>NW_006400104.1:93882-140514 GCF_000299155.1 Elephantulus edwardii | reverse complement strand
AAAAAAAACAAAACAATGTAGTCAAACTTTGTAAATAAACTAGTAGAAAATAAATAAACACTCCAACTCAATATAAACAAAACCCACAAAAATATTAACTTGTAAGGGTCTTACTCATTGCTGGAACTGTAGCTGACCCTCCTGTGGCTTTGCAAAGCTAACGTGCACAGGAAGAGATTGCTCATTTTCCTCCTGCTGAACCACTGAAGAATCTGAACCACCAACTGGGCCTGACCTTAGGGCTAGCAGTGCAACTCTCTATGGAAACATCACCTGAACACCTACTTCACATGTTGGGTAATGTTGGGGAGGAAGGGAGGGCCTCTGGCCAGGACAGATAACCTAAGCTCCAGATAAGTGCAAGCCTCCCAACAGCTTTTAATACAGGATAGGGAAAGCTCTCCTGTGTTTAGCTGTACTAGCTTGAGAAAGCTTGCCACCTGGGAAGATGGCTGCCGCATCTGTTGAGCTGGGAATGATCCACACGAGGCTGAGGTTCTCCTTCTCCTATCCAATCCACATGTCCCACATCTGCAAGCCCACGCTATCCTGTCTTCCTGCTTACTTACTTGTATGTAAGTGCACTACAGCACCCAATACAACTGAGCTGGATAGTCTCTCTGAATGGCTTCTGGAGTGGTGTGTCTCCATAGTGCTTCTCCATTGTGCTTACCCCCATCAGGGTGGAATAGACAGAGGTGAATAGACAGTGACATTCATAGTCACTCACTCATTGTCAAAGAGTCAGAACTGACGTGAAACTGACCATCCACTGTATTTTCAGACTGTAAATCCTACACGAGAAGGATGTCTGTCCATCTTTCTCCCTCAGAGTCACAGACAGGTTCTAACTGCAAGAGAAGTGCTGCCTTTGGGTTGGCACCTTAACTCTCCACAGGGTATGTACCAGTAAATTAAAGTTATCTTTATGATATTATTTGTTGTTATTAAGTGCTGTTGAGTTGCTTGCAACTCATAGTGACCCTACGTACAATAGCTCTGGATTGTGCTCTAGCCTGTGTCAACCTCATAATTTCTGACACACCTACCCCCATTACCCCAGTCAGTGAGTCAATCCATCTCTTCCAGGGTCTTCCTCTCTTGTGCTGTCCCTCCACCCTCCCAAGCTTTTTATCTCTTCTCCAAGGACTGGTCCCTCCTATACATGCCCAGAGTATGTCAGATGATGCCTCAGAATCCTAGCCTCCAAGGAGTTGTCAGGTTCCGCCCTCTCCAGGACGAACCTGTCTGTCCTCCTGGCAGTCTACGGTACATTCAATACTCTTCTCCAGCACCACATCTCAAAGGCATCAATTCTCCTTCTATCCTCCCTAGTCATTGTCCAGCTCTCTGACGCATAGCATGTAACTGTGAAGACTATGGCCTGGATCAGGCACACCTTAGTCTCCAGACTGGCATCATTGTTCTTCAGTACTCTGGAGAGGTTCCTGATTGTAGACTTTCCCAATGCAATTTGTCTTTTGATATCCTTGCCACTGGTACAAAGAGTGTTGACCGTGGAGCCAAACAAACTGAAGCTGTTAACAATCTCAATCTCTTCACCATCTATGATGCTGCCAATCGGCACAGTGGTGAGACTCTTTGTTGATGTTGAGCTTCAATCTGTACTGAAGGCTGCAGTCCTTCACCTTCTGCAGCAAATCCCTCAGTTTCAGCAACAGGGTTGTGTCATCTGCTTAACACAGGTTGTTCATGAGTCTTCCTCTGATCCTGATGCAACATTCCTCCTCACAGAGTCCAGTCTCCCACATGATCTGTTCCACATACAGACTGAAAATGTATGGAGATAGGATGCATCTCTGGCATACACCTTTGCAAGTTTTAAACCATGCAGTGTTTCTTTGCTCTGTTCTGTTCTGATGACTGCCACCTGGTCCAAGTATGGGTTTCACATAAGCACAATCAAGTGTTCTGGGATTCCTATTCTACTCAAAATTAGCCACATTTTGTTGTAATCCACACAGTCAAATGCCTTTGCATAGTTAATACAAATAAGACATTCACTTGGTATTTTCTGCTTTCAGCCACGATCCACCTAACATGAGCTATAACATCTCTAATACCATAGCATCATCTAAACCCAGCCTGCACATCTGGTAGTTCTGCTGATGTGCTGTTCCAGTCATTTTAGGATAATTTTCAGCTGGATCCTGCTTGTATGTGATATTAATGACATAATAAAATGTAATATAATGATAAAAAATTGTTTCCGATTAGGAAAACTTAATTATCATACATATTTTGAAAGCAGATTATTTATATTTAAGTGTAGATTCTTATTTTCTTAATGTAATAATTTGGGCAAGTTCCTGATCTTTTTATGCTCTACTTTCCTCATCAATAAGCTGAGGATATCAATATTTCATTATATATAAGTATTCATTACTGTTCTAGGTATATAATAGATGCTCAGTTCCAAAAAGGGCAATCTGTCAACTTCAATTCACAACCATAAAATTTTACATTTTAGAAGAAATGTTTTACATTAGCAATATCTTTAAAATCTTAAGATACAAAACAAGCTGAACAAAATATTACAAGGACTGGCAGATGGAAATGGCAATATGTCTTTTCAAACACTTTATTCTACAACATGTCTTTCCAAAGAATACTTCCTTAACATGTTTTATAATATTAAAGAAAAAGTATTTATGTTTTGGTAAAAATAACATGAAGCACACACAACAGAGATATTTAAATGAGCTTTCTAGGATGTCTATTTAGTTAAATAGTTGCGGGAATGAATGTCTACTAAAAATAGTGAGTCACAGACTAAGACATACTTTAATATATATATGTGTGTGTGTATGTATATGTGTGTGTGTGTATGTGTGTGTATATATATATATATATATATATATATATATGCTGGTAAATATTTTAGTCTCTCATTTCTTATATGTCAGTCTTTTGATTTTTCTAAATGTTATAAATTATTTTATGTACGATAATGATGGTGTGTACCACTGAGTTGGCCAACCCGTAACTGACGCTCCAGTGAGTTTTCAGAGGCAGTAAATTACATAGGAGGAGACTGTCTATCTTTCTCCCATAGAATAGACAGTGGATTTGAACCCTATGCCTCTGGGTTGACAACTCAACTCCTTACAAGAGCTCCTGATAGTTTGCCAGTTGTTGTTAGGTGCCATCAAGTATGACTCACAGTAACCCTATGAACAAGAGGTCTGAACCTTACCCTATCCTGCGCCATCCCCATCATCTCTGATATACTTGAGCTTACAGACTGTGTCAGTTCATCTTCTTAAGGGGCTTCCTCTCTTGTTCAACCTCCACCTTTCCAAACATGATCTTCTTTTCCAAGGACTGTCCCTTTGAACAATAAGCTTCACCATCCTTGCCTCTAAGGCGCACTCCAGTTGTAGTTTATCAAACTAGGAAAGACTTTTTTTAGCAAAGTGAATCCATGGGATATTCAGTACTCTTCTCCAACAGTACAACTTAAAGGCATCAATTCTTCTCTGTCTTTATATATTTGCCCAACTTTCAATGCAGAGCAAGTAACTGAAAAGATCATGGCTTGAATTAGGTGCATCTTAGTCTTTAAATTAACATCATTGCTCCACAAAACTTTAAAGAAGTTCTTGACAGCAGATTTTCCCAATGCAACACTTCTGATTTCTTGACTATTTGGTTCCAAGGCGTTGACTGTGGATCCAAGCAAGACAGAATGTTGACAACTTCAATCTTTTCTCCATCTATCATGATGCTGCCTAATGACCAGTAATGAACTAGAATTTCATTCTAGATCTTAGCTCTAAAGCACTGACTGCTTCTGAGATGCATTTAGTATCACCTGGAGGTGTTTATGTATAGTGGTAGTGTGGGCTTTGCTTGTAAATTACTAGAAAAACACACAGACAGCCAAACATGCATAATTAGGCTAAATTAAAAAGGCTCATATGAAGTGACAATTTCAAAAATAAATAATAAACTGTTAAATATATTGTCTTGAAAGATAAAGAAATTGTACAGCTGAGAATGAAAAGAGTCAACTCTCCTGGAGGGGGTAAAACCAGGTTGCTCCTTGGAAGCAACTTTGACTCACATACTTTGGGCATATTTCCAGAAGGGACCAGTCCTTGGAGAAGGACATCATGCTTGGAAAGTCAGCACAGGAGAGGCAGACCCTAGATGAGATAGATTGATACCATGACTGTGGTAATGAGGACAGGTGTACCAGAGACAGTGAGACTGGCTCAGGATAGAGCAGGGTCTATAGGGTCGCTATATGTCACAGCTGACTCAACGGCACATAACAACATCACCAACACATAAACCACTTTTGTTCTGTGCTTTCAGAGTTGACTTACAGGTGACCCTTTAGCAGGTTTTCAGAGGTTGTAAATCACAAAGAAAGAAACTGATCATCCTTCTCCCTTGAAATAGCTCATAGATTTGAACCACTGTCTTTGGGTTCACAGTACAATTCCTTACCCACTAGGCCACTTGTTGTTATGTACCATTAAGTTGGAGCCCTAACCTTCCAGCAGGTTTTCAGAGGCAGTTGCTCGAATAGGAGGAGACTGCCCCATCTTTCTCCTGTGCAGCAGCTGGTGGATTTGAACCGCATGCCTTCTGGATAGTAGCACAGCTTCTTGAGAATAGGTCCCCAGAGCTTCCTACTAGGCCACTGTTGTTAGAGGTCAGACCACTAATTACTCATATGCAAGTTCAAACTGAGGTCCAAGAAAATTAAAATAAGTCTACAAGAACCAAGCTATGATCTTGAATCTATTCCATCTGAATTTCAAGATCATTTTAGGAATAGGTTCGAGGCATTGATCACCAATAACTGAAGATCGGATGACTTACAATGTTGCAAGTGTCAGGATATTATCCATCCTAGACCAGTGGAATGTACTGAAAATTTATAGGGTAGTCTTACTCCCCTTAAAGAGGATCTGAATTTGCTCAAGTGACTAGTTCTAATAATAACCAATCTATAAGAAATAGTATGCATGAATATTTCAATTAATACCATAGGATAAAATTAGCAAAATCCAGACTGAATAGTACAGGACAAATAATCCAGTTCCTTAAAAATAAACTGCAAGGGTATAATAACAAGAAGAGTACACCTACAGAGAAAAATGAAAGACACAGTCAGAAGCATCAAGAAGGAATTATGAGGTAACTAAGAAATGCAAATACTGATGGAGCATCCTATGCTATTAAGGCATCACACACTCCAAAGGACAAAGATGAGGCAGCCTGTTTTTATAAAGATTTATAGTCTTAGAAACTTTGAGGCAGTTCTACTCTATCCTTCAGGCTTAACTGTACCACAGAAGAATGTGATGAGTAGCATCTTAAAAATCAGACTCTTAAAAATTTGTCAGTAATCATCTAAGAAGAATCCACTGTCTCTCCCCATTTTGAGCAAAGGAAAAGGACAATTCAAGGAAACAATTACTACAAAGGGCTATATATACACATGGGCCAAAAAGTCCTTTAACCTTTGACCAGAAGACCTAGATGGTGTCCAGCTACCATTCTGACCAAAACCCCAAAAGACACTAGTTAGAATGGGTTTTTAAAATGTAAAACAAATTTCAATGTCTTCCTGTCCCCATCCCCTGAAAACCACCACATTTCCTACTTGGAAAGCATCTAAAAGAACTCTTGAGATTACTGCTCTGAAATTGTCTTCCAGCTTGAAACGGAAAAAGTCCCAAAAGTGACCTTTTAACCAAATAACAGATAGGACTATACCATGGCAATGTCCATGAAGAATGTACTCCTCAGAATATTGAACTGCATGAGACAAAGAGGATATTGAATCAAAAGGTAGAGGAACAGAAAAAGAGAAGAAAACTCTCATATGATTGACTGGCACAGTGATTATAACAACAAGCTTGAGCATACCAGAGATCAGAATAGTACAGGACAGGGCATGGCTCAGATCTGTGAGAGCTGCTATGAGTGGTATTCAACTCAACTGCACTTTAAGAACAAAAACAGCAACAAAAACAAGAAGGGAGGGAGGTGAAGGGAAATGGGTTCAATGGAAACAGGGTGAACACTGACACATTATGGGGACAACAACCAACATCATTAATCTATATGTAAACTATTATGTAGAAAACAAATTTGCTATATAAACTTCCACCTAAAGAATAAAAATCTTATAATAACAGCGTGAGAGCAGTGGCTAGAAGGTACAGATAAAACATGAGTGGTCACAGTTAATAATTGTTGAAACGAAGTCATGGGAACACTGGAGTTAATTATAATAGTTCTCCTATCTTGGATGTATTTAACATTTTCCACAAGTTAAAAGATTAAATTTCAGGTAGCTTATATATCTAAATGCAAAGATAAAACAATATAGCTTTTAGAAATTTTAAGTTATTTAAACTGCCTATACTATTTTTCTCTTAAAGTATTAAATATAGGAAATAAACTGGAAAATAATAATATAGAAAAAGTTAGATGATTCAAATGAGGAGTCTTACTGTCAAAAACTAGAAGTCATATAAGTAAGTGACACTTAAAATTTAAAAAGTACTTTGAGTGGACAAATCAGTAACTAGATAAAAAAGACTACTTGTAAGCTAACACTAAAGGGTACAGGGAAAACGTAAGAGGTATTAAGTACTTTTTTAAAAGCACTTTAACTATAGTGATAAGCAAACTAAACTACTGAAAATGACCCTTTAAAAATCCTGGCAACAGATACATTAAACTCGTCTTGCTTTGGGATTAAATTTTTAACTTCTACTTGTCCAGTTACTAGAAGAGAGAGAAAATAATTCACTATTTCAGTGGAAATAACAAAACACCAACAACTGGTTCAAAAAAAAAGTTGACTAGATTGCTGACTTAATCATCTTCGCTTTTAAGTTCTAAGAAGCAAACTGAACAGAGATTTCCTGGTAAGATAGGGAAAATAAAAGGGGAAACCATCTGATGACGGAAATAACTGATAAATTGTCCCTTTAATGCATATTTGTAGTGGCAAATTTCTTGAGGGTGGTGGTATTAGGAGCCATGAATCGATTCCCTAGCAGTCTGACTCATAACAAATCTGTGCACAAGAGACTAAAACCGTGCTTGATTCTGCACCATCCTCATAATCACCTCTGTGCTCAGGCCCTTCGTTTCAGTCCTGTGTCACCTGTTCCTGCTGAGGGGCTTTCTCTCTTTCACTGACACTCTATTTTCTAGACGAAGATGTCTTTCTTCAGAGGCTATGTTCTCCTGATAATATGTCCAACGTATGTGAGCCTAATACTTTTCAAACTCAGAGGATACAACACTAAACTATTAAGAAATAAATATATTATCTGTTGAAAGAATTGAACGAACTCTTTTAAAGAAAGACATTCTTCTCTGGGGTAGAGGTCAAGTTTCTACTGTTTTTTACATTATCTAATTATTTAGGGTGGTGGAACAGCACAGGAGAGGAAGACTCTGATGAGATGGATTAACACAGTAACTGGGGCAAAGGGAGTAGGTATGTCAGAGTCAGTGAGACTGGCCCAGGGCAGGGCAGACTTCAGAGCTGTTGTACATGGAGTTGCTATGAGTTGCAGGTGACTCAATGGCACATAACAACAATTATTTAGGAATAAAAAACAAGTAAATACCACAAAAATGAGTTTATTGGAAGAAAAAGCAAGCTACATTTAAAAAGCAACTTAGCATATCTAAAGAGGTTGCCTCAAGACCTCAGTAAAAGACGGCTGAGTTACTATCATAAAATAGCAAAGGTTACTGATGAAATAATTTTATCATTAATATTACGCCCTGAAATGACAATGTAGGAATAATAACAACAATAAGTAGTTCTGGTATGCCATGTCACACTACTATTTCTCAAATTTGGAAGAGATAATTTAACAGAACTTAAGCAACATTTCCATCTAAACAATGAAAAAAATAAATGTATGTTACTTTATTATTTTAAAGAGAGAAAGGGAGGTTATAAGATGACAGTGGTCAAGCTAGTACTAGTTGGTGGAAATGGTGTCACTTACCCTTTGCCATCACAGTGGCTTCTTCAGCCACTTGCCTAGGAATAGGAGGAAACTGACATTCTAAGCTCCAGCTGGCCTATGGTTTATCAGCTTTCCCTCAGTTTTATACTGTTCTCCAAAGTAGATCCATTTTATACTAAGAGGCGTAATAAATTTGGAAAGTTACCCCTGCTTCCAGAAAACTCAAGGTCTCAAAAACAATGATTTAAAATAAAATACCAGTATACTTAAGAACTGTTTACAAGGTCACAGAAGAATTTGTGTATGAATTTTTGAGTGTTAATTTGTTGTGTAAACTTTCACTTAAAACACAGTAAAACATTTTTTTAAAAAAATTAAGAAAAAGAACTGCCATTATACTAGATCTAAAAGTAGTTCTTCCAGGGAACATATTTTAGCAGTCTTTTTCTTTCTGAATAAAAAGATCTGGAAGTCCTAATTTTCCTGAGTCATGAGTTGCACTTATTTACTACACAAAGCATATAAATATAACATTTATTGATTACTACATCAATACATTTTCTAAATTTCTCTTTTCAGGCTCTTTTGGAGAGGAAGGACTCCAAAATATAACTGCTATTATAAACTCTTAGTGGCAAATTGTCCCTGCTTGATGAAAACACACTTCTTCAAATAATCACTAATGGTGAAAAAAGACCAATTCCTTTAATTTACAGATAAGGAACCTAAGGTCTGGAAACTTAGATGATTCAGTCTCAAACCATACACAGCAGTCAAGGTAGGATCAGTATGTAAATCCAGAATTCTAAATTCCCGTCCTCTACCTAAAGAACCCTCTGACAATTCAATGCATCTGCTTTACCTCCAGCGTAACATTTTTCCGTGCATAGTCTAACTGGGCACAGTGTAAAAGGGACATGGTTCTATAGAATGCTTACATTTTTAGGAAGAATTCCTTCTCTTCCAGTTACTAAAAGATGAAAATTAAATCCCAAGTACTATAACTTCATGTTCTAATCTTAATATCTTATGTCAGATACCCGCAAAAGCTTTAAAGAATTCTTGGTAGCAACATTCTTACATGTTCTTGCATAAAGTGGTTGAAGTTTCCATTCTAAACTGCAGTAGTAAAAAAGAAACTAGAAAACCCTTTTAAACAATTGCTCCTTCATTAAATGACTTGATATTGACATGTACCAAGTTCAACCTGAAACGTCTGAAAATGAACAACTTAGGGTAACAGAAACAAACAAGTATGGAAAAACAAATGTATCACTAAAAAAAAATTCCATTGCTGAGGAGTCGATTCTGATTCACAGTGACTTTATCTTATATAGGACAGCGTTAAGTATAACTATCCCTTAAGGTGTGCAAGGTTGTAGATTTTATAGAAGCATACTACCACATCTCTTTCCTATGCAACAGATGTGAAAATTCAAATTTTCTATCAGCAGTCCACATATTTTGGACTTAATTGCTTAATTCACCCAATAGTAGGGATCCTAAATTTTTTTTACAGACCTTCCACATTACTGATAGTATAAATTTAGGCCTTTAAGTGCTTCTTAGTAGTTTCCCCTCCTGCTGTCCTCTAGCTTAGAACAGAAGAGATAGTTGCATCTCCTTTTAGACTTTTAAAAGATATTTAAGTTGACAGCCTAGTCTTAACACAATGTATTTAAAAACAATCAATGAATCTGGTTTTGGGTTTGTTTTTTTTTTTTTTTAAAGAAAAAAGCTTTACCTTGGTAATCAAAAGCAGAGTCAATAAATAGCAAAATAAGTATAAAATAAATAACTGAGGCTCTGAATGCTCACACAAATAGGTGAGAAAGAAAAACTACTCAAGTAAATTACTTTCTAAATACAGATTCTTTCTCTTAGGGAAGTTTATCTAACTCACAATGCCACAACATCTGTTGTGATTATCAAAAGATCTGAACCCTGTTTGATCCTGTGCCATTCTCAAACTGCCAGGAAGTATGAGAATGGCACAGGATCAAACAGGGTTAGATCTTTTGTTCAGAGGGTCACTATGAGTTGGACTTGATTCCAAAGCACCTAACATGAAACAACAACCTGACATACGACCTTAGTCTTTAACCATTCACAGCATTTTAAGGTAGGCATTTGTTGTTCTTTTCATCCTGTGCCTGAAGAAACTGGAACACTGCAAGGCCCAAGGTTATGGTGCATTAACCAAGTATTGCAGGTTCTGAAACCACAGGCTCTATAATAGCCACTTTGGCAGCATAGACAATTGTACCATAAAGGCCAAGTCTTAAATTCTATTTGATGCATTCATTATTCAATCCACTGTAAATTATTTTCTTTTTTAGTGTCAAGAAAAGCTCAAGTTGGTGAGATTTTAAGTCAGCTGGGTGGCACAAATGAACTGTTTTCCTCACCACTCTTATTTTGTAATCAATCACTAAAGCCTAAAAGGAAGGAGACTGGTTAAATTCTTACACTTCATTTCCTGCTGACCTAGACTATCTTACTTAACCACTGTTATATCTCATTTACTCAAGTTAAGTGTTAATATTTTCCTAGTGCACTACAGCACTAGAGTTAAAACTTATGTTTTTAAGTACTAACTATTAGTTGGTTTACCTGTCGGACAAATATCAATACATCTAAAACTGGGCTGTATTCTCCTTTATGGGAAATTTCGTGATGACTCCCTAATTAAACGAAACGGGCTAAATGGTCCAACAATAATGACATATAATGGGAAAGGAAACAGAAATGAAATCCCAGTAAGTTATATAGTGATCTACTTTCACTATTGTTAGAAAAGTCAAGGTTGAGTCCTCCTCTCCAGTAAACTTCAGCCTGACCACACAGGCCACTTGTTACACCTACCACCCACTCCAACAACTCCAGGTGCATTTGGAATGAGAGTACGCTAAAGCACATACTCCAAGAAGGCTTAAAGTTTCCACATCACATCCTTTAAGGACAGAGGTCCAGTACGAAGTCTCCCCAAACCTCAAGCTTTGCCAGCTACCCAAGAGGCAAAGCCCACAGTTCTGGAGTCAAGGAGTCCCCAGCCAGGGCACTGACCAAGCCCTCAACAGTCCTGTCTGCGTTAAGGGATGGAAAAGGGGTGGGAGCACGGGCCAGCAGGTCTGGATAGGCGCAAAGGGGGTGAAGAGATGTTCTGAAGCTAACGAGGGTCCCTTCTTAGCCTTGCCGATCGGGACGAGGCCCCGGGCCAAACGGAGACGTTCGCCGCCATGATGCGGCTGGCCGAACCGGGGGGCGTGACGCGAGCTGCCCCACACTCAGGGCCAGTCTCCCCCTTCACACTGCCCTTCCCAGTGTGGGCCTCAGCTACAACTGCCCCCCTGATACTCACGCTTTGTCCACCAGCTCCCGCACCTTCCACATGTTCAGCATCGTGGCGCGCGAAGGCCGCTCCGCCAACTGCCTATCCTACTCCCCACGGACCCCGGAGCACTTCCGTGCTGGGGCAGGTCCAGGCCGGGGTCGTTGCCACCGGCCGCCGCCTCAAACTCTCCCAGTCGGATCCTTCCCTTGCCACAGCAGCGGCGCCGCCGGTGACACGTCGGAACGCGGCGGCAGAACTGCTGCGTGGACCGGAAGGTCCGGCTTTCCGTCCGCTATGCGCAAAGCACGTTGGAACTTGTAGTTTTCTGCACCCATAGAGCTTCTCCAGTCCGTGTTACAGACACTTCTAAGCGAATTAAATAACATACTTTGGACATGTTGCAAGGAGGGACAGGTCCTTGGAGAGGGACATCAGGCTTGGTAGGGTGGAGGGACAGCGCAGGAGGGGAAGACCCCCTATGAGGTGGATTGATTCAGTGGTTGGGGTAATCGGGATGGGTGTATCGGAGATGGTGAGACTGGCACAGCACAGAGCAGAGTTTAGGGCTGTTGTACATAGGGTCGCTATGAGTCGCAAGCGACTCGACGGCACATAACAACAACCACAACACTCTCCCTGTTGACAAGGACTTTCGTTCATAGGGTCGCTATGAGTCGCCTACGGCTCAATGGCACTTAAAAGCAACAACTCTCTCTCTCTACCCTCACTCAGGCAATCAGAATTTCTTGCAATGAGGGGAAAGGTACAATTTGTCAACAAGGTGGATTGGTTCTTTGGTTTCTGCGTTTTGGGGTATTTTTGGTGGGTTTGTGGGGTTTTTTTTCTGTTTAGGCAGGGTTTTTCTATTCACATGGATTTTGGGTATCTTTTAAAAGTCGGCTCTGTTGCAGGTAATACAGATGTAATATACAAGCTGAAGAAAATCCTTGACTTCCTGGAGTTTAGATTCTAGACAGAAGGAAGGGGAGTGAAAGTGGGGGGGGTGGAAAGTGAATTACAAGCAAATATTAGATTGTTGTTGTTGTTGTGTGCCGTTGAGTCGGACCGACCCATAGTTGACCCTCCAGCCGGTTTTCAGAGGGGATTAAGCCGAGAGGGAGAGGAGCTGGTGGATTCGAACTGCGGACCTTTAGCATTGCAGCGCAGCGTCTTACCACTAAGCCACCAGAGCTAGAAATTGCTAATTAAAGAGGGGAAATAAAGCAAGAAATAATTCCATCTATCAATTCTGGATCACCTCTAACGGAAATAGCTAACACAGAGGACTTATTATACTATGTGCCAGACTCTTTGCTAAGCTCTTTACGCAGATGATCTCATTTAATCTGCACAATTTGTGCCACACACAGACCTCTGCTTTTTCTGGCTTTATTTCTTTAATTTTAGTCTTCAAAAAGAAAAGAAAACTTAAGGAAAATATTTAAAGTTTGTGAAAAGACTTGCAATTTGTTAAGTAAAGGATCCGAACTCAGGAGGATCAACCAAAGTCTCGACTTCTAACCCTTCTGTATGTCAATCAGCTTCTGTGAGTTAGAGTCAGAGTCGAATTTCTCACAGATCCTTTGTGTTATAAGCAGGCAGATTATTTCTATTAGCCAGTAGAAAGATGATTTTTAATGTTACAAGATACACCATCCAACCAGTTCTTGTAATGTGCCTTTGAGTCAGAAATGACTCACAGTTTACTCTCCAGAAGGTTTCCAAAGGCAGTAAATGGCAGGGGAGGAGATTTCACATCTTGCCCCTAAGACCATGGATTTAAACTCCCAGCTTCTTACCACTAGGTCTCCAAAGCTCCGTGTACAACCACTAGGGCTACCCAATGTTAGAAGATATCCTATGAAGTTTAGTGATCTCCTTATCTCCTTGTCATCTAAGTCAATGTTGTGGACAATCTCTTGTGAGAGATTTGCAGAGCAGTGCTCTGAGAACAACAGCCAGTTTTGTTTAAAAGATCCTCAAAACAGTAGGTTGCTGTATTGCTTTGTCTTTTAACAAGTTCACCTGGGGGCAGGAGACAAAAAAATAGGGCCAGCATGAGTAGCTCTAAAGAATGGAAAACAGAGAAAACTTCTCATATACAGTTTTTTTGGGTCTTCTAGCAGAAGAAAATGCTAGTCAGCTACGAGTGGGTGAGGCTTCTGGCATTGAAAGAAAGGCAAATGACTCCCCAAGTAGGTGAGTGGGTAGGATGAGTCACACTCCTTACCTGGAAGAGAGCTTACATTGAAGAGATGAGGAGAAATCTGGATCCCAGTCCTAATTCTGCCTCTTAAGAGCCACTTGATTTTTTATTTTGGGTAAGTTATTTAATGTCCCTTGGTAACTAAATGTCCTGTTTGTGAAGCAAGGATAACAATATCTGTCCTGTTTTACTACAGATATGAGTTGATAAAATGAAACAGTGGATTAGCGTAGGACAGAAGTCTTCAAAATGTGGAGGCAATACCAGCCACATCAGCAACACTGGGACCTTGTTAGAAATGCAAATCCTTGGGGCCCTGTCCCAGACCTACTGAATCAGAAACTATGGGGGTGGAGCCCAGGAGTATCTGTTAAACAAGTCTTCCAAGTGATTTTGATGCTCATTCAAATTTCAGATTCACTTCAGGCTTTTCAAACATAACGTATCTCTATGTTGTGAATAGTTGTTCTAAAAAATGTGATTGGCACATGTTGGTCTTTAACAAACACTCAGCCATATTTTGTTTCTAATTTCCAAATATACTTAGGTTTTTAGCCCTTCCTTCTTTACTGCAATTTGCAGAGGTGATGTGTTCTAAAATCTCTTCCACTCTAATTCCAGGGTATTATTGTTGTTGTTAGTAGGTGCCATTGGGTCGACTATGACTCATAATGATCCTTTGCACCATAACTCTGAATGCTTCTCTAGCCTAAGAGACTCTCACTATCTCTGACACACCTACCCTCATTATCCCAGTTGTGTCAATCCCTCTCAACCAGGCCTTCCATCCTTCCAAACATGATATCCTTCTCCAAACAGTGGCTCTGCTGGCTACATGCCGAAAATATTTGAGACAGAGTCTCAAAATCCTTGCCTCCAAGGAATAGCTTGGTTTCACTCTCTCCAAAGACAGGCCTATGTGTTCTAAGGTGTAGAGGTTTTGTATTTAGGTACTATGAATTGTATGGGATAGTGGTTTTATATTTGGGTACTGACGGGTTGTCTTGTTGTGAGGTACTGTCAAGTCAAGTACAACTCATTTTGTTGTTGTTCTGTGCTGCCGAGTCGCTTGCGACTCATAATGACCCTATGTACAACAGCCCCAAACTCTGCTCTGTCTTGTGCCAATCGCACTGTCTCCAACACACTCATCCCGATGACCCCAGTCACTGAGTCAATCCACCTCACAGGGGGCCTTCCCCTCCTGTGCTGTCCCTCCACCCTACCAAGCATGATGTCCCTCTCCAAGGACCAGTCCCTCCTTACAACATGTCCAAAGTATGTTAGATGGAGGCTCAGAATCCTTGCCTCCAAGGAGCCACCCGGTTACCCTTTCCAGGATGAATCTGTTTGTTTTCCTAGCAATCCATGGTACCCGCAATACTTTTCTCCAGCACCACAGCTCAAAGACATCAATTCTCCTTCTATCCTCCCTAGTCATTGTCTAACTCTCTGATGCATAACAAGTGATAGCAAAGACAATGGTCTGTATTAGACACACCTTAGTCTCCAGAGAGACACCATTGCTCTTCAGAACTTTGGAAGGTCCCTAACAGCAGCCTTTCCCTGTCCTTGCCTATATTAACCTCATAATCTCTGACATAATTGAGCCGATTGCTGCAGTCACCATGTCAATCAAACTTAAGTCTTCTCTTTCGCTGACCCTTCACCTGTCTAAGCATGATATCCCTCTCTAAGGAATAACCTTTCCTGGCAATATGCCCAAAGTATATGAGATGAATCTTTGTCATCTTTGCCTCCAAGAAGCATTCTGATTCCACTTTCTCCAAGACATATCTATTTATACTTTTGTCAGTCCATGAAATATTAAGTACTCTTCTCCAATACTACAGCTCAAAGATGTCAATTCTTATTCTTACATCCTTTGTCATTATCCAATGTACAGAATCATAGTGAATGACTGAAAAGACAGTGATCTGAATCAGACTACCTTAACCTTCAAGCTCACATTATTGCTCCTCAGTAATTTGGTGAGGTCCCTGATAGCAAACTGGCCCAATGCAATCCATCTCCTAATCTCCTGACTACTGGTACTATGGATGTTGATTGTGGATCCAAGTAAGAAGAGATTGTTGACTATTTCAATCCTTTTGCTATCCTTGTTAGATACTTTATAATTAAAGCTCATACACCCATAAATAGCTATAGAAAGACAACACAATAACGCCATATGTATATATATTTTGTGTTAAGTGCCACTGTGTTGTAGACAACTCATAGCGACCCTATAAACGAAATAACACTTGTATATCTTTCATCATGTTTCCAAGTTCATAGGGTCTCTGGAGAGAACTATTTCAGAAGTGGGTGCAACTCCTACTTCAAAGCTTGATATAATCAGGGACCTCCACCAAACATTGTCCACCATATGACACACCCAAGAATTTGGCAGTTTTATGTTCTTAAAGTATAATTATACACATATAATCATTTAAGTGCCTTGTTGCAACAGTGTCATCACTTAATTTTTCATTTTTCCATCTTTGTCAATGTCTGTTAAAGTTTCAAGTGACCTAAGAGTCCATTTGATCCAACAATCTAAATTTTATACTTGTAAGGAAACACTACATGGTTCAAAATTGGGAAAAGTGTGCATGAAGGATGTTTCCTATCTCCATATATTTTCAGTCTATATGCGGAACAGATTATCTGTGAGTCTGGTCTCTATGAGAAGTGTGGCATCAGGATTGGAGGTAGATTCATCAACAATCTGCATTAGACAGATGACACAACCCTGCTTGCTGAAACTGAGGAAGAGGACCTGAAGTGCTTGCTACAGAGGGTCGAGAACTGCAGCCTTCAATATGGATTAAAGCTCAACATCAAGAAAGCAAAGATTGTCATGACTAGGCTGATTGGCAGCATCATGATGGATGATTGTTGACAGCTTTCGTTTACTTCGCTCTACAATCAACATTCTTGGTACCAGCAGCCAGGAAATTAAAAGATGAAGAATGTTGAATATACATACCATGGACTGCTAGAAGAACAAACAAGTTTGTCCTGGAGGGGGGCGGGCCAGGCTACTCCTTGGAGTCAAGGATTCTGAGGATCTGTCTGACATACTCTGGACATGTTGCAAGGCGGGATCAGTTCTTGGAGAAGGATGTCATGCTTGGCAGGTTTGAGGGACAGAGCAGGAAAGAATGACTCTCAATGAGATGGACTGATTCTGTCTCGGGGGTAACGGGGATAGGCATGTCGGAGACAATAAGATTGGCAAGGGATAGAGCAGGGTTTAGGGCTGTTGTACATAGGGTCACTATAAGTCTCAAGCAACTTGAAAGCACATATAACAACAACAATAACATTCTACAAATATTGACTAAGTGCCTACGTGCAAGAAGATCTGGTGGTGGAATGGTTAAATATGTGTCTGTTAATTACAAGGTCAATGGTTTAAGGTCTTCTCTGTGGAAGACTGATGTAGTCGTCCACTTCAGTACAGTATGGACACTTCTATCCCTGTGTCATGGTCACTGTTGTTGTTGTTGAGTACCATGGAGTCAGAACCAATCCATAGCTGACCCTCCAGCAGGTTTTCAGAGGCAGTTAATCGCACAGGAGGAGATTGCCCATCTTTCTCCTGTGACAGGGTCACTATGAGTTAGAATTGACTTGATGGCAAAGTGTTTGTTTTTTGTGTTTTAATGTGCCAGAGACAACTGCTATTGAATAAATTATAATAGCGAGCCTCCATCAGGTTTCTGAGGCTGTAAATCTTTACATTAAGAGACTTTCTTTCTCTGGGCAGCTGGTGAATTTCAACTGTTGACTTATCAATTAGCATATGATACAAGATAGGGAGACCTCAGCTTTCTTAGAGCTTGGGTTGCTGAAGAAGACAATAATCAAGGAAGCATTTAAGATAATCACAGAAGTAAGAGTGTGAACAAAACAGAACAAGCTAATGTGATAGGGAACAATACTAGAGTAAGTTGACATTGTTGTCGTGTACTATAAAGTCAGAACTGACCCATAGCTGACCCTCTGGTGGGTTTTCAGAGGCAGTCAATCACACAGGAGGAGATTGCCCATCCTTCTCCCATTGAGCAGTTATCACCTCAAACCATGCGTCTTTGGGGTTGCAGCACAGTTTCTTGCCCCTAGGCCATCAGAACAAAACTTATTGTTCTTGTGTCTGAACTGACCCATCGCTTACCTTCAATGGGATTTCAGAGGGAAATCACCTGAAAGAAGATAGTCTCTTTTCCTCCTGTGAAGCCATTGGTGGATTTGAATCACCTGCCCTTATTTAAAGACATAATATTTAAACTGAAGCGTGAATAATAAAAAGGACCTGGCCATGAAAAGTTCTCCAAGAGAAGAGTTTGTAATAGTAAAAATAGAAAAAGTATCTGATTACAAAGAAGCAGCGAAATTGTTAGTGTCTACACAGGCATTTGAATCACTTCATTTGTGAAAACAATAGGCAGTGAAGCTCAATATTAACAGTCAAAACAAGGCCAGGGGCTAACTTGTGGAACATACCATCAATCTCTCGCATGAAAGTTTAAATTAAAGTTGAATAAAATGAAAACAAGTCCACAAGAACCAAAATGACCTTAAGTCTATCCCACCTGAATTTAATAATAATCCGTTATTAAATAATGTGTTGATAACATTAATAATTGAAGACTAAATGAGCTGTGGGATGATACCAAGGATATCATCCATGAAGAAAACAAAAGATCATTACAAAAACAAAGGCAAAAAAACAACCTGAAATGAATGACAGAAGAGAATCAACATTTCACTAGAATATAGAGATGCTAAAGCAAAGAAGAGAAATGCTGAAGTAAAAGAGAAGAGCAGAAGATTTCAAAGGGCATCTTTGAAGAAAATAAAGCAAACTATTATAATGAAAAGAGCAAAAAGCTGGAATCACAAAATCAAAAGAAAACACACTCAGCATTTCTCAAGCTGAAATAACTGGAATACAAAATCAAGCCTCAAGTTGTAATACTGAAAAATTTTGTGGGAAAAATCTTGCGTTGCAGGAAGCATCAAAAGAAGCTTGAAGGAAGACACAAAGTCACTGTACAAAAAAAATTGTTTGACAATGAAACATTTCAAGAAGTAGCCTGATAAAAAGTCCATGGTGAAGAAGGAACAGATTCTAGCTATACTGAATGTATTGGTAAGAAAATAAGGCTGTAGGAATTGATGGAACACCAGCTGACACATTTCAACAAGTAGATGCAACCTTGTAAGTTTTCGCTACTCTATGCAAGAAATTTGAAAGACTGACTGGAAGCAATACTTATTTGTTCCCAGCCTCAAGAAAGATTATCCAACAGAATGTGAAAATTATCAAACAATATCCTATATTGGAAGCTCTGATGTCCTGCCAGTAAGGAGTTGTGCTGCTAATTCAAAGACACGTGGTTCGAATTCACAAGCAGCTGCTCTACTGGAGAAAGATGAGGAATCTCCTCTCATAATTTAATAACTCTGAAAATCTACTGCAGGGTCAGTTATGAGTCAGTTCTAACTTGACAGTACATAACAACAACACACATTATCATTAATATTGCATACAAGTAAAATCTTGCTGACGATTACCCCAAAACAACCAAGAGCTGCCAGAAATTCAAGATGTATTCAAGAGCCTTCATGATAGAAATGATACCATTGCTGATGTCAGATGAATCTTGGCTGAAAGCAGAGAATAACAGAAAGATGTTTATGTGTATTGTATTGATTATGCAAAGGCATTTGACTATGTGGATCCACCAGGAATAATGACTCAGTTTGAGAAACATGGGAATCTTAGAATACTTAATTGTGGTCTTGCAAAACCTGTACCTAGACCAAGAAGCTGTTGTTCCAAAAGAACAAGGGAATACTGCTTGGTTTAAATTCAGAAAAGATGTACTTCAGGAATGCTTCCTCCATACCTATTAGTCTGTATGTTTTTGAAGCTGTTCAATATGAAGATGAATGCAGCATTATGACTGGAGGATGATTCTTCAACAACTTGTATTATGCAGATGATATAACCTTGCATACTGAAAGTGAAAAGGACTTGAAGCACTTAATGCAGTAGATCAAGGACTAAAGCCATCAATATGAATTATATCTCATCAATTATATAGCAATAAATTATATCGCATCAATAAAACAAAAATCTTAATCACTGGATCAATGGGAAACACTATGATAAGTGGAGAAAAGATTGAACTTATCAATGATTTATTTTTCTTTTTGAACTTATCAATGATTTATTTTTATTTGGATTTATAATCAATACCCATGGTAACAACAGGCAAGAAATTGAAAGATAATTCTGCATTAGGAGAATCTGCTGTCAAGGAGTCTCTCCAAAATTCAGAAGAGCAAGGAAGTCCATTTAAAGACTTAAGATGCACCAATGCAAGCCATGATCTTTTCAATTACTTCCTACACATTTGAAAGTTGGACAATGAATACTGATAACCAAGGAAGAGTCAATACCTTTGAATTGTGGTAGTGAAGAACAGTACTGCATATCTATCATGTTGTTGTTGTTGTTATGTGCCATCGAGTCGCTTGCGACTCATAGCGACCCTATGTACAACAGCCCTAAACTCTGCTCTGTCCTGTGCTAATCGCACTGTCTCTGACACTCCCATCCCAATTATCCCAGTCACTGAATCAATCCACCTCATAGAGGGCCTTCCTCTCCTGCACTGTCCCTCCACCCTCCCAAGCATGATGTCCTTCTCCAAGGACCGGCCTCTCCTCACAACATGCCCAAAGTATGTTAGGTGGAGCCTCAGAATCCTTGCCTCCAAGGAGCCACCCATTTTAACCCCTTCCAGGAATAGCAAATAAATTTATCTGGAAAAAAAATGCAACCAGAGTGTTCGTTAGAGGCAAAGATGATGTAACTTCATCTCACATACTTTGGTCATGTTGTCAAGAGGGACCAGTCTTTGGAAAAAGACATTAATCTGGGTACGGTAGAGCATCAGTGGAAAAGACCTTCAATAAGATGTACTGGCACAGGGACTGTACCAGTGGATTCAAATATGTCAGAGATAGTGAGAGTCTAGGGCAAGGCTCAGATCTGTTTTTGATAGAATTGCTACAAGTTATAGTTGACTTGATGGCACCTAACAACACTGACAGGCATGGTGAAGATTGACGCAAACTGTTGAGTAAATATTTGGGTTCTAACTAAAAGATAATTTATTTGAATCTGGTAGACTTATGATAATTAGTTATACTGACAACTCAAAGATGTTAGAATTCTCCAGATGCTCCACAGGAGATATATGGGCAGTCTTCTCCCCTGTTTTTTTACTGTCTCTGAAAACCTGTGGGAGAGTCCACTATGAATGAGTTCTGACTTGATGGCACACAGCAACGACAGAGGTGCTTTAGGAGAGCTCTGGTGGCATAATGGGTAAGGAATTGTGCAGTCAGTTCAAAGGCATGCGGTTTTAATCTACCAGGTGCTCTTCAGGGGAAAAAATGGACAATCTCCTCTTGAGTGATTTATAGCCTTTGAAAATCCACTAGAGGATCAGTCATTAGTCAATTCCAATTGTATGCCACACAATAGCAACAGAGGCACCTTAGAAGAGAAGACTATGGATCGCAGTTTTACTCTGACACACTTGTGCTAGAATAAACTCAGTGGCAATTGTTTTTGTTTGCAGTTATGGTACTAAGAGTCCTTAAGTGGTTCAAGGTGTTAGTGTTCTCAGCTGTTGCTATTGTTAAGTTACATCGAGTTGACTCTGATTTATGGTATTTCAATATGCGCAACACATTGAAACCTTGCCTGAGTCTATGTCATCCTTACAATCTCTGTTGTGCTTAAGCTTACTGTTGCAGTCACTGTCTCAATCCATGTCTGTGTCTTATTCTCCTTCACCAACTCCCATCCTTCTAAGTATGATATCTCTTTCCAAAGAGTGGACACCCCTGACAATACAACCAAAGTATGTGAGAAGTCTCAATTGCCCCCCCCCCCCATCAAGCAATCTGGCTACATATCTTCCAAAACAGATTTATTTGTTCTTTTGGCATGGTATATTTAATATTCTTTGCCAACACCACAATTCAAAGACATCAGTTCTTCTGCAGTCTTCCTTACTAATTGTCCAACTTTCACAAGCAAATGAAGCAATGGTGCTGAAAGATGAAACCTTCAAATTGGTAGATACTCAAAATATGGAGCTGCCTCAAAAGAGAGCTGTCAACACCCATTAATAACTGGAATGTGGAACGTATAAAGTATGAATCTAGAAAAACTGGAAGGCCATCAGAAAAGAAATGCAAAGCATAAAGAGTAATATCTTAGATGTTGTTGAGCAGAGATGGACGAGTGTTGGCCATTTTGAATCATTGTGTTGTTAGGTGCCCTTCAGTCAACTAAGACTCATAGCACTCCTGTTAATAACAAGATCAGAACCTTGCCCTGTCTGCACTATTATCATGAACTCTGTCATGCTAAACCCCATTTTTAATTACTGTGTCATTCTATCTCCCTGAGGGTCTCTCTCTCTTTTGCTGATCCTCTCTCTCCCCCAACATGTCTTCTTCTAAGAACTAGAACCTTCTGACAACGTGCACAAGGCATGTGAGAGAAAGTTTCATCATCCTCGCCTCTAAACTGAACCCTGGCTGCACTTTCTCCAAGGCAGACTTATCTGTTCTTTTGGCAGTCCATAGGATATTCAATACTCTTTCCTAACTATCTACTATACTGATAATAGCAAATTGAAGAGAAATGGTGTCACATTCATCATCAAAAAGAATCAATGTCTGTCCTGAAATACAGTGGTGTCAGTGATAGAATAATATCCATACATGTTCAAGGAAGACCTATTCATACAATTATTACTCAATATACGTTCCAACCGGTAAAGTCTAAAATGAAGAAATAGAGGATTTTTACCAACTTCTGTGGTCTACAACTGATTGAACATGCAATCGTTATGCATTAAAAATATTTAGTAATAGCAATGCAAAAGTTGGAAACAAAGAATAAATAGTTGGAAATAGCCTTGGTAACAGAAAACATCGCAGCCCCCGGAATAGATGTATACCAATTGACATATTTCAGCTAACAGATGCTGCCATGGATGTGCTCACCAAGTTGTGCCAAGAAATATGGAGAACAACCACCTGGCCAACTGACTGGAAGAGATCTATATTTGTTCCCATCCCAAAGAAGGGTGACCCAACTGAGTGTGGAAACTATAGAACAATATCATTGATCTCACATGCAAGCAAGATTCTACTGAAGATTATCCAAAAATGACTGGAACAGTACATCAGCAGAGAACTGCCAGAAGTCCAGGCTGGTTTTAGAAGGGATCATGGTACTAGGAATATTGTAGCTGATGTTAGATGGATCTTAGCTGAAAGCAGAGAATACCAGAAGAATGTCTATCTGTGTTTCATTGATTATGCAAAGGCATTTGACTATGTGGATCATAACAAACTGTGGCTGATTCTGAGAAGAATAGGAATCCCAGAACATTTAATCGTGCTAATGCGAAACCTGTGCTTGGACCAAGAGGCAGTCCTCAGAACAGAGCAGGGCAACACTGCATGGTTCAAAATTGGGAAGGGTGTACGCAGGGGATGTGTCCTATCTCCATACCTTTTCAACCTGTATGCAGAGTAGATTATCCGAGAGGCTAGGCTCTATGAGGAGAAGTGTGGCGTTAGGATTGGTGAAAGATCTATCAACAATCTGCATTATGCAGATGACACAACCTTGCTTGCTGAAACTGAGGAGGACCTCATGCACTTACTGCAGAGGGTCAAGGACTGCAGCCTTCAGTATGGACTGAGGCTCAATGTTAAGAAGACAAAGATTCTCACCACTGGACCAATCGGTAGCATCAGGATGGATGGCGAAGAGATTGAGGTTGTTCACAGCTTCAGTTTGCTCGGGTCCATGGTCAACACTCTTGGCACCAGCAGCCAGGAAATAAAAAAATGTATTGCGATGTGAAAGTCTGCTGTTTGGTACCTCTCTAAAGTACTCAAGAGTAACGGTATCTCTTTGGAGACTAAGGTGCGCCTGATACAGGCCATGGTCTTTGCTATCACTTGTTATGCATCAGAGAGTTGGACAATGACTAGGGAGGATAGAAGGAGAATTGATGCCTTTGAGCTGTGGTGCTAGAATGTAGTGATGAATGTATCCTGGACTGCCAGGAAACCAGATTCATCCTAGAGAGGGTTAAACCAGGCTACTCCTTGGAGGCAAGGATTCTGGGGCTTCATCTGACATACTTTGGAAATGTTGTAAGGAGAGACAGCTCCTTGGAGAGGAACATCATGCTTGGTAGGGTGGAGGGACAGTGCAGGAAGGAAAGGCCCTCTATAAGGTGGATTGATTCAGTGACTGGGGTAATCGGAATGGGTGTGTCAGAGACAATGCGATTGGCACAGGATAGAGCAGGGTTTAGGGCTGTTGTACATAGGGTCGCTATGAGTCGCAAATGACTCAATGGCACATAACAACAAAAACTGTTATAATAACTTCACAACCCCTACTCTTGTACCCTTTTCCTGTTAATCCTTCAGAGAGGCTTTATCAAATAAGTCTCTTATATTTTAAGTTCCATTTTGGCTTCTTCTTCCTGGAGGAGCCAAACAATAGGGCAAACCATTTGCTCTTTCTGGAACTTGGGCCCTTAAATCATGAAGTCATAGTACCAGGCACAAAAGAAAAGGTGAAAGTTCATTTTCACCCAGAAACATCTACAATCAAAGTCTACCCAGTCTACTCCCAAAAAATTAGCATTGCAGCCCTATGGAACACAATTGTAATTTGACATATATGGAAGTGACATGACTGGAAACAACTCAACTTATATAGTCATGGAGCTAGTAACAACAATCTCAAATTAAGAACCTAACTCCTCTGACTCTTAGTCCTTTAGGTCAAGCCATCTCTTTGTGTTGCATCCACTTTTTTATTGGAGGCAGTGTTTCCATAAAGTTTTAGGATTAAGGCTCAAGAGAGGGAAGTTGAAAGAATTGCCAGGCAGAAAAGAAAAAGAGCAGAAATCAGGACAAAACCTATCTCAGAGCTTTGTTGAGAGAATGATACTTAGGCAGACACAAATGGAGTTAGAGTGTTGGGTAAGCGGGGGTAGGTAGAGATAAGCAGAGATAGGAAGTGAAACAGGGCCTTCAAATAAGGACTCTGTGTTTCAATGCAGAAAGGACCTGCTATCCCAAGGTTCAAAGGATGGAAAGTGGCCAAGTTGATAAGAGAAACTTTTTTTGCATAAAGAGTTTAGTAAGTTAACTTTGAAATCAGTGGGTCCAAGGTACATCTGCAGAGTAAGCTTGGTACAAAAATAACCACCTGGCCCCTTCCCAGACCCTACTGGCATGTTCCCAGTCAGCTTCACCAAAATTACTCCGAGACAATGTCATTGTGTTCTCTGTTGATTCTTTCACAAAATTTGGGTGTGTCCAAACTTTTAAGAGTTGTCACCTGTGGTATGTCACAATCAACCTGGGACATCCAGAATAACACACACCCACATACACTGTCTTTTAGGAGAACTCAGAATGGACACAGAAGGAGGCAAGATTTCATTACAAAGTGGTCTCCAGAGACAAACCATTTGCATGTCAGTGTTCCATTTTTACCTTTTATTTTGCATGTTTTGGGACCAGTTTCCATAGTAACTTCTTTGTGGCAATTTAAATATGCTCAAGATAGAAGAATAAATAAGAAAAATGCCCCTCCTACCCCTCTTTGGAAAAACATGTATTTTTTTTTCCACTAAATGTACTAGCACTTAGAGTAAGACCAAACAAGCATACGTTTTCAAAGAAAATGTACTCCACTGTGTTATTTATGTGTGAGACACAGATGCAGACAGTGAACGTTACCTGCTTACCTTATGTGGTTGACTCCCTAGTGCTTCCTTAGGAGAATTTTAGCTTGTGAAACTCAGGTGTGACAGAACCAGTTTTGGGGCCTCCAGCAGCTTCTGGGATAGGCCTCAGTATTTATGTAAAGGACACACTCTCCCTGGGCAACTGTCAGCACACAAGTAAGCGAATTGCTCAGACCAATCCCACCTGCTCTAAGCAGGACTCTAATCACTGCCATGCGGTCCCCCTTAACCAGGATCAGGATCCTCAGAGATTCTCTGCAATACGAGGCTCCAGGCTCGTCTCACCCAACTCTTCTCCCTTCTCTCTTCCTGAGAAGTGTCAGAATATCATTACTATCTGGGGTTCTTCTCACCTACTCTTACCCCATCTTTCCTTTATCCTTAAGAGATATTTTCCCCAATCAGTCTTTCATATTTTTAATTCTATCTTGGCTTCTTAGAAGGACACTATCTGGCACAAGAGACAAACATTTGAACCAAGATGCATGGAATAAACAGGAATGGTTAGTAATTACTAGTAGTGCCATTAACACTTGTACTAGTTTGGAAAACTTAATCCATATTCAACAAATTGTAGACTTGGATTATGTTTCAGGCTGGTTATACCCACTGACATTGTCATGGAATAAATTAACTCATGGTGACTATCAGGTTTTCAAATCTTAGCAGGAGAAGACTGTCTCATCTTTCTCCTCAGGAATGGCTGGCCGGTTGGACTACTTGCCTTTCAGTTAACAAACTAATCCTTTACCTGCAACATCATGAGGGTTCACTACTTGCTGGTGTTTAGTAAACCAGCATAGTAAGCAAATAAGCAGACGCGTAAACATAGTTGACTCCAAATAATGAATTGAGGGTCAAATGAAAAAATTGATGTTGCTGACTTCATAGTGGGCCCTGCATGCTTGTTGCAGAAGATCAAAGACTGTATGTAGCCTTCAATAAGGATTGCATGTTAACATAAAGAAAAGAAAAATTATTGCCACTAGACCAATAAGCAACACCATGATAGAAGGAGGAAAGATTGAAATTGTCAACAATTTTGTTTTACTCAGATTCATAATCAGCACTGTTGGTATCAGGAGTTAGGAGATCAGGAGACACATTGTATTTGGAAAGTCTGTAGTTAGGGATTTACTCAAACCACTAACAAACAATGAAATCAGTATGAAGACTAAGGTGTTCCTGAGTCAGGCCATGGTCTTTTTACATCACTTGCTATCGTGTGAAAGTTGGATAATGACTAAGGATGACAGAAAAAGAATCAATGCCTTTGAACTGTGGTTTTGGAAAAGAGTACTGAATGTTCCATGGACTGTGAAGAGAACAAATGAATATGTTTTTTGGTGTAAGAGAAGCCAGAATGCTCCTTGGATGCAAAGATGAAAAAGTTTCATCTCACATACTTTAGGCATGTTGTTTGGAGAGACTATTCCTTGGAAAGGGACATCATACTTGGAAAGGTGAAGACTCAGTAAAACATAGGAAGACCCTTAATCAGACCCAGTGACTTAAGCAATGGCCTCCATTATGTCAGAGATGATGAGGATGGCACAGGATAGGACAGGGTTCAGATATGGTGTTTCCAGGGCTGCTATGAATCATAACAGCAGCTAACAACAAAATTATCCTTCATTATTGTAATTACATTCTTTTAACTTTTCTGGATCTTGGCTTTATTTTCTAGTAAACTGAGGGTCTGGTTTCTCAGAATATCTTAAACCTAACCATGTGCCAGAAATTGCGAGACATTTTTTAAAAAATGCATATTCCTAGCCCTACCTCTTGAGTTTCTGAGTCAGTCTATGTATTACTATTATTCCTTTACTTATGGTTGCAAGTGACAGAATGAAATTAAATCTAGCTTAAGCAAAATAAGGTCAGATTCTCTGATTAGTGAGGAAATAGAGATAAACTTTGCCTCAGAACGTCTTATAAAAGATTATTCCAATTTCTTCTACCATTCCCATCCTTCCCTCGGCCCCTTAATACAGACAGTTTTCGCTAAGTAGTAGTGTATAGGGCTACACCCTGTGGAGACTCTTGTTGTGTACTATCAAGTTAGAGCTGACTCTCCAGTGAATTTTCAAGGCTGTAAACTGCATGGAAAAAGATTGCCTATCTTCCTCTCACACAGTGGCTTGTAGATTCAAGCAGTGTACTTTTATGTTGGCCTTACAACTAGGCTACCAGGGCTCTACCAGGACACCAGAGACTGTTGTTGTTAGATGCCATTGAACTGAGTATAACTCACAGCGACCCTATGAACAATAGATCTGAAGCCTGTCCTACCCTGTGCCATCCTCATCATATCTGACACACTTGAAACTTGCTGTAGTCTGTGTCAATTCATCTTGTTGAAGGTTTTCCTTTGCGGATCCTCACCTTTCCAAGTATGATATCCCTTTCCAAGACTCATCAGCCAGAGACTAGGTACCATCCCCACCCCCCACAATTTCTCATCTAGGTGGGAAGGGGTACTTTCATCCTCCATGCTCTGAGTTTAAGATTACAAGAAAGTATTCTCATTGGCTTAGTTTGGGTCATGTTCCTACCTTAGAAGGGCATAGGATTTTGGTAAAATTAATTAGTAGAATCACGTGAAGTGGGGAGAGATGCAGTCTCTGAAGAAATTAAAGCCCTAGTGAAGGCAACTTGAACTTTACTCTTGTAGGTCTAAGGAGGGGCCTTTTTGTTATTGTTGTTAATTGCAATCAAATTAATTCTCATCATGGCAACCCTACTGAATGGGTTTGAACTGCCAACCTTTAGGTTAATTTTTAAGTGTGAAGAATTTATGTCACCTGAGGAGCTCTGGTGGCTTAGTAGTAAGGAGTTGCACTGTCAAACCAAAGGCATATGGTTCTAATCCACCCTGTTCCATGGGAGAAGGATGAACAATCTCCTCCCATGTGATTTATTGTCTCTGAAAACCCTCTGGAGGGTCAACTATAGGTTGGTTCCAAGTTGATGGCAAACAACAACAGCAAGGACTAGGAATGTGTATTTTAAAAAGACCAAACAAGCAAACAAAAGTTTAGAGATTTTTCCAGGGACTGGAACGCTCTAAGATATAATAAATTCCTTTTTCTCTAACCCTGACCCTGGATTTTTAAATTTTTTTTTAAGTGTCTAAATGTCACAAAAGTAGCTGGACTGAAGAGCATAAGGGAAAAGACAACCAAAAGGAAACTAAAGAAAAGAGAAAGAAGTCGTGAAGAAGGAAGGAGTTAAGCGGCAGAGGCTGCTGGGAGCTGCCAGCATTGTGCAGCAGGTAAGCTGATAGCGGGCATGCCCTTGCTAACTCTCCGCTCTGCCAACAGTTGGGCTTTTCTTGGCTGAAATTCAATCCCCTTTCAGGGTTGTCAGCAGGGCTCAGTTGGGCCAATTCAGAAAGCCTGGTAGGTGCTCTAAAGGGCTAACACATTCACAGTCCTTCTGCAAGAACGTGCAGGCATTGGCAGGAGGAGAGAGGGGAAGAACTGCTATTGGAATCCTTCCTCTGTATCTCTCCACATCTTCACTCCTGTTTCTTGACCTTAGGGGAGCCCAGAGTGGATAGGCTGCTGCTAATGTCTAGGTCTCTGAAAACTCTATTCATAGGAACCTAAGGTGCCATCAATGAAGCAACAGGCAGCATGTGACTGTGGAAATCGATCCTCCCTATGGAGTCAAATCCCTGATAATGGGGTGAGTGTCTGAAAGCTGTCTGGCTTTAAAGGCAGGATCTTTCAGATGAAGCCAAGTGTCCCGGTAAATTTCCTGTGTGTCTAGAGTTCACACTGAAGCTCTACCAGTCCTGGCATTCTAGCATTTCACGGCAGGAATTGGACTTTGGAAGAATAGCACAGTGTAACCAACTCAAACATGATTTGTGGACAGAAGTGTTTCTCTTTAATAAACAATGATTATGGCTAGAGAATTGGGGGCCAATCAGCCCCAGGCATGTCTTTCTGGTGGAAAGAGTCAACATTTATCCTTTATGGAGCCACTGCAATGATCAGTGATATTACATAGATGACTAAAAACCTTTGCCCAACCCCAGGAAGCTTAGGTTCTAAAACTGAAGATGTAAATATAAGCAAACAAAAACAGCAACAAGTTATTTAAAGAGGAAGGATGCAGTAGGGGTTAAGGGCACTGGCTATGGTGTCAGCAAGACCTTGGTCCCCACCCAGGCTCCAGTACAGACTAGCTGTGTGACCTTGCTTAAATTGCTTGGCTAAATTCTCAGACCTCAGCTTCCTCATTGGGAAAATGGGGCCAATAAGAGTCCCTATCTCAAAGGGGTTTTGTGAGGAGTAAATGAGATACCATATGTTAAACATCTCGCACAGAGCCTGGCATGTAAGAAGGACTCATTAAAGATGATCTATTATCACTGCTAAACTGTTAGTACCCAGAGGTCGTCGCAGCAGAGTGAGGGAGAGAGGGTGTTAGAGCGGGTTCATTAGTCTTCCAATAAAAATGAATTTGGACGCTTACCTCTTGCCATAAAGTGTGTTGTTAAAAAACAGACACAATTCTTGTTCTCCTAAAGTTTTCAGTCTGATGAAAAAGATAAGATTAAATATTTTCACAATACATCTGTCATTGCATCCACCAAGGAAGACATTCAAGTAGCCACCTAAAACATGAAATGTACTCCCAGTATCATTAACTATTAGAGAGATGCAAAGCAAAACAATATTGAGAGACCATTTTGCTCCTGCTAAACAACATGCCTCTGGAAACTGTGAACTTTGAGAAAAGACAGTAGTTCTAGGGTATTCATAGGGTCACTATGAGTTGTGCTTGACTCACAGCAATCAACAACAGGATGACTAGCAAAGGCACTCTGGGGGAGTAATGAGTGCACTGTATTGTTCTACTAATTCAAAGGTCAGTGATTTGAAAGAGCTCTGGTGGCCTAGTGGGAAGAAGCTGTACTGCAATTCCGAAGGCATGAGGTTTGAATCCACCAGATGCTCTGCTGGAGCACAAAGGGCAATCTCTTCCTGTGTCGGTTGAATCCAACTCGGCAGTACACACAGGAGGAAAAAAAAGAAAGAAAAAAATATTAAAGGTTAGTGATTTGAGTCTACAAGCATTATGTTTCCTCTCATAAAGATTTACAGACTTGAAAACCCCGTAGAGGGTCAGTATGATGAGAATCAGCTCCACAACTGTGAGTTTGTTTTTTTATTAGAATGGCTACCAAGGAGACCTGACGGTGCAATGGTTAGCTTCTTAGCTACTAGTTGAAGGGCTGGCAGTTCTCACACAACATGAGGGGAAAATCTGCTTCCATATATATTTTTCTGTATATATTTTCAGCAACAATGAAACAAAAACAATTTTATTTGAAAAAATCTATTATTGCAAACTTTTATGAATACTATGAAAGAAAAGAACAAGTTACTATAAGATAATTTGACAGTAGTATTTAATTTATAAGGAGCTCTAGTGACATGGTGCATTGCACCTTCTGCTAACTGGAAGGTCTACAGTGGTAGAAAAGATGGACAATTTCTTCCTGTAAAGATATAGCTTCAGAAACCCAACGGAGGGTCACTTTGAGTTAAAATCAACTTTACAGCAGTGGGTTGGGCCTTTTGGGACACGGTTTCCTGTTCAGGTATGCCAGAAGTTTGAAGAAGAATTTATGTCTTTGAATTGTGTTAGCAAAGATTATTGTGTAGAACATGGATTATACTAAAGAACTAACAAATCTCTTTTGGAAGAAGTAAATCTAGAGTTCTCCTTAGAAACAAATATGATATTACTTTATTTTATGTTCTTTAAGCAAGTTATTAGGAGGAGTAGGTCCCTGGAGGATGGCATCATGATTGGAAAGGTAGTTGTTGCTTTTAGGTACCACCTAATTGACCACACTCGTAGCCACCCTATCAACAATGAATTTGAACATTACCCTTTCCTATGCTATCCCCATCATATTCCTGATTTAGTCAAGCTCATTTGCTATACTCACTGTGTCAGTACATCTTGTAGAGGGTCTTCCTATATTTTGCTGACCCTCAATCTTTTGAAGCATGATGTCTTTTTCCAAGGACTGGCCCCTCCTAACAACATGATCAAAGTATGTGAGATAAAGTTTCATCATCCTTGCTTCTAAGCACACCCTGGTTGCATCTTCTCCAAGACATATTTGTTTGTTCTTTTGATAGTCCATGGGATATTATACGCTTTTCCAATACCATAACACAAATGCATTGATTCTTTTGTTATTCTTATTCATTGTCCAATTTTCAGATTCATTGCAAATAATTTAAAAGAACATGGCTTGGGTCAGGTGCACCTTAGTCTTTGAACTGACTTTGTTGCTCCTTAACATCTTGAGGAGGTCTTTGAGAACAGATTCTCCCAATTTAACATTTCTTCCTTTTTTTTCAATAGGAAAAAACCAAACCAAACTTTATTTAAAAAAATAACTTACACATTGGGAGAACTCTTTAAATAAGACTGTTCATTTTGTGCACAGACATGACAACCTGGATCAGTTTGTTTTTGTTTTTATTTATGTCTTAATGTAATGTCACAATGCCATTAGTGTTACAATCTGCATCTGAGAGTAGTGTTCATTCTATATTCCATACCTATCCAAAGCACCACACAGATAGAGAACTATCATAAATAGACATTTTAGCCTAGGCTGGCATAGAGTTATATAGCTTTATACAGATAGATGTATAGATTTATATATGACATTTCAAAACAACTAACATTGAATGTCATCTTAGTCAAAATTTAAGTCGGAGCTAACCTTAGAACTAGAGCATTCTGAACAGATGTCACCTTTCTGGCAATTTTTAAAGTATATTTCACTTTTTAAAGTATGTATAAAGGTATATGTATAGTGAGAAAATAAAGCACAATAATTTAAATATAAATAACCATATTTTTAAAAGTCCAGGAACTCAGAGGGTCCTATATTACAGAAGCTTTGATGTCTTGATGTAAAATACAGGCAGCCCTGCACAGCTCCCAGTGAAGCAAAACCATCAGGATGCATCAGAATGCCCAGAAACGGATAGGCGGGGCCAGAGAGTGTGAGATGCTCTTGGTTGTGAATTCTTTCTTCAGTGTCTCTAGCATCAAGACACAAAGCTCTTTTGCTCAACTCCTGAAGACCACGCAGCCAGAAGCTCTGTACAGAACAAGCATCCTGGGGCCATGGCTCTAGGGGTCCATCCCTGGGTGTTTTGCTACAAAGCATAGTACTCAGTGTGGGATGCCCTAGAGGCATTGATGAGCTTGGTGTGGCCAGTTTTGGCTGAGTACTTGATGATGAAGGCCTTTGTGAGCTTGTACCTGTGTAGTTGCATTTGATGAAGCTGTTTAGCATGGGGTTGATGCTTTAGTGCACCAGGGACGGACACTGCGTGGCATGCAGGGTGGTGAAGAGTACACTGTCCAGCTGGCAGGGGAAGGGGAGGTACTGCAGGTTGGAGATGTCCAGCAGCACCATGGTGTGGTAGGGCAGCCAGCAGAAGAAGATCTTGTGGCTGCTGTGCTTCTCTTGGTCACTGGATGCTGAGATGACCCTGGCCAGGAGGAAGTAGAAGACCCCGAAGATGGAGGATGGTATAATAAACCTCAGGACCACGAACACCAGCTCCACAACGATGAAGCCTCTCCTTGACACTGTGCTCAGGGTAGAAGGACCAGCAGGAGGTCTCATTGTGCTTGCCGGAGCAGGAGGTCTCATTGTGCTTGCCGGATCTGACGGTCTTCAGGTAGCAGTTGTTGGGGAGGGACATGCAGAAGGCCAGCAGCCACTCCAGTACACAGACCACATGGTGTGCCGCCTTCTTCTTGCCGGAGGAGGAGGGATTGATGAAGTTAGGTGATGGACAGGTCTCGGTCCGTGCTCAGGCGAGGAAGAAGATGCTGCCAAACAGGTTGATGGAGAAGATCGGGTGCATGATCGTGCAGGCAAGCCTACCTATGGGCCACTGGTGGTGCTGCACTGGGTTGAGCGCTCACACAGGAATGCTCAGGACCACCCGGAGGTCGGCGATGGCAGGGTGAGGATGAGCATGACGTAGCCTGTGGCTCTAGCCTAGATGATCACCCCGACTACCACAGAGCTTGCGATCATGTCACCGATGAAGGTGAAGATGCAGACGAAGGAGCGTGCGTAGAGCAGCAGTGCTGTTGTTGGATATGTTGGGACACAGAACCCTGTCCTCACCGATGCAGTCGATGCTGTTGCACAGCCAGCTGAGATCTGAGAAATTCTTGGGCTCCGAGTAGTCGAACAGGCATACTCATGGTTCCCAGTGCACGTCCAGTGCTCACAGGACCTCGGCTGGGCTCCGGGCTGAGGCGCTTCTCTCCGGGCTGACGAGCTTCTAGGTGCCTAGTGGCACGAAGGCTCTGGAGTGCGCAATCTCTGGGAATACTTTTGATTTCTTGACTGCTGGTACCTAAGGGATTGATTGGGCATCAAAAAAGGTGAAATAATTTAAAATTCCAATTCTTTCTCCATCTTTCATGAGATTGAAAAGGTAGAGTGTCGGGGAAAAGAAGAAACTTTTAATAAGATTAATTAACTCAGCGACTGCAAGAATGCACAAAATTAAGCACAGCAGAGATTGTGAGGGTGTTACAGGATTGATCAGGGGACCGTCCCTTATACCCGAGACCGCTGGGATTGTGCCTACGCCACAGCACTTAATTGTAGTTGTTAGTTGTTAGGTGCTGTTGAGTTGAGTTCGACTCAAAAGAACAACAGATCTGAACCCTGTCCTATCCTGTGCCATCCTCATAATCTCTGACACACTTGAGACCATTGCTACAGTCACTCTGTCAATCGACCTGGTTGAGGATCTTCTCCTTTGAGGTCCCTCCATCATTCCAAGCATGGTGTCCTTCTCCAAGGAATAACTTCTAGCAACATGGCTAAAGTAAGATGATGAAGCTTCACCATCTTTGCCTCTAAGGATCACTGTAGATGAACCTTCTCCAACACAGGACTGTTTGTTCTTTAGGCAGTCCATGGGATATTCAGTGCTCTTCTCCAATACCACAGTTCAAAGGCATCAATTCTTCTGTCATGCCTATTCATTGTCCAGCTCTCAGATGCATAGTTAGTGACTGAAAAGACCATGTCCTGAATGAGGCCCACTCTAGTCCTCAAAATGACATCATTGCTCTTCAATAATTTGGAGAAATCCCTGACTGCAGACTTTCCCAGTGCAATACATCTTCTGGTCTCCTGGCTGCTGGTATCGAGGATATTGATTGTGGATTTAAGTAAGATAAAGTCATTCTTACTTCATCACCTATACTTACAACTCCTAATAACATTTCATTCATGAAGGCCTTTTTGAAAAATCAACACTTAAGGTAAGGATGAAGGAATAATTATGATTTTGCTGGATGAGGAGAAAGGGGAGGATTATTTCAGCTAAAAAGAACAATTTATACCAAGACTGAGTCAGGATGGAGCTCATCATGTTTCAGGACCTTAAAGAAGGTCCAGACACAAGAACGAAATTTAAAAGACCACCTACACAATGACAGAAGATACCTGCAAGTCAAGCATCTCATCAGAGACTTTTGTCCAGAAAATAAAAAGAAGTCTTTCAACTGAGTTATAAAATGACAAACAACCCAAATGAAATGTGTGCAAAGACACTACATAGACATTTTTCCAAAGAAACTGTTCAAAAGACTAGTTCCTCTGTGGGTATAGCTGTTGTCAGACTGCTGTTTTGCAGTTTCAGCTCAGGTCTTGAAGTTGCAATGTCTGCACCTTCATTTTTACTTTTTAGTGTTGTTTCCCCAAATATTGTTAGCTCTCTGATCCTTCTGCGAATTGTCTCTTTGTTACAATTTCTTCAACCAAAAACAAAAACAAAAACAAAACCAAAAAAACAACCAAAACACAAAAAAACCCCCAAAACAACAATTTCTTCCACCAGACCCTTAGAGGACACCAGTGTTTTCTACTCGGACCCTAAGTCACCACAGGGAGAGACTTACATGTTGAGATAAAGAAACTGTTTCTTTTTATAATTTTACCATAATTTCAATAAGAAGCTACCAGCTTGCTGTTGTCACTTCCTTGTTGCTTCACTTCTTCCAGATGTAACCTCATTTTTGCACTCTCTTAAAAGAAGCCTGTCTTCCTCACAAACATGCTCTTTTCCACTCACTTCTTGAGCAAACGTAACCACTTATTATTTCTCAAAACTTGCTGCTCTCTTAGCCTTTAACACCACTGTTTTCCCATTCTTCATACATGTTGGGGTCCTTGGAAAACGTTTGCTCCTTGTCATGGTTTCTAGATGTTGGGAACTCTTAGGCTCCCCACTCTTGTTTCCACATTCACTCTCTTAAGTAATTTTACTCACTTCATGTTTTAAAATCCTGTCTGTGTACTGATAAGTCCCACATTTATACTGAGGCTGGATCTCTTCTATGAACTCTGCTCTTCACTGTTTTTTTCTTTTTTCTTCACTCTCTAAATTCACTCTTACCAAAACTGATCCATTCTAGTCCTTAAACATATTTAATTCCATCTACATCTTTCCCTTTCCCCTGCAAAACCCACAATCTTCTGTCACCTAAACTGTTGCAAATGCCTCCTGATTACTCCCTTCAATATTTTTTTGAGGGATAAATCTGACCATTTTAACTACCTGCACAAAATACTTCATTGATGTCCCATGGCACCTAGACGCCAAACTCAATTGAGTACATGTCCATTTCTGATCTAGGAGCAAGGGAGAAAGAGTGACCCTCCTGTGATTCAGACCCAAGTCCAGCTATTAGCAAAAGGGCTGAAGGTGGGCCATGGGCTAAGCAGGTACCCCGAAATTTATTAATAGTACATTTTCCTCTTATATCCCATTTTATTCCAGAACATTCATCCTGAGACTGGATTTTCTGGAATTTTGGACTTTCAGTTTAGATTTGGTAGTTACCAAGGTTTGGTATACAATTTGTTTACAAATCTTCCCTGAGGTGAGGTTAGTTCTGCTATTCTCATATCACTGTGCTGATTTGACTAGTTTCAGAAGGTTCTTCTTCTTTTAATGCTAAGTCTCTATTTTGGTGACACCTTGTTATTACAGAATGCTAGGTCAGGCGTTTTGTTTTGTTTTCTCTGTAAGTGGTTTCTAGCTGTTACAGTTTGTTCTTTTCCTTTCTGCCAGCTATTTCCTTAACTATTGAGCCTTGCAGCTTTTAGTGGGTGGTATCTAAGCCTAGTTCCTGCTGAGCAGGTTTTGCACGAGAATTTCCCTGTCTTTGATCACTCACTCTGAAAAGTGGTGGGTCAGATATGACCCAGGAGGCCTGAGAGCTGACTGACCCATAAAGGTTATCAAGAAGGGAGAGGGCAGCGAGAAAGCAAGTTTTAATATGGTCATTACATCTTTGCTGTCTCTAAAATGATTAATATTTTGTGTTTAATTGCAAACTGAAACTCTCCTGGAGTATCCTCATAAACTCTTATCAGTACACATTGTTTTGGAATTTAGTTCCTAGAAATGCGAAAGAAATGAAAATTATGTACAAAACTAAAAAAGATTGTGCAAAGATGTTCACAGTCCCTTTATGCACAATAGTGGAAAGCTGGACTATTTAGGCCTCCAGAACTCCCTAAATAAAAATCTACTATTGATTTATCCATCTATCCACTCAACTGTACCAAGTTACAACAGAATAAAGCACTTAAAGGGTTAAATGGATGAGAATAAGTGAAAGACCACTTACGGATATAAGGTGAGGGGTAAGGGTAAGGGTATGAACCAGGGTTGTTGAGACCTCGGGATCTTAGCAGCTGTGGGAAGCCATGTCTACTCACATCAGTCATCTATGCTGTACAACAAAACTTTGAATTGACTCTTAATTCCTAGCCACCCCGTGTGTGTCACAGTTGAACATGGGGTTTTCAGAGGCTGACTTTTAAAAAAAATACTTAATTTATATTAGTTGGCTTACACAGTTTGTATACATTGTGTTTTACACTATTCTTCATTCACATTGTCTTTCATACAATGAGAGGTTGACTTTTTGAAGTAGATCCCCAGGCATTTTTTTCATGGCACCTATGCGTGGACTCGTAGTTCCAAGCTTTCTGATAGCAGCTGAGTACATGCACTGTACCACCTATGGAAGACAAGGTAAGTAACATTGACTAGGATTATTGCTGACCTCTTGTTTACCTCCATGAACTTTTATCAATTCCATTTGGACACTTTAGTTGCAGAGATCATTCTAGGATCTCAAAATTATGTTCTTAATGAATGCAGTACTGAACCTATTAGGGTACTAGAAAGGCACTCCCAAAGTAATTATATAAGGTCATGTTTGTGAAGTAACTTTGCAAACTTTCCTCATCTATAAAAAGTTTGTAAAAAGGCCCTATAGGCCTCCCCCTTAGGGGGAGTACCTCTGAAATGCTTTACACACAAGAAGAAGGTAAACGTCAATGTTTTGGCAAGGACTTGATTAAGACATCAGGAAGTAAGCTTTGCAGTATGATTCATTAGCTGGGCGACCTTGCTCAGTCACTTAAACTCTCCAATTCTCAATTTCCGGGTCTACTGAATATAGCTTGTGATGCCAAGTTTAACAACTTTTCTGGCTTATTGTGAGATTGAAACAATGTAGCGAGTGTAAAAGTACTTTGGAAAACTTAGTTATTCTGGGCACTGTTAGCAATTCATAGAGAATTGCTTGCTTTCATTCTAAAAATTGCCCTTGAATGTTTATAGTGCTGGATTTATCCCTCTGCTTGGGGTGAGCCTTCAGTAATGTTTGCCACAATAAAATATTAACATGAGATTTCTCACCATCTAGCTGGGTAAGGACCCAAAGTTGGCATTTGACTCAGAGAAAGTAGTCATACAGTGTTTAATAACAACCTGGCCCTCAGGGAACTCTCAATAAGTGTGTTTGGTATTGGGGTATTATGTGACCCAAGAACATCAACCACAGTATTTTATTGGTCACTTAGAATGTAGAGGAAGGGCGTTTACCCTGTGGTGGAGGTGGAAGAGCTAAGCCTTCAGACCTTCACCCAGCTACCTTCCAACCAACCCCCAGACGGTTATGAGAAGAAAGATGGTTTGTCTAATGGAACCAATTTAGGGGGTAGAGAAATAATGAATGCAATAAACTAACTGTTGTGATCCAAAGTACAGGATTTGTCAATTATGGGAATTTGTGGTTGTTTCTCGAAATCCACAGGTGGCACCAATGGTTAAAATGGCTCAGTGCTAACAAAATATTGGCAGCTGGAACTCGTCCAAAGGGATCTTTGCAGAAAGGCCTGGTGATCTGCTCCTAGAGGTCATCACAGCCTTGAAAACCCTGGAGTGTGCAGTATTACTCTGCAGCACATGGAGTTGCTGTGGGTAGAACTCAGTTTGAGGGTAACAAGGGTTGTTTTGTGGGGTGTGCCTGTCTGACTGTTTGAATCCATCGGCTGGTCCTCTTCTTGGGTGATGCACAGTCTTGGAAATCCAATAGAGAGTTAACGGTGAGTCAGTTCCAACTAGATGACAATGAGTTAGAAGAGAATTTTTTTTTAACATCTCTATGGGGAAGCTCTATTGACTTTGTTGCTAAAGAATTGTTCTGTCACTCCCAAGAGAAAAGGTTTGAAACCACCAACTTCTCCAAGGAAGAAAGATGAGTAGTCTCCTCCCGTGTGATTTACAGCCTCTGAGAATCCACTGGAAGGTCAGTTTTGAGTCGATTCTGACTCCATGGTATGTGACACAAATATGAATGAGCTCTGGTGTCTTAGTTTGCAGTGAATTGCTCTGCTAACCCAAAGATTTCATTCTTTTGTAATTCACATCCCCCAGTGACTCCATGTGGGAAAGGTGAGTAGTATCCTCCATTGGAAACCTTGGAAACCAATGGAGGGTCACTGTCAATTGGTATTGCAGCATTGTTTCTTGCCACGAGCCCACCAGAACTCCCTCAACAAGAGCAATGAGTTTTGATACATCCTTATGAGTTGGTTTGGACTTAACTGGCACTGATAATTAATGTTAATCTTGTTGTTGTTGTTGTGTGCTCTTGAGTCACTTGCAACTCATAGCGACCCTATGTACAATAGCCCTAAACTCTGCTCTGTCCTGTGCCAATTGCCCTGTCTCTGACACATCCATCCCGATTACCCTAGTCACTGAATCAATCCACCTCGTAGAGGGCCTTCCCCTCCTGCGCTGTCCCTCCACCCTACCAAGCATGGTGTCCCTCTCCAAGGACTGGTCCCTCCTTAAAACATGTCCAAAGTATGTCAGACGAAGACCCAGAATCCTCTCCTTCAAGGAACAGCCCGGTTTAACCCTTTCCAGGATGAATCTATTTGTTTTTCTAGCAGTCTATGGTATTCACAATACTCTTCTCCAGCACCACCACTCAAAGGCATCAATTCTCCTTCTATCCTCCTTAGTCATTGTCCAACTCTCTGAAGCATAACAAGTGATTGCAAAGACCATGGCTTGTATCAGATGCACCTTAGTCTCCAGAGAGACACCATTGTTCTTCAGTACTTTGGAGGGGTAATCTTAGGTAGCTGTAAATATAATTCAATAGTTATCAACTTGCCTCAGTGGAATAAAGACCTTTAACTGTTATTTACCATGTCAGACAGACATGGAAAAGGAGCTGACATTGGGAGTACCATCAGCTCTTTAACATCCCCAACAATTTTCTAAGTGTTTTTCTAGTCCAAATCACCCTTTCAGATACTTAACCACTAGGGAACACAGTCTACATGTAAGGGTGAAAGAGCTCGCCCCAGGCAAGAATAGAGCATACAAGGAAAAGTGGAATTTTCCACAGGGAGGTAGAGGAGAGGTGGGGGTTCTCTCACAGTGAAAATGAGACATGAAGATTGGGAAACAAAGGCTCTGACAGCTTCCAGGAAGTAAGCCCCTTTTACAGAAAGTTTCATCTCTGTTGTATTTTTCCCTTTTACTACAGAAAGTTATACCTATGCAACTTTTGCATAAAGAAGTTATACAAGCTAAGTTAAGACATGCTCCAGTTCCTGAAATATGAATGTGGCCAGTGGATGCTAGCCACTGACCTAACTGTAGTTACCACAGCACCTTCTCCTCTTCTTCCTCTTCAGGCCTTCCCAACACTGAGAGAGGCCAGGAACACTTCCCTTTTTATTGAGCCTCCAGAATATTGGGGGGAAAAAAGGAAATTGCATAAGAATGTTATAAAATATTGTTATGTTATAAAATAACCAACAAATACTTTGCAATCTGAAAACCAAGCCCATTACTGTTGAATTTATTTAGTGAAAAGCAGCCCTACCACCAACACAAGGGAGGGCGGGGAAAGGAAAACAACTAACCAGTATTAAAACTGTGCTTTTCCCAGGATAATTATATGTTATACAAATTGTATACTTGCTGTCTACACATTGGATGCAACTCTAAAACTGAAACCCTAAAACATCGACTTTTACCAGTCCTGTCAGCATTTCTTTCTGTTTTTATAGTTAACCTTATTTGAAAATAACTTAAAGGAACATTTTAGTCCTGTAATAAATGTGAGACCATTTTTGTACCCCTTGACCTGACTCAGGAGTCCCTGGGTGTGTGAACAGTTAATATGCTTGGTTGGTAACTGAAAGGTTAGCGTGGAGTTCAGGAGGAGACACTTTTATAGAAAGGCCTACTGATCTACTTCTGGAAAAACCAGCCACTGAAAATGATATAGATTCTAGTTCTACTCTGACACATACGGGGTCACCATTGAAATAAATTCAACGGTAATTGGTAGTGGTATTCCCAACCAGTTAGGGTTTATCTTATGGTTCCTTAGCAAAGGGAAGAGTGTTGGAAAGAAGAAGCAGTTTAAAGGACTAATGTCAAGGATTATTCTGGAAAGGAGTCATTATTAATGGACACCACACTTCAACTCTTCCCCTGATATTCATGGAGGAGCCGAACACCAAGGCACAGAGAAACACTGACATTCCAATGGCCTGAGTAGCATTGCAGACTTGCTGAACCTCAACCCTTATGGACTGAAATGTCCATTTTAATGTTTTGATAAAAGTCCTTCTAAAGTACAAAATCTACTTTTCACTTTATTTAAAATGAACGTGTTGTTGATGTTAAGTACAGTAAAATCGGAACCGACACGCAGCTGACTCTCCAGCAGGTTGTCAGAGACAGTAAATTGCATGAGAAGAGATTGGCTATATTTCTCCCATAGAGTGGCTGGTGGATTCCACCACATATCACTGGGTTGGCAGCACAGCCCCTCGCCTCTAAGCCGGCAACCAGAGCTCCCTAAAAAAGAGCATAGTGAAAATAATAAAAAAAAAAAACAAAACCAAACACAGAACCATCAACAAAACAAAGACTGTTATATATAATCCAGGCCCTTGACATTTCATTTTGTCTTAGAGGAAAAGCTGGAAACACACAGAGAAGATAAAGAACGAACATGTTCTCTTTTACCCATCATATTTTCATGTTAGTGTCCTAACAGCATATGTTATCCCAGGCAATATTAAAAAAGTCTGGGATTCATGACAGTAAACAAGAAACTGCAGAACAAATGTGCTTGCAAGTACTCCTGCTGAGTAAAGACCATTTTGAACTGATCCTCTGAGCTATTTTTCATTTAAATAAAAAATACAGAGAGAAAAAAAAATACAGAGAGGAAGTAGACCACAGTATTGGCTCATTCAAAAAGATCAGTACTGGTTCTTGTCATCTCACTTATGCCCACGATATTGATCTTGATGTGTTCCATTTTTTTTATAACTTCCAATTTTCCAGCTTTATACTTTGTACATTTCATATGAAATTATTAATGACTATTTATAGCTGTCTCTCCTTCCCATCAAGCCGCGTCAGCAAGTGAAGGTCTTTCATTGACTGTTACTCCTTTCACATCACTATGATAGGCTCTACTTTGGGAAGGTAACTCTTTCCTAGTCATATTTTTAATATATTTCATCCTGAAAGGCTCATCTTCTTTATTAAACAATGCTGCATTGCTACTCATAAAGTTTTCATCAGCCAGTTTTTTCAGAAATAGGTGCCTAGTCTTATTTTTTAGTCTTTCTTACTCTGGAAGCTCCACTGAAACCTGCATGGGTGTCTTTATTTTTTGAAAAAACTAATGACATAGTCATTATTTTTGTTCAGACATTCCTCTAGGTCGTATAGCCCTGGTGTACAAGTTGCCGTACCACGGTCACTTGTGGTTGCTGTGAGGCTGAATACTGTGACACTGATGTGTCAAATGCATTAATGGTTGGCTACCCAATGCGGAGAGTGAGGTGGAGCTCCCGGATGAAAACAAGCGTGGAAGGAGGAGTGGCATCCACTTCCATAATAGCTTGCTTCCAGAAACCCTATGAACCTAGAGAGAGGATGAAACGTACCCAAGTGTTGAGGACTCTCCTTCATAGAGTCGCTATGAGTCGCCTGCGACTCGATGGCATTTAACAACAACAACAACAACAATGACATAATGTACACCTAACCAATCATGTGGAACCTACATAGACTAAGAAGTATTCATTTAAATATAACAACGGTATACTTGTTGTTTTGTTGTTGCTATGTGCCGTTGAGTCACTTGCGACTCACACGACCCCGTGTACAATAGCCCTGAAACTTGCCCTCATTACCCCAGTCACTGAGTCAATCCTTCTCAGCAAGAGTCTTCCTCTCTTGTGCTGTCCCTCCATCCTCCCAAGCATGATGACCCTCTCTAAGGACTGATCCCTTCTATATATGCCCAAAGTATGTCTGATGAAGCCCCAGAATCCTTGCCTCTAAGGAGCAGCCTGGTTTCACCCTTTCTAGTACAAACCTGTTTGTTCTCCTGGCAGTCTGTGGTATTTTCACTAAGCTTCTCTAGCACCACAGCTCAAAGGCATCAATTCTCCTTCTATCATTCCTAGTAATTGTCCAGCTTTCTGAAGCATAGCAAATAATTGTGAAGACTATGGCCTCGATCAGGCACACCTTAGTCTCCAGATTGATACTGTTGCTCTTCTGTACTCTGGAGAGCTCCCTGAGAGCAGACTTTCTCAATGTAATTAATCTTTTGATTTCCTGGCTGCTGGTGCCAAACATGTTGATTGTAGAGCCAAGTAAACTAAAACTGTTAACAATCTCAATCTCTTCACCATCCATCCTGATGCTGCCAATTGGTCCAGTGGGGAGTATCTTTGTCTTCTTGATGTTGAGCTTCAATCCGTACTGAAGGCTGCAGTCTTTGACCTTCTGCAGCAAGCACTTCAGGTCCTCCTCAGTTTCAGCAAACAGAGTTGTGTCATCTGCATAATGCAGGTTGTTGATGAGTCTTCTACATTAGTTAAAATCAGAAAAAGTCTATATCAGGGTTGTATTCATTCACCATACTTACTTAAATTGTGTGTTAAACACATACTGTGAAAAACTGGACTCTATAAAGAAGAATTTAGTATGAAGATTGAGGCTCACTGTCTTCAATATGAGTTACATATCAACATTAAGATAATTAAGAATACTCACAAGAATAATAAACAACATCATGATAAAAGAAAAGATCAAAATTGTCCAGGATTTCATCCTTGGATCCACATTCAACATTTATGAAAACCATCTCACTCACTGATGTGGAGTCAAAGCAACTCAAAGCTGACCTTCCAGCAGGTTTTCAGAAGCTGTAAACCACATAGGAGGAGATTGCCTATTTTTCTCTCACAGAACAATTAGTGGATTCAAATCACCTGTCTTCGAGTTTGCAGTGCAACTCCTTTCCCACTAGGCCATTGAAGCTCTGTCTGAAAACATCAATCAGTAAATCAAAAAGCATGTTACATTGACCAAATCTGCTGTAAAAGCAGCTAAAGATCATAGGGCCGCTATGAATCATACTCGACTAAGATGATACCTAACAGCAAACGTCTTCCAGGTTCAACAACATTGCAGGAAGTTTTGAATTTTAGGAATTCATATTTTCCTTATGGCTGAATTGTATGTATTGTCCACATTTTGTTTATCCATTTATTAATTTATGAACATTAAGGTTGTGTCTGTCTCCTTTGCTATTATAAATAGGACTGCAATGAATATAGTTGTGTTTAAGTGTTCATGTTGCTTCTATTATATCTCTAGAATCTATACCTAGAAGTGGAATTGACGAACCATAAGGCATTTTTAGTTTCCATTTTTAAAGAAATTGCCTTACTGTTTTCCACAACATTTTACATTTCCATAAATGAAGAAGGGCCCATCCTCACCAACCTTTATTCTTTTCAGGATTTTTGTTTGTTTTTAAGTAATTTTCAATTTGGCATGGTCTTTATAAACATTTCTATAGTTCTTAATAGCATTTTTACATTTTAATACAACTTGGACATGCGTGGATATTGACTCAACATTATCCCATTGATACACATTTAGGTTGTTTCCAGTATTTTGTTAACTCAAACAATACAAATTCATATGCAGAGAACACAATATTTTATTTTAGACATATCTTTGGAAAAGATACTTGTATTATTTCTGTGTCAAAGAGAAAATGAAATTGTGATTTTTCTAGATATTGCCAATTCTGTTTGTTAGTACCATTTTCTTTTCTCACCTTCAGTCAATGCAAGGAACTTCCCCCAAAATCCTAATGGCAGAACGTCAACCTTCTGCATGTTTTGTCAACCTAAGAAATGGTATCTCTGTGCTACTTAATTTCCATTTTTCTCAGAATGAACAAGGTTGAACATGACTCAGTGCACTCATTTTTTTCTTTATTAGTGCATTTGTTTTTCATAAATTGTATTTATAACACTTTCTTATTTTTTTATATATTAGGCGCTTTTCTCTATATAGTGTTGTTATTGCCAGGTACCATCAAGTTGGTTCCAACTTGTAATGACCCTCTGTGGGGTCATTATCACAAAACACTGACCAGTCCTGTGGCATCCTGGGTGTAGTTGCTTTTTTTTTTAAATGAACATATTAAAATGTATTTATTTGTTACTTTTTGTTTCATCTTTTTTATTTTATACTAGTTAATTTACAAAGTTCAAATACATTGTTTTTTCACACCAGATTTTTCCCACTTCCTTCACCCTCTCCCCCCATCAAATTGTGCAACCCTTTGATTAACCCGCGCCCCTCGCCCTTTTTCTAATTGACCTTGTAGTTTACTAAGTATGATAACATGTATGAACTATGTAAGGAAAAAAACCCTAGCGATCTTTGCTTCTAAGGAGCATTTTGGATGTAATTCTTCCAGGCTGATATATTCATTCCTCTAGAAGTCCATAATACATATATTCAATATTCTTTGCCAATACCATAAATCAGATATATCACTTCTTTACTCCTCCTTGTATATTATCTTGTTATACACACATGAGAGGATTGAAAATACCCCAGCTTGAGTCAGGAACACCTTACTTCTCAAAGTGATAACTTTTCTTTTTAACACTAGAAAGGAGTCCTTTGAAACAGAGTTGCCTATTGCAACACATCATTTGATTTCTTGACTACTCCTTCCTTAGGTTTTGATTGTAGATTCAAGTAAAAGAAAATTATTGACAACTTCAATCTTTTCTCCATTTTTTGTAATGTTGTTCACTGATCCAATTGTGAAGATTTTTGTTTTATGTTGAAGTGTCATCCATACTGAAGACTATAGTTTCTTACTCCACTAGTAGATGCCTCAAATTATCTTTATTTTCAGCAACCAGAGTTATACCATCTGTATATCATATATAGACTTCTTCCAACCCTGAAGCCACATTCTTTTTCAGCTTCTCACATTATTTGCTCAGCACAAAGAATAAGTATCAGTACAACCCTTACATATACATATCCCAATTATAAACTGTGCCGTGCTGTTGGAATTGCCACTTCTCATTCTATGTACAGATTCCACATAAGTACAATCAAGTATTCTGCAGTTTCCAGTCTTTGCAGTCCCATCCATAATTTGTTATGACTCACACAAGTCAAATGCTTTTGCAAAATCAATTCCCTATTGATGTTGTTGTTGTTGTTGTTATGTGCCGTCGAGTCGCTTGCGACTCATAGCGACCCTGTGTACAACAGCCCTAAACTCTGCTGTTCTGTGCCAGTCACACTGTCTCTGACACTCCCATCCCGATTACCCCATTGAATCAACCCATCTCATAGAGGGCCTTCCCCTCCTGTGCTGTCCATCAGCCCTCCCAAGCATGATGTCCTTCTCCAAGGAATAACTTCTAGCAACATG
>NW_006400104.1:82444-92756 GCF_000299155.1 Elephantulus edwardii | reverse complement strand
ATATAGATCTCTTTCAGTCAGTTGGCCAAGTGGTTGTTCTCCATATTTCTTGGCACAACTTGGTGAGCATGTCCAGGGCAGCATGTGTTAGTTGAAATATGTCAATTGGTATACCATCTATTCCTGGGGCCTTATTTTTTGGTATTTCCTTCAAAACAGCCTGAACTTCTTCTTTCATCACCATAGGCTCTTGCTCATATGTTGGTTCATGAAATTCTTCTGGGTCTGCCAATTCCTTTCGATACAGTGATTCAGTATATACTTTCCATCTTCTTTTAATACTTCCTGGATCATTTAATATTCTGCTGAAAACATTCTTGATTATAGCAACTCGATGTTTGAATTTGTTCTTCAAGTCCCTGTTGATACTTGGATGCATAATACTTATATTAGCTTTCCATATACTAAAGAGAAACAAATGGAATCATTAAACCACTAAGAGCTCCTCCTTTTCCATGAGCTCACTGATATGATCTGGTTGCCCAGGGCTCCCTTGTTTATTTCTCAGGTTTGTTACTTCTCTCTGCTGTGCACTTCCTGAAATTCTGGGTTGAGAGTCAAGGGGTGGGGTGACAGTGATAAAGAAAAAAATTGCATAAGTGTTCTTCTGACCTTGGGACCACAGATGGGCCCTTGCTGCTGTTCTCATGGAATTGATTACCTGGGGGCTGGTGCAAATGAGAAAAGAAAAACCCTGAATGATTCTTCTTATTTTACTTTAGGATTAGAAGTTCCCTTTCTCCTAAAGCTAGAAGGCTTCTCCTGGTATTCTCTTTTTCTGCACCTAGTGCCTAACTCTGTACATTAAGTTCCAGGTTAGAGTTTCTGGATAGTGCAAATGATCAAGCATTTCACTAATAAATTGAAAGTGGTAAGAGTTGGAGCCCATCCAGAGACATTTGTCCACACTCATTACTGTCAGTCAGAACTGACTCAATAGCAACTGGTTAGTTTTTAGCCAAGGTCAGAGGATATCATGGGGGAAAGGAGTTATGGGAGTTCACTACTAGTTTGGCAACCCTTCAAATTCACATTTTCTTCTCTAATCTGCCTTGCACTATTTAAACAAAGTATTCAACTAAGTAACGCTGATCTACAATAACAACATACTAGCAGCTGCTCTGAGCTTCTCCTCCAGTGTGATAACTATGTTCAGAAGCAGAGACAAAGAAGGAATGTGCCTACTCTGCTTATCTGGAACTGAAACTTCTGCCTCAAGGTCTTTGCATTTGTTTTCCTGCTTGCTTGAAATATTTCTCTCCTAGATCATGAAGGGCCAACTTTAACTCTTAGTTTAACTTTTATGTCACCATTATCTTCTCAGAGAAGCATCGTCACCCAATCCTACTAGTGTGGCCTTTGTTAATTTCAGGCATACCTTTTGCCACATGACTCTGTTACATTTGTCCCATAGCATCTTTTGCTACCTAGAATAATCTTGACTCTACTTGCTAATTACTTTCTCATTTGTATATGGAGGATGGGCATATAGAAAGTGCTAGATAATTGGATGTTGGATAAAAGAATAAAGGGGACTAAGAGAGCGGCATCCACTTCCAAAATGGCTTGCCTCTGGAAACTCTATGTACGAACAGTGCTCAGACTGTTCGTTCATAGGGTCGCTATGAGTCGTCTACAACTCGACGGCATTAAACAACAACAAACACGACACACTTGAGAAAATAATATTTGTTTGCTGGTGGGCTGACAGATGTGATGTTAGTGAGTGAAAGGACCTGCTATCAGAAACTCAGTTTCTGGTTAACTCCACCCCACCCTCTTGAGTGGTTTTTTAACAAACAAACAACCGCCACCTGTGGTAAATCCCACCCTGATTGATCAACTGCCATAAAGTGGAATTCTGCCTCTTTTTAAGGGCACAAGGGATCCACTCCCCCCCCCCCTGCATTCCTGTTTCTGAAGTAACCAATAAGATTTAAATAGGGTTTCAAACTGTTTCCCTGAGCTATGGCTAGCCAATTGGAGGTGGACAAATACCCAAACTACTGTGGATGGCCAATCATGGCGTGTATGGTTGGGCAGGGGAGTAGCAGAGGTATAAAAGGAGGGGCAGACATCAATTTGGGGCTCTCGGCTGGATGCTGCTGTGTCAGCTCGTGGGAGCCCAGGTTCGAACTCGAAATAAACTTTGTTAATTCGGCTAATTGGCTCGGTGATCTTTTTGGGGACTCGCTCCGTTACAGTGAGACCACAAATATGGGACAGTAGACGATGCTGGTTCTCTTCACCATGACAGGACATCTTGACAAGAGGCCATGTGCCATATGAGTCAAATCAAATCTTCAGTCCTATCTCGGTCTGTCATTAATTTACTCATTGACAGAGAATGCTAGAATGAGACTCATTGTGCACTAAGATCTGTCCAGGTTTGCCTTGTTTGGATACTTGTTAAAGTTGAGCTAAACTATGTGATAAAAACTGCAATATAAAATCTTCTTTTGTCAAGGGAGTGAATGAGATCATTATAAGAGAAGAGTACAGACATTGAAAGGAATTACCTGCTCTCTGCCCAATAAATGGGCCCACTTTTAAATTTTTTTGTCTTTTAAAAAATTTATTTGAATGAAAATTTATAGATCATATTGTATTTTCTTTAAATTAACATTCTCTCCTCCCTTATCTAATGTGTGGTATTGGGAAAATGTACTAAATATTCTGTGGACTGTCAAAAGAATGAACTGATGTATCTTTAAGAAAGTGCTCTTGAGGTGAAGATAGTGAAACTTTGTCTTACATATTTACGGTATATTGTTATGAAGTTCTATTTCTTTGAAAGGGACATCGTGCTTGGAAATGTGGAAAGTGAGTGAAAGAGAAGACCCTCAACAAGATTGACTGATACAGTTATAGAAGCAATGGACTCAAGTGTGTTGGCATAAGGTTCAGATCTATTGTTCATAGTTCAGATCTATTGTTCATACAAGTCATATTCAACTCAATGGCACCCAACAACAGCAATATTCTGTAGCCTAGTAGGGTGCTGTGCTGTCAAGCCAAAGGGAAACAATCAAAATTTTCTAGTGGCTCTGAAGGAAAAAGATGAGCAATCTTCTCCCATGCTATTTACAGCATTTGAAAGTCCATTGAAGGGTCAGTTATGAGTCAGTTCCAGCTTAACTGCAATGAGTGAGAATGCTGTGCATAAGGAATTCTGTGGCACAGTGATTCAAGAGGTTGTCTGCTAACCAACAGATAAAACAGGACTCAGCAGCTGAATGATTTATAGCCTTACAAACCCTGTTGGGTAACTACAAATTATAACAAACTCAACAGCACCAGTTTCAAGGTTATTAATAACATCTACCAGGATTACAATGCCTCAGTTCTTTATTACAGTGTTGTTATGAGCTTTGAGAACTCTTGATGTTCCATTGTCCATGATATCCACATATAAAACACAGAAAGAGCAAGTGAGTTGAAATTTTTGACACTTCCTGTTGTTGTTGTTATGTGCTGTCAAGTCACCTGCAACCCATACCGACCCTGTGTACACAGCTCTGAACTCTGCCCTGTCCTGAGCCAGTCTCACTAATTCTGACACTCCCACACCCATTGTCCCAGTCACTGTATCAATCCATTTCATCTAGGGTCTTCCTTGCCTGTGCTGTCCCTTCAGCCTTCCAAGTATGATGTCCTTCTTCAGGGTCTCTCTGGGTGACTTGCCCAAGTATGTGAGATGGAACTTCATAATCCTAGCTTCCAAAGAGAAATTTGATTTCACCCTCAAAGAGATCGATTTGTTTTCTTGGCAGTCGATAGTATCTTTTAGACTCTTCTCCAGCACCATAATTCAACTGCATCAATTCTTCTTCTTTCATCCTTAATTACTGTCCAGCTTTTGACACTGCCAATATGTTTTCTCCCAACATTATACTCAGAGCTGACTCTTAGATGAAGAGTGAATCTGTAGGTCCAATCTGTAGGGGAGACCCTTGCAACTGTAGTAAGTATGGACACAATAATTTTATTATTTTTACTTGCTACAAACATCATGGGTCACTTTCATTTGTCCTTAAATATTTCAATTTCCCTCAAGTTTCCCAAGTGACTAGAAATCCAGAATCAGCAAACATGCTAAGGCTTTAGAAGTCTTCTCCAGAAATGCAGTGGTGTCTAAATGAATGACTTTACTATATATATTTTTCTCCACTGTTGGTACGTGAACATGTGAATAATTTTCAAATTATTTTCCATGATAGAATGAATAGTCCTTTTCAGAGAAGACAGGGGGGAAAAAAGTACCAATTTTCTTTATTTCTCTAGTTTCCTTTGTATTTTCTTCTGCTTATTGAACCATGATATACTCTAGACACTGTTTAGCCCATGGAGATGAATCTATATCCAAAGAGAGGTTTAATTGTCTTTCATAAATAGACTTTTACCTTTTTTTTTTTTACTTTGTATCAATAGCCACTTTTTCAATTTTTGCATCACTGAATCTCTGAAGATATGTATCTTTCGTTGTTAAGTACCATTGAGTCAAGTACAGCACATAGCGACCCAATTAACAACAGGTTGGAACCCTGTTTTAACCTGGGCTATCCTCATGATCTCTGATATACTTGAGCCCATTGCTGCAGTCACTATGTCAATCTATCTAGCGGAAGATTTTCCTCTCTTTTTTTGACCTTCCACCTTTCTAAGCATGAAGTCTCTCTTTAAGGAATAGCCTCTCCTAATGACAAGCCTAGAGTATGTCAGATGAAATTTCATAATCTTGCCTCCAAGAAGCACTCTGGCTACACTTTCTCCAAAACATATCTGTTTGCTCTTTTGACAGTCCATGGAATAGCCAGTATTCTCCAAAATCATGATTCCAAAGCATCAATTCTTCTCTTGTCATCCTTATTCATTGCTCAGATCTCAGATGTACAGCAAGTGATGCTGAGCTATCAAATGCACAGCATGGCCTGAATTAGGCATCTGAAATATATCTGAAGATACAGTGCTTGTTATTTCCTTAATATAAAGCTAATAAAATTGTCACTCAAAAGAACAGATATCAGACACCTAGATATTGGGCAGTGGAAGTACAGTTTTATTTTACTCTCATGAAGTATTAAAGTGAGAAAATTTATGGAGAAAGTTGTATGGAAAGTATTGTTAAAACATTCAACAAATAAGGAATAGAGGTTATTTCCTCAATATAGTAAAATGCATATACACAAAACCAAAAGCCAGCATCACTCTCAGTGGAGAAAGATGCTAAGATACTATGAAAGTTACTATGCTTCTCACGAGGTAGATCAGAGATCTAGGGGTAAAGCCCAAAGCCATAAGAATCATAAGAGATAAAATGAGACCAAATTTTGAAGCCATAGGCTATAACATAAGCAAACTTGCAAATATAGCCAGAAATGCACCAGGAGAGGAGAAAGTCAATGAATAGATTTCCTAAACATTAAGTCATTTTGTGAATAAAAAAACCTTTTTCAAGTGAGGTGAAAAGAAAACCTATGGACTGGGGAAAAATATTTGATAATGACATCTCAGAGAAAGGTCTTATAATTGAAGTTTACAGAATACCAAAGTGCTTCCACAAAGAAAAACCCTGATAACTCAATTACAAAATGGGCAAAAGACATGAAAAAAAACTTTTCAAACAGGAAGACATATGAATGGCAAATAGGCACATGAAGAAATGCTCAAAATCACTTGCAGAGAGACTCAAATCAAAACCACAATGAGATACAATCTTAGCCCAGTAACAGTATCAAAATATAACAGGAGAGCAAACAATATAAATTGGAGGAGATGTGGAGAGATTGAAACTCTCATGCACTGCTAGTAGGATTGTAAAATGATACAACCACTCTGGGAGGCAGTTTGATATTTCCTTAAAAACCTGAACATAGAAATCCCTTATGACCCAGCTATTCTACTGCTAGGGAAATATTCCAATGAAATGAAAACTGAGACACTAAGGGCAGACATGTATACTATATTCGTAGCAACTTTATTCACTCTAGCAAGAAAATGGAACCAGCCCAAATGTCCATCAACGAAAGAACGGATTGAGAAATTGTGATACTTTCACACAATGGAATACTATGTATTACTAAGGGATAACAATTTCATACAATGCTATATAACTTGGGAGAGTCTAGAGATAATTCATGTTGAGTGAACTAAGTTTTACAAGGGTAAATACTTCATAAGACCATTATTGTAAAAATAGAAGGATAACTAGTAAAAAGGGTATAAATGTCCAAAAATGTTAAGAGTAAAGGGGAAAGAAGGCAGAAAAAAGACAAGGATGGAAATTACTAAGATAGAAGAATTTATTGGGAGAGTAGACGCAGGAGAAATGCTGAAGGAATAAGAAAGATCCAGTGGGGACTCAAATAGATGGGGCAATAGGAAGTATAGAGTTGGTACAGCCAGTTATTTTTTGGTACAGCAGCTCCATGTATTCCTTCTATCTTCTTCTGATGCTTGCTAGATCATTCAAGATTTGGCCCATGACATCTTTCATTATTGCAGCTTGAGGCTTGCATTTGTTCTTCAGGTCCTTCAGCTTGAGAAATGCCAAATGAGTTCTTCCCTTTTGATTTTCTAACGCCAGCTCTTTGCACATTTTGTTATAATACTGTGCTTTGTCTGTACGAGCTCCCCCTTAAAATCTTCTGTTTAACTCTTTAATGTCATCATTTCTTCCCTTTGTTTTTAGCTTCTCAGTATTCTAGCATAATACAAGTATCTTCCAACACTTATTTTGGTCTTTTCTTCCTCCTCTGTCTTTGTAATGTCCTTTTGCTCTTCATGGATGCTATTCTTGATATCATCCCACAGCTCATCTGATCTTTGCTCATTACTGTTCAATGCCTCAAACAGTTATCTGAGTCAAAGTGGCCAATGCCAGTCCATCTCAGTTTGCTAATGCCTTGTATGTGTTCCATTGCTTTTTTAACAATGCCCAATTTTCCTATAGTCATACTTCATATAGTTCTCATTCCAATTATTAGTGGATGTTTGTGACTATTCCTCCTAGGTTTTTGTTCCTTCCACTATAAGGGCTCAGCCTCCAGTGCTATATCTACTAGTGTAAGTGTGCTCTATTGTTCATAGGGTTTTCCAAGGTCTATTATTTCAGAAGTGGTTGTCCAAACCTTCTTTTTAGTTTTCTTTTTTCCAAGTCTTCCTCACCTTACCTTATGGCCTGCCTAACTGGGGAAGACCATCGTGCCCACTGACTAAGGATGGCCAGGTTTCAGGCTTTGTGGACCTTGTACTGCTGCCTTGATGTGGGAATCCTTGGTACCTGTATCTTTATATCTGTATGTCTGCTTGTAGATACAGCTTGTTCCTAGGGGTAAAACTTATCTGTCATTTTCTTGTACTGGTAAAGTGTTTTTGCATGTTGCTGCTCTTAATAGCTTAGATACATGTATATTTGCTTGTCTATAGTCTGCTCTTTTGATTACAGTGATTGTCTACCAGATGTTGTACTAAAGCAGTGCTCCCAGATTAAGACCGACTAGGAAAGAATGAGGTAGATGTTAAAAAAATCAAGTATTTAACTATCACACTTCAATTTTAATAGATGTTCATTACAGTGTTACTTATTATCAGAGCAACAGAGACATAATTAAATGACAATAAAATTTGGAACAGTCATAATAATTATTTTAGAACTGTGCAAATATTGGAATTTTTTTAGGATCAATACAGAATTAAATAATTCCACTATAGCAGTATGTGATCCAATTTTATTTTTAAATATATTTATATGTGTATATTTGCCAATCTGAAGGAAAGTACTAAATCCTTTGTAAGTATTGGTATGATTATCTCTAAACTGTGATTTGTAGTAGAGCACAGTGGTTAATCCCATGGATTATGGAATTTGACTGCATAGATACAAATTCTGACTCTGTTATTTGCTGACCACATAATGATGCAAATCACACAGCTTCTATGCCTCAGCTTCCTCTCTGTAAAATGGCCATAATTAAAATTGTTCCTGTGTAGGGAGTTTCGGTAGTGGCTGGTTTTTTTTTTTTTTTTTTTTTTTAAGGAAATAAGTTAGTTAAATCAGGAAAATAGGAAAAGTGCTTGAAATAGTTCTTAGTGCATACACTATACAAGAGTTATTATTTTTAGTGTTATTCATATTATTGGTAATGAATATATAGTCTTCTATACTTAGAAAGCAATTCAGTAAATGTTATTTTTAACCAAAAATATATTGCATTATTGATAGAAATTTACTGAAATGTATCCCCTTTGTATCATAAATGTGCCATGTTACTAGGAAATGACAATTAGCATTCTAGAATAAATTATTTAAGATCCATAAATAAAATAACTTTTCTCTGTTCATTTATCCTTAAATATAAGTAGACACTGAAGATTTTCTCCTACAAGGTTGTCAGTCCTTGGCACGTATGTGAATCACCTGGTCAATAATTCATTGTCACTGATTCAGAACTGACTCATAACTGACCATCCGGAGGCTTATCTGAGGCTATAAATCACACAGCTTTCTCCCTGGGAGCCACTGGAGGACTCAGACCACCAGAAAGGTCCTGTGTTTGGGTTAGCTGCACAACTCCCTATAGACAGGCTGCATTTTCTTCTGAAAATACAGCTTTCAAGGCCCCACCCCTAGTGATTCTGATGCCAGCAAGTATTTCTTGAGCATCTAATATGTAACAGAGGATGCACTAAGGCCTAGATATTTTTTAAAATATTGGCAGCATCAGGATGGATGGTGAAGAGACTGAGATTGTTAACAACTTTAGTCTGCTTGGCTCCATGGTCAACACTCTTGGCACCAGTAGCCAGGAAATTAAAAGACGTATTGCCATGGGAAAGTCTGCTGTTGGGGACCTCTCCAAAGTACTGAAGAGCAATGGTGTCTCTCTGGAGACTAAGGTGCATCTGATACAGACTATGGTCTTTTCAATCACTTGTTATGCATCAGAGAGTTGGACAATGACTAGGAAGGATAGAAAGAGAATTGATGCCTTTGAGCTGTGGTGCTGGAGAACAGTGTTAAGGGTACCATGGACAGCCAAGTAAGCAGATTAATCCTGGAAAGGGTTAAACCAGGCTGCTCCTTGGAGGCAAGGATTGTGGGGCTCCATTTGACATACTTTGGACATGTTGTAAGGAGAGACAGGTCCTTGGAGAGGGACATCATGCTTGGGAGGGTGGAGGGATGGTCCAAGAGAGGAAGACCCTCTGTGAGGTGGATTGATTCAGTGATTGGGGTAATTGGGATGGGTGTGTCAGAGGCAGTGTGATTGGCACAGGATAGAACCGGGTTTAGAGCTGTTGTATGTAGGGTCACTGTGAGTCGAAAGTGACTTGACGGCACTTAACTACAACAACATAAGCAATAGCCCCTGTTTTTGAAGGGAATCAGAGTCCAGTTTTCGCTGAATGCTGTGGAGTCAGTTCTGACTCCTGGAGGTCCCACATGCAGAGCCCCTTTGCTCCACAGAGTTTTCAAGGCTGTGATCCTTCAGAGACAAGCAGGTCATCCAGCATTGTCTTCTGGGTGCTGCTGGGTTGCTTCAAGCTGCCAACATGTTCCTAGTAGTTGAGAGCTTAACCATTTCTGCACCCCTCAGAGACTCCTGGGTAGAATCTAGTCAAAATCAAAGTGCTGTTGAGTCAGAATCAACTATTTGCTGACTCTTTAGTGGGTTTTCAGAGGCTGTAAATCATAAGAGAGGAGATCGCCTTTCTCCCCAAGAGCTGCTGGTAGATTGAAACCACCAGAGGCACTGCTTTTGGGTTAACAAGGCAACTCCCTGTGTGCTAGGCTCCAGATACCAAAGAGTTGAGGCAGAAAATCAGACTGGGGAAAGAATTGGATAATGCTTCTTAAGGGAGTTCCTGTCTGGGCTGTTGGTTGTGAGATGTCACAATGAGTTTGGTAAACATGTGATCCTGCCAGATGCAAGTATGCCTACTAGGGATCACTGGTAGAAACTGAACTCACTGCCATCAAGTGACTTCTGACTCACTCATGATGACTCAAAAGACAGTGCAGAATCGATCCCATAGGATTTCCAAGGTGAGAATATTTTTTAAAAAAAAATAAAGTATGAATCTTTTAATACCTGAAATATTTTTTACAAAGTCTAATCAAATGGTAGTCCCCTTGAGGACATTCATTTTCTTGATAAGATTATGAGTCAGATGCACACCCATGTTTATTGCTGCTTTGTTCACAATAGCAAGGATCTGGAAACAACCTAAGTGCCCATCAACAAACGAATGGATAGAGAAGCTGTGGTATATTCACACAATGGAATATTACACTGCATTGAAAAACAAG
>NW_006400104.1:54167-81879 GCF_000299155.1 Elephantulus edwardii | reverse complement strand
TTGAGGGTTTTCCTCTCCTGTGCTGTCCCTCCACTCTCCCAAACATGATGCCCCTCTCCAAGGACCAGTCCCTCCTTGCAAAAGGCCCAAAGTATGTCAGACGAGGCTTCAGAATCCTTGACTCCAGGGAATATTCTGGTTTCACCCTCTCCAGGACAAACCTGTTTGTTCTCCTAGCAGTCCATGGTATAGTCAACACTCTTTTCTAGCACCACATAGCCTGGATCAGGCGCACCTTAGTCTCTACCCTGATGTCGTTGCACTTCAGTACTCTTGAGAGGTCCCTCACAGATGACTTTCCCAGTGCAATTCGTCTCCTGATTTCCTGGCTGCTGTTACCAAGAGTGTTGACTGTGGAACCAAGTACACGAAAACTGTTAACTATCTCAATCTCTTCACCATTCATACTGATGCTGTCAATTGGCCCAGTGGTGAGAATCTTTGTTTTCTTGATATCGCGCTTCAATCCGTATTGAAGACTGCAGTCCTTGACCTTCTGCAGCAAGTGCTTCAGGTCCTCCTCAGTTTCAGCGGGCATGGTTGTTTCATCTGCATAACGCAGGATGTTGAGGATTCTTCCTCCAATCCTGATGCCACATTCCTCCTTGTACAGCCCAGCGTCTCGGATGATCTGTTCTGCATACAGATTGAAAAGGTATGGAGACAAAATACATCCCTGACGGAAAAGTAAAAAAAAAAAAAAAAAGGTAAGATTATGAGTTAGGAATGTTGTTTCAGCTAGTTAGTTTGGTTAGCACTTGAACCTCTGAACTGCGAGGTAATGCATAAGATACAGGACAGAGTCTCTTCCCCTGTAAATCAGTATTCTGATGGCATCTACCTTGGGTTATGCAAGGGTTAAAGCTTTGGGTGTAGGCTACTGTGAAAGTCTTTTTAAAAGTGGCGACGTGAAAATTGACTTCAGCTAAAGCAAAAGATCTAATTTGCTACAACATGAAGACATTTTTGCTCCTACAAAATGTAACCTGCATTCTCCAAATTTACTGCCATACTTGGGAAATGAAAACTCCCAAGACTATATGCTCCTAACTTTGGGTTGCTGACTTCAGTTGAAGCATTCTCCTGGGTTATCTTGCCAGAGTGGAGTGAGCAGTCCTTAAAGAGCATGAATTTTGCAATAGGTTCTTCCCAAGTAAACTGCCATGTCAGAGAAGCTGGTGAATTTAAATTGCTGACCTTTTAGTTTGGCAAATGGGTACTTAACCACTAAGTTATCTGAGGTGTGTTCAAGGAGTTGTTGATTCTTTTATAGACTTGAAATATCGTATATAGCTGAGCTTAAGTCTCAAGAGGTAAGAAGGAGCCAGAACATGGAGGTCCTAGGAAGTCACTTTTGAGTATTGTATTGTTGTTGTTTTTAGTTTCTGTGGAGCAGCCAATGACTCACAGTGACCCTATGCACAATGGTTCTAAATACTTCTAGGCCCTTTGCCGTGTTCACACTCTCTTTACTCCATCCAATCATTGAAGTGGACTCTACTTAGAGGAGGCAGAACTTCACCAAGCACATTTTAAGTATCTTTCAAGTGGGGGGCTCATCTCCTGACACAGTATTGGACAATGTTCACTGCTATTTATAGGCTTTAGTTCACTGCTATTTAATAGGCTTGTGAGGGCCCATTATTTCTGAAGTAGGTATTTGGTCTTAATGATTAGCCTATCTTAGTCTGAAAGTTTCACCGAAACCTGTCTACCGTGGGTGACCCTGCTGGTATTTGAATACCAATGGCATGGCTTCCGGCATCCTGTGTAAGCCACCACAGTTCAGCACACTGACATACAAGTGGTGAGTTAAAATTATAGAGGCTCAAAATACAGACTTGGAAGTCAGACGATGCATACTCAATCCTAGTTCTTACACTTATTAGCCGATACTCTTGGATAAAATAATCTCTGAATTCTTATTTCCATAAAATGAGAATTTTTTTTTCTCACAAACTGTGGCTGACTCTGAGAAGAATGGGAATCCCAGAACATTTAATTGTGCTGATGTGAAACCTATACTTGGACCAAGAGGCAGTAGTCAGAACAGAGCAGGGTAACACTGCATGGTTCAAAATTGGGAAGGGTGTGCGCCAGGGATGCATCCTGTCTCCATACCTTTTCAACGTGTATGCAGAGCAGATTATCTGAGAGGCTGGGCTCTATGAGGAGAATTGTGGCATCAGGATTGGTGGAAGATCTATTAATAATCTGCGTTATGCAAATGACACAACCCTGCTTGCTGAAACTGAGGAGGACCTCATGCACTTGCTGCGAAGGGTCAAGGACTGTAGCCTTCAGTATGGACTGAGGCTCAATGTCAAGAAGACAAAGATTCTCACCACTGGACCAATTGGCAGCGTCAGGATGGATGGCAAAGCGATTGAGATTGTTCACAGCTTCAGTTTGCTCAGCTCCACAGTCAACACTCTTGGCACCAGCAGTCAGGAAATCAATAAGCGTATAGCGATGGGAAAGTCTGCCGTTAGGGACCTCTCTAAAGTACTCAGGAACAACGGTGTCTCTCTGGAGACTAAGGTGCGCCTGATACAGGCCATGGTCTTTGCAATCGCTTGTTATGCATCAGAGAGTTGGACAATGACTAGGGAGGACAGAAGGAGAGTTAATGCCTTTGAGCTGTGGTGCTGGAGAAGAGTACTGAATGTACCATGGACTGCCAGGAAAATGAACAGATTCATCTTGGAGAGGATTTAACCAAGCTACTCCTTGGAGGCAAGGATTCTGGGGCTTCATTTGACATACTTTGGACATGTTGCCAGGACGGATGGGTCCTTGGAGAGGGGCATCATGCTTGGGAGGGTGGAGGGACAGCGCAGGAGGGGAAAACCCTCTATGAGATGGATTGATTTGGGGACTGGGATAATCGGGATGGGTGTGTCAGAGGCAGTGCGATTGGCGCAGGATAGAGCAGGGTTTAGGGCTGTTGTGCATAGGGTCGCTATGAGTCGCAAACGACTCAACGGCACATAACAACAGCAACAACAAAACGAGAAATAATAATGCAAAATGAGAATAATAATGTCTACTTCTTCTGTAGCTTATTGTGTGATGGAAGAGAGGAAAATGTACAACTCCTGAAATACTGCCTACCATAAGATAAACTACAAAGACCATAATACTATAGATAGTATTATAGGTTAATAATTGTAATAATTATTATTAGAAGGCATCATCAAAACATAATTCGTTAGCTGTACATTATATTATGCAATGAAAAGTAAGCATGTAATGCTAACTCTCTGGGAAATGATAGTCTAAAAGGCTATATTTGCTTGAACAAAAAAAGTTTGTGTATATGATCTTGCATTTCTGTGCCTGTAAATAATGATTTGGTGTTACTTACCAAAAGTGGGAGGAGAGAGACATGAAAACTATTTTTGTATATTACAAGCTGTTTTTAATAATTTAGCCCATGCTTTATTTTATTCCTTGTGATAAATTCAGGTGCAAAGGTCATCTTAGAGACAAAGGATGAATAGGTAAAGTTTTCATCCATATCCAAGGAAAGGTAGGTAACCTGGCCTTGGATTTCTTCGAGTTCTCTCCTCCAAGGAAAGGTAGGCAACCTGGCCTTGGATTTCTTCGAGTTCTCTCCTCCCAGAGGGCATTTACAATATTGTCTCAGTTTTCAGAGGTGAGGAAGAGTGCATTCTGAAGTTCTTGACAGAGACCAGGAGGGCATTGTTATTGTTGTTGTTGTCGTCACGTTGAGTACAACTCATAGTGACCCTATGAACAACAGATCTGAACCTTGTCCTAACTTGTGCCATCCTCCTCATCTCTGATATTGCTGCAGCCACTGTGTCAAACCCTCTTGTTGACTGTATTCCTTTCTTTGGCCAGCCTTCCACCATTCCAACTATGATGTCCTTTTCCAAGGAATAGCCTCTCCTAGCAACATGCCTGAAGTATGTGAGATGAACTTTTGTCATCTTCTCTATAGGGTATCTGAAATCCCAGCTCCCTCTTATACAAAGAACTTTAAAAGAAAATCATAGCACCTTTACTAGTATTGTTATGTGGCAAAGACTGTCTTGGCCCCTACAAACTGGGGACCTAAGGAGAAGAAAGCACAGGATGTAGAACAGTCACTGCCAACAAATGAAAAGGACAGCTTGCAAGATGGTGTGTGCTTTAGAAAGAAGAGTGATTATAGCAGGGAGAGTGAGAGACTGAGGATCAAGTCTTCCCAGACTGGATCAGCACCTGTGTTTTGATACACACCAAAGGATAGAGAGGAAGCCATGAAAATGACAGATGTTACGTACCTCGGTGACCTCAGTGTGTAGAACAGGAAAGTGTTTTCATGTGTTTTAGACAAATAAAATCAACTGATATTGCTTATGACTGGAATATTTAGACAGGAATATTTATTTTCCTACACTGATGTCAACTCACTTATATTACAAGTTTTGGCAAGTACATCAAAAAAACTGGCTTAAGAATCAACTTCCCCAACCTGCCAACAAAGTTAAAAGACCTGTTTTTATCACTGCTGTCTGTCCTTCCTTCTTTCCTTCTCTATTCTTAGTTCTTAGTACCCATAGCCCTCTACATTTCAGCAAAGTCTCAGACAATGGAATAGCAGGCATTAGTCTTGGCTTGGTGCATTTGAAAGGCTGCCTCTGGTTTATTGTACTTCCTGATGGTGTTCAGGGTGGCTTCACAGGTACCATATTTTTTGTGCAGTAATGGCTAACCAGATTTCAAGTGTTATCAGCTCTGTTGCTCCTGCCCCACAAACACTCTTGGCAAAGGAATGACATACACCCTCTTTACTGCCTTCATCCACTTACCACACCTCTTCCCCTTGAATGTCTCAAAGGACTCCAAGGACAGAGCAAGTTGCTACCTGCTGCACTGCCCGCCTCTAGTTGAACTGGTTTTTCCTGCTAAGGCTGCCCAGTCCTTCTGCTTCTGAGGCTCTGGTGACCCATGAAGACCTAAGTGGTGTGGTTCGTAGTCAAAGCACAAAGACCTCAGGTTTGGCAGGCAAACAGTGAAATGGGCCTTTCAAGTGATTCTGAGAATCTGAAAAGTGACTTTGTTGTAAAACCTGTGATTTTCCTTTCCGCTTTTCAATGAGCCGGAGTTTTGAACTATACTTAGTATTCAGAACTCAAAGTGCTCTCTCTGTGCTCATTGCTTATAAATGTAGTACAAAGTGAACCCTTTCTCCCAGTAAGGGGCAGCGGGCGTTTGAAGAACCCTGCTGCTGTCCTTCAGATGGTAATCATATCTGACACATTTCAACTGGCCATCATCACGCCAGGCTCTAAATATGTTTCTGAGCAAGAAAGAGAGAATAACTATTCTAGGGAAGCTTTCCTTTTCTCCCAGGATTGAAAAAAAAAAAAAAAGCACAAAATTACTAATTCAAATAAATTCGTTTAACTCAATGAAGTACTTGTTAGTTGCCACCAAGTTGATTCTGACTCATCGTGACCCCATGCGTGCAAAGTAGAATTGAGCTCTACAGGGTATTTGAGACTGTGACCTTTCAGAAGCCAACAGTCAAGTCTGTCATCCTTCATGCCTCTGAGGGAGGGGGGCAGATTGCCAAACACTGAGCTAGTAATGGAATGCTTACCTGTACTTTGTCAGTCTCCAAGCTTTACCCAACTAGAAAGTGATTGTCATAGAAAACAATGCAAGAAACTAACATATAACACCTATTATGTGCTGAATGAAACCTTGGTATATCTGAAAAACAAGCATTTGTCATGGAATAGTTTCTGACTTAGGGAGATCTGTGCATATCAGTGTAAAACTGTATTCTGTTGAGTTTGCAAAGGCTTATTTTAGAAGCTGATCACCAGGACTTTCCCCCCCAGGGCATCTCTGGGTGGATTCAAACCAACACCCTTCCAGTTAGCAGCTGAGTGTTAACCATTTGTACCATCCAGCTACTTTTTGATAGGCTTACTCTTGTGTAATCTTCCCAGCAGACTAATTTTGGCAGGCTATCATTAGAATCTTGCCAGCTCTCATGAATTCACATGACAGGAGAGCCACACCAGAAGCTGGAAGACTTCTTGAGTCATCCCATGTCATTTATGCCTGCCTCTTCCTCTTACAGGGAAGAGCTAAAAGAGAGAAATGCCAAAGAATTAAGGTAATAAAGGTAGGGAAAGCAAATTGGTTTCAAATCTGAGGCCCAGATTTAAAGTAAAGGGATGAATGCTCCTAAGGGCAAGTGTTGATGCAACTAAGCTGCTTCTCACATGAGTAACTCTAAGAAGCACAGCCCAGTGTAACAGCTACAATTGATTTATTGAAAGATGGTTAATAATTCATGCAATTATTATTCCAGGTAGACCTACTGGGTTTTCAACATCTATTGTTATTTTCCTGATCTCTAAAAACTTTTTTAGGGACCTCTGGTGGCTCCCTAAAGGAGTCGTGCTATCAACCCAAAGGCACTCAGTTTGAATCCACCAGCTGCTCTGAGGGAGAAAAATGAGTAATCACTTCCTGTGCGGTTTACAGCCTTTGAAAACCCACAAGAGGATCAGCTGAGTTAGTTCTGGCTCAACAGCACATAACAACAACAATGAAGGCTTTTTTATCTTTATCACTTGCCTATGATGAGCTAGCTTTATATTTCAATAAAGTTAACTTCTTAGAATGGCCATTGTGCCTTTGTTTCCTGATGATGGCTTCAGAAGATAGATGTGTAATGGCAATTTGTAAAAAGGGCAAGAACTACCTGGGTAGCACCATATTTGACCTTTGCCAACTTCACGGGGGGAATGGTCCTTGTCTACAGCATCAGTAACACAGAACCAATTCCTACAAGGTCAGACATTTCCCCCTGCTCGCATACCTTCTTCTACTCATCTCAACACCAATATTATTGCTTTGATGGCTCCAAAGTCTGATGTGATAACTTACACACAGAGCCTTATTGGGGAAGTCAAAAGTTTATTATCTGGATTAATAACAAAATACCATAAAGACAGCTTCTTTTTTTTTTTTTTTAAATTTTATGTGCGTGTACCGTCAAATCAGATCTGACTGGTACAGGAGGATATTGCGCCTCCTTCTCCGGCAGAGCGTCTGGTGGATTTGAACCGTGTTCCTCTGGGATTGCAGTGCAGCTTCTTGCCACTAGGCCACCAGAGCTCCCCAAAGACAGCTTCTGAAATGTACATGCAGTCACCTCAGCCTTGAGTCTTATGACTCTAAGTGTTTCCAAGTTCTCAGTACTGAAAATATTGGCTACTCTCCCCAATTGTCCAACAAAGTTCCCAGTTCTGCCGTTATTGGCTCCTCCTATCCCTCCAAGTTCTTATCTCACATTGTGTCTCCAGTTCAGCCATGGCTGCTGCTGTCTCAAAGCTTGTTCTTTTCCTCTTCTGGTGGGTGAAGAATTCTATCTCTGCAGCTAGAGTTACTCATCGTATTCTTGAGACAGGCCAATCCTCCTTTTGGAATAGTAGATGTTTATTATTGTTATGTGCCATCTAGTTGCCTTTGACTATATCTACTCTGTGTGCATTAGTTCTGAAACTTGCCCTATCCTGAGCTAATCTCATTGTACCCAACAGACTTAATCCCATTTCTCCAGTCACTGAGTCAATCCATCTCATTCTTGGTCTTCCTCTCCTGAGCTGTCCCTCCACGCTTACAAGTATGACGTATCTCTCCAAGAACTGGTCATTCCAGGCCACGTGTCCAAAGTATGTGACAGAGCCTCAAAATCCTAGTCTCCAGGCAACAGCCCAGTTTCACCATTCCAGGACAGACATGTTTGTTCTCCTGGCAGTTCATGATATTTTCAACACTCTTCTCCAGCACCAAAACTCAGACATTGATCCTTATTCTGCCATTCTAAGTTATTGTCCAGCTCTTAGACGCATAACAAGTAATTGCTAAGATCATGGCCTGAATCAGGGCATCTTAGTCTCCAGACTCTCATTGTTGCTTTTCAGTACTCTGAAGAGGTCCCTGACAACAATTTTTCCCAATACAAATTGTCTTTTGATTTTCTGATTGCTAGTGCCAAAAGTGTTGATTGTGAAACCAAGAAATCTGAAGTTATCAACAATCTCAATCCCTTCTCTGTCCATATCATGAAACTTCTAATTGGCCTAGTGGTGAGAATCTTTTTTTCTTGATATTGAGCTCCAATCCATACAGAAGACTACAGTCCTGACCTCATGTCCTTTTCAGTTTTATTAAGCAAGATTGTATCATCTGCATACCACAGGTTGTTGATGATTCTTCCTCCAATCCTGAAGTCACATTCCTCCTTTTAAAGTCTAGCCTCCTGGATGATCTGTTCTACATACAGATTGAAAAGATATGGAGATAGGATGCATCCCTGATGCACACCTTTTCTTATCCTGAATCATGCAGTATTTCTCTGCTCTGTTCTGAGTACTGCTTCTGGGTCCAAGTATAGGTTTGCACGAGCACTATTAAGTGTTCTGGGATCCCTATTCTTCTCAAGGTAAGCCCCAAATAGTCAATCCCTTAGTATATAGGCCAACATACTCCATTAGCTTAGTCCTGCCCATCCACATAGTTAACTCAGTCACCCATGCTAGAAAAGCCGTATTGAAAGACAAACTCCATACAGTGAGACCAGATTGTAATGTAAGGATAACCTTGCTTTGGTATCAGATCTGTCATTCTGTACAATCTCAGGTGCTTCTCTCTCCTTCACTTTATCCTTCTCCTCAGAAGATCATATCTCCACAGTTATCCTTTAAATCTAGCTACTTCACTCTGTCTACATGTCATTATTTTAGTCCAGGTTGTCAGTTATCTCATAGGTTAGGGAAATACATTTTAGAGCTTTTATCCAAACCAGCCAATTAAAACTTCATGGTTCATTGTTGTATCTGCATATTTCTGAGTTTGGTAAACAAGACTTTTTATTATTTGAATTTATCTATTTCTTCATGTTTACTTCTTGATGCTCTTCTCTCTCTATGGCAGTTTGATTATTTTTTCAAAAATGTCCCAATGGCCTGACCCCTCTGCATATCCACATGCTCTGCAGTAAGACAGTACATTTTCTCCCATGGAAGGATGACATTTTTCTCCATCTGTTGCATCTGGACTTGCCAATAATTAGCTTTGGTTTGCTGGATAGGATGGAAGTGGCATTGTGTCAGTTCCGAACCTACAACTCAAGATGTCTCGAAGCTTCTGCCCTTTCTTAGAACATTGCCAGAGCCAGATGGAGAAGATGGGAGAGATTGTTGGAAGGGAATCCAATGGTCACAGACAAGGCCATTCTATACCAGGCTACAACTAGGTAATGCCAAGATATGTGAAAGAGTTGCCTGCCTTACTCACAGTGGACAGCAAATATGTGCATGAGCTTCACTGGATCCAGAGGAACTGCTCAACTCACTCACAGACTGACAAGCACTAATAATTCTGCTACTGTTTTCAGTCACTGTGGTGGAGGGCATTTTTTTTTTACACAGCAATAACTAATCCATACATCTTCATTGCCAACTCTCTACAGATGGATTAAATTCAAGCCAAACTCCTTATAGTTTTCTGCTTATGTTGTTCTCATTCTCACCTTTTAGCATTTGCACTGGCTGGTTCCTATGACTGAAACGCTCCCACCTCCAGGTTTCCTTCCTTGTTGTTGCTGTCACTAAGTGCTGTTGAGTTGAGCATGCCTCACAGTGACCCGTGAACAACAGAGCTGAACCCTATGTTATCTTGCGCCATCCTATCATCTCCACACACTTGAGCCCACTGCAACGTAGAAACCCGTCCAGAATTGGCGTGGCACGAGAGACTGGTGTCACAGAAGGAACTGGAGGTCTGAGCCACCATTAAACTTTAGGTTAGTAGTCAAATAATAAAAAACAAACAAACAAAACCATGCTATTCATTTTATAGTTATAAACTTGTGGGTTTTGAGTCAGACTCGTGATTCCATATGCATCAGAGTAGAATTGTGCTCCAAAGGATTTTAAATGATTGATTTTTCAGAAGTAAGAAGTTGATCACAGAATTTTCTTTGAAAATGACTCTAGAAGGACTCCAGCATCCAGTCTTTCTGTTAAAAGCTGAGAGTTTCACCATTTGTGCCACCCAGGAACTCGCAGTACATGGTTGTTGTGTACTATCTAGTTGTTGTTACTGTGTACTATTGATTCTGAACCAACCCATAGCTGACCCTCCAGCAGGTTTTCAGAAGCAGTTAATCCATGGGAGGAGTTTGTCCATATTTCTCATATGGAGCAGCTGATGGACTCGAACTGTATGCTTTTGGGACTGCATCGTAGCTTATTGCCACCAGGCTGTCAGAGCTAGAGATTCATATGAAAAAATTTCACTTTTCTTGCATCTTCAAGAATTCTCATGAAAGTAGTAATGAGGAAAGCAAATAATGGATTGCATTGGGAAAGTCTGTTGCAAACATTGTGTATAGATAAGATTGTATAAAACAAAACATATATGAATGAAACAATGTATACAAATTATTGTATAAATGTGAATGATTGTTTAAAAAAAGCAAAGATGTCACTGTGAAGACTAAGGTGTGCCTGATTCAAGCTCTGGTATTTAAAATTATCTCACAGATATGTGAAATTTGGACAATTAACAAGGAAAACTTGAGAAGAATGAATTTATTGAATTATATAGTGTTATCAAAGAATATTCCGTATACCACAGAATGCCAGAAAAATGAACAAATCTCTCTTGGAAGAAATATAGCCAGAAGCAAGAGGGGCAGAGTTTTTCTCACAAACTTCGGGCATGTTATCAGGAAGGGCCAATTCTTGGATAGTATTATTGGTAAAGAGTATTAGAAATTTATAAATTGGTAAAGAGTATTAGAATAGTATTATTGGTAAATAGTCAGTCAAAAAGAGGACACACCCTCAGTGAGAAGGATTGGCATCTCACCGCAACAATGAGTGGCTGCCTACAATGGCTCAAGCAACACAACGACTGAAGATACTGCAGGATAGAGCACTGCTTTGTTCCATTGTGTACCTAGGCCTGCTATGAATTAGAATCAACTTTATGGAACCTATCAACAACAGTAGCAGCAGCAGTAGGAGCAAGAACATAACTTTGTCAAGGAATGACTGAAATTATTCTACTTTCCTAGGTTTCTGTTTTCTCATCTATATAATACATGGGGTGGGAAGCATCAGGTATGCAAATAGAGTTGTTTTGTATGCCAGCTCTGGTCCATTAATATTGAGAAGGATTGTATGGTTGGGACTGGAGTTATAGGGAAAGAATGTCATGATTAATTAGCTCTGTCTGCTGTGGTGAGGAAACAAGAAGTGACAGCAAACCTGCCAAAGACATGCTAATCTAGGGGAAGATAATGTCTCTGGCTCCTGTGAATCTCAATCTTGCTCAACTCAGTCATGTCTGTATTATATATTGTGCCAATGAAGAGAAAAGCCAAATGTGGAACTGACTGGATGCCAAATCTAATGCCACTTGCTGTGGTTGAGATGATGTACTTGCCAATCCATTTCTTCTTCTGCCTGGGCACATGGCTAGTCTGTGCTTTCCCAACCCTCTGGCAGGAAATTTGGCCTCTATAATTAGGAGTCCCTGTAGAGCACACATAGTTAAGGACTGGACTATCAATAGAAAGACTGACAGCTCAAATCCAACTAGGGGCTTCTTTGAAAGCCTGGTGATCTGCTTCTAAGCAAATGCTTTCAAGGTTACAATCTTGAAAATGGTGTGCAGCAGTTCTTTGCAAACATGAGATTTTAAAAGTTATAATCAACAGGGGAACAACTAACAACAACAAAACAACAAGAATTAGTTCTCCCAGTGCAATGTCAATGGAAATAGTGAATCACCTCTAGGTTGAACTGGATCAATGCAGAGTACCCTTTTTGAAGCCCTCTTTCCTCATTTACCAGTTCTGTTCCAAGAACACAAAAGAAGGCTCTAGGTACCTGATTGATGGTAAATTTAGGAATGTTCTGTTACCCTAATACAACTTTCTACTTTTTCACTTTGTTGTTTGTTTGGTTCCCCCCCCCCCCCCCCCCCCCCCCCCAATATAGAGGCCTGGAAAGATAGATGCCAAATGTTAATGGTGTGCCTGTAATTCAATACATATGACATCTGATACTTCAAGGCCTTCAGGTAAACTTAAATAATGACTTTATGCATTGTGAGACCTTAGAAGCTTGTGTTGCTTTAATCTGCATTTGTTTTATTCTTTCTGCCTCTTTTTCCACATAAGGTGATACCACCATCCTCTCCCACCTCGGCCACAGGGCCATGATAAAAACCCCACATGAAGCAGCACCTCTTTCTCTTCTTATAAGTTACCCCACAATCTGTCAGATGAAAATGTTAAGAATCTTTAAACTCCCGAAAGTAATGACTTCTCTCAAACTTCGTGGTTTCCACAACTAGATTGCAAAGTACAAGTTTAGGACTTAAACAAAAGAGGGAGATTTAAAATATTCATACTTTGTCTATAGAAGTAAGTATCTATAAATATGCATATCTAACCAGACCGCAGCTGCCTTGTTCAGGGAGACAGGGCCCTTCAAGAAGACGGAAGTAGGAGGAGCTGACTCTTGCTGTATCTCTGCTCCACAACCTTGGGCATCTTATCTTCTGAGTTCCTGGCTACAGTGCCTTCCTCTCTCTCCCACTAAACACAATCCCTGGAGCTAATTGCTTCTCATGCAGGAAAATATCTTCTCCTTACAATTCTATCAAAAGTTCTCCAGTCCATGACCCAGCTCTCTAATCTTGCTCTTTTCCAGATATTAATCTGATCAGTTTCTGTAAACTGCTTATTTTACTGGGTGTTTAGGAAAGTGCCTTTTCTTTTCCTCCCATGTAGTAAATGAACTTTTCATAGCGGCCTAAAAGAGGACAGAGTTGCCTAACTTGCAACTTCCCTCTGGGCATTTTAGGTCTACCCACTGACTCACAGTGTTTCCAAATTGTACATCTACAGGAGAAAACTGCCCATCTCTCTCCCAGCATGCCACTAGTGGACTCAAGCCTCTGACTGCTCAGTTAGTAGCATAGCAAGTCATTTACTCCACCATCACAGCTCTTTGGGGCATTTGAAGTCAGCAAGGACAAAATGAAATCTCTGTGGGAGACTCTTGGAAGAAGGTCTTTGGCCAAGTACTCTGTAATCACCTTTCAGAAGGCAGATGTGAGATCTGCCAGTGACCCGGAATGGTCTGGGCTATGCACTCTGACTGGAGAGGAGGCCAGTGCAGCAGAGACAGAAGTCTGTCATCTTCTGATGAAGTGTATTTTAAAGGGGAACAATGTTTACAATCCGAAGAGAAACCAGAGTGTGATGTGAATTTTAGAGGTGTGTGCCAGCGTGTTCTTGGGAGAGCCTTTTCTGTAAAAGTCAATGAGAAATGTAGGTTTCTGGCAAAACACAGGACAAGAGAGAGGCACTGGGCCAGGCTGGAGATAGAAAGTTTTAGAATGCCCTCAAGGGACAACCAGGAGAATGAGCCAGCTCTCCTCTGCCTGGGTTGAGTTGCCAGATTTAGAAAATAAAAAGTAATTTCAAATAAATAATAAAGACTTTTTTTTGTATGAGAAACCTTATCTGACTAGGGAGTGAAACCAGTTTGCTCCCTAGAGGCAAGGATTTTGAAGCTCTGTCTCATATACTTTGGGCATGTGGCCAGGAGGGACCAGTCCTTGAGAAGGACATCATGCTTGGAAGGGCAGGATAGAAAGACCCCAGATGAGATGGATTGACTTAGTGAATGGAGAAATGGGATTAGGTCTGTCAGAGATGATGAGATTGGCTCAGAATAGAGCTAACATACTATAGGGTCAAGATTAACTTTCTAGATAAAAACATCTATCAGTTAACTCACACAATCAACCAACTTGACCATCTCTTATTCCTATCTCAATTTTCTTCCTTTCCTATTTCTTCCCTAATTTCAGCATTCATGACAGAGAACACATTTTTTAGTGGGTTTGGGATTTCTTCATTGTATTAATTTTGTAGGTGTCACAAGTTTGAACACTTAAGTTTTCCTGTGACCTTGATTGACAGCGGAGACCTACACCACCACCACCACACAGGACAATAGTCATTGAGTTTCATAATGTGCCAACGGTTCATTTATTGTCCTTACAACCTGACACAATCTAAGTATCATTATCCTGAGTTCACAGACGAGGAAACTGTGGTTAAAGAATAACTTGTGTGTCCAGTTACAGAGCTAGTAAAGTGGCAAAGATTACAGCCTTTAACAGTCCTTAACCACTAACACCATCCTGCTGCAAGCACCCCAAGAGTGGCAATGTGGATGGAAAACCTTTCCTGGGTCAGGACGTCTGTTTATCAGCTTCTTCTTTACCATGATAGGTTAGAGGAAGTGCTAAAAGACCAGGAAGCCAGCACTAAACTTTTTTGCCAGAATGATTCCACCAGTTTCTTTGGCAGCTTCTGCCAGCTGGTCAGGCTTCTCCAGAGCGAGGCTCTTAAACCAGCTTCCTTGTGCCGACTGCAGAAAGCAGAGGCTGCTGGCTTGCATAAGCTAAAGCTTCACCAGTGCCAGTGGACGGGAAACATCAAGGTGAAAGCCCTTGAGAGTCTGGATTGTCAAACTCGCCTTGACAGGCGCACAGACCCGTCCTAGAGGATGATTCCCTAGCCATTAAATGGCCCTGGAGGAAACTGACGTGTGATGACAAAAGACATGCAAACGTAACTGTCCATTTGCAGGTGGAAAATCCATCGTGACAACAGGCTGCATTTGAGTCACCAAATGGATGTGCATGGCCATCTAGCTAGAATTCAACCACAGTGGCACGTCCAGAGAAGTCAGCTGTGGCCCCAGCCCAGGCCGCTGGGTGGAGGGAAGCAGTTCAGCAATCAGATCTTTCAAAATCAATTTAGCTCATGCTCCAAAGTCCTAGCTGTAATTGACAGCAACTTCCTCCCTGGTTTCAGTAACCATCAGATAAAAGTGCTGAGCCGTTTTAAACCTTTCTGAGGCCAGCACTCACCTTCAAGTGGTATTTTAAGAGGCGTCTGCAAAGAGATTTGACTTAATTCCAGATTTTCCCTTCCCACTGGTGTTACTAATTAGCAGCGCAGTCCGACCTTTGGTACAAGGAGTTTATGTGTAGTGATCTGAGGGGGGAGGTATTAAAGAGGTTCATGCTTGGCGATGGAGTAAAAATATTTCTACACGCCTTCTCCATCCTGCGAAATGGGGATAGCAATAATGAACTCTGCTGGGTAGGTGCAGGCCAATTAGTCAAAGTTTGTAAAGTCAGACAGAGTCTTATTACCTATGGCTCCTCTGCTGGTGGAGGGTGGGCAGGACCTTTCTGTGACTTTGCATGTGAAACTAATTGCCCTGGAAATGTCGGGAATTTGATCTTCCATCAAATCCTCCAGCCCTTCAGATCCCTTGACAATCTTTGGCTATTTGCATCTCAAGGTTAAAGGAAGCTGTTTGCTTTCTGGATGCTAATGAGTTCTGAAAACTTTTGATCTCCTCTTGAAAACTAAACTCCATCGAAGTAGACGCTCAGGCATGCTGGGTTTTAGTGAAATTTAACAGTTGTGAGTTTTAATTCTATCTTCCTCAGGGTTCTGTAAAATCCTGGAAAAATGATTTGATATTTCTGAGTATCTTTTCCCCTCATATGTGATCTGATTTTTATCAGCTGCCCCAGGGATGTAGGCATGACCTGTAAAAAAGCTCCAGCTCCTAATAGTTTAAATATTTAAAAGGAAGAAACTTTGCAAACTTGCTTTCTCGGGAAAAATATGTACACACACACACACACACACACACACACGTAGATACTTTGTAGTAATAAAAATTCTAGATCGGTTTCACCACAGTGACAACCTTGCCTCATTGGACCAGAGATTGTCTGTTATGGGAGTGGGGAGGTCTGTCTTGTACACTGTAGGATGATGCTTAGCAGTATCCCTGACCTCTAGTCACTAGATGCTAGTTGCACTCCCTCCAGCACCACCCAACCCCCGTACATACTCACATGAACATCAGTTGTGACAAACAAAAATGTCTTCAGGCATTGCCAAATGTCCCCTAGGGGTAGGCTTGCCAGATTTAGCAAATACAAATACATGATGCCCAGTTAAATTTGAATTTCAGATAAACAATGAATGATTTCATGTATGAGTTCGTGTAACTGGGCATCTTTCATTTATTCTGACAGCCCCTTGGTTAAGAACTCCTCCTCCCTACTGTTCTAGAAAAACACCTGCCTTTATCAGCAGTGATCTCACGTGATTTATCTCTTACTCTTGCTCCATATTTCTTTCTCTCCTGTATCTCTGTATCTTTCATTCTAATTCCAACTTCATGATAGTGAATAAAATAAATTACCTTGTAGATCTGATCAAATTGTTGCTAGCCTTAAGAATGAGAACAAATTGGTACTATATGTATAAGACTGTGATAAGATTGGAATCAGGCAAAAAATGAAACAAAACAAAAACTCCAGCAGTTAAAGCAATTCAAAATGATGCCTCTCCAAACTGAACAATTCTACGAGTATCATAGGACCAGATCAGGTATGCCTTGGAAGAAAAAACTCTGCATGCTTCCAAGATCACTGTGGACCCTTTGAAGAGCAAGCCCAGAAGTTACTATGAGTTCTTATTTCTGCCAGTAAACAACAAATATTTTTTTTGAGCAATGCCTATGTCAACCAGTGGCTACAGGGCATACAAATAATTGTGTTTTGGGAGGAGAAGAGCAGGTAGTCCTTCCACGCAGAGATACTTACCAATAACATGTGGCACAGTTTCAGATCTGAATTAGGTGCAAATGCTAAACAGGAGGAGAAACAGGAAACTGTGGGCAGGGTGGGAGTCAGGGGAGCCTTGGTAGAGGAGGAGTACCGGAAGGATGATTAGAGTTCAGGGCGAGAGTAAAAACAAAGCTGTTCAGAGTCAGGCGGGTGAGAGGAGATTGATACTTGTTGTTTTTTTAATTTGAGAGGAATCATTGGGTGGTGCAAATTGTTAATGTGCTTGGCTGCCAACTGAAAGGTTGTTGGTTCAAATAAACCTATAGGCAAGTCAGAAGAAAAGTCTACTGATAAACTTCTGAAAATTCAGCCATTGAAAATCTTTTGGGGTAAAGAATTGATGCCTTTGATATTGTGTCGGGAAGGAATATTGAATATTCCATGGACTAAAAAAAAAAACACCAAACAAACCAAAAAACAAAACTCAAACAACTCTACCAATAGAAAAAAAATGCAACCAGAATGGTCCTAAGAAGTGACAATGATGACGCTTTGTCATACCTACTTTATACATGTTGTTGGGAGGGACCAGTTTCTGGAGAAAGACATTTGGTTGGGAGAAGATCAGTGAGAAAGAGGATGACATTCAGTGAGATGAATTGATACAGTGCTAAACAATAAACTTAAGTGCGGCAGAACTTGTATAGATAGACAGGGTTTAGTTTTGTTATACATAGAGTTGCTATGAATCAGAGTTGATTCAATGGCACTTAACAACAGGATTGTTTGGTGGTCATAATCTCCTCTAACTGTATCTTTCCTGAGGTCAAAATCATATGGCCAGTCTACCAGTCATAAAAGGAACTCACATAGTATCTGAGTTTATGTAAAAACTGGAATGGAGGCAAAACTCCATTTAAAGATCTCACCTTTGTCCAAGCCATATATATGGTTTAGATTTTAAACTCTAATACCAACTCCACATAGAGGCTTCATTGAGTTAAATTTTCCACATACTTACATTTGCCAAGTTAGCCTCTTCCTTAATTCAACACTAAAACTATCAACAACCTGCTTCATGCAGATGACACATTTGCCTACCAAAACCGAGGAGGACCTGAGTCACTTGTTGTAGAAGGTCAAGGACTACAGCCTTCAATATGGATTGAAGTTCAACTTTAAGAAAATAATCTCACCATTGATTCTCACCAATGATTGACAGCATCATGATAAAGATTGAGATTGTTAACAGCTTCAGTTTACTTGGCTCCACAATCAACACTCTTGGTATCAGCAGCCAGGAAATCAAAAGGCAAATTGCCCTGGAAAAGTCTGCAATCAGGGACTTCTCCAGAGTACTGAAGAACAACAATGTCAGTCTGGAAACTAAGGTATACCTGATCCACACCATGATCTTTGCAACTACTTGCTATGCATCATAAAGCTGAACAATGACCAAGGTTGATAGAAGGAGAATTGATACCTTTGAGTTGTGATGCTGGAGTAGAGCATTGAATATACCATTGACTGCTAGGAGAACAAACAGGTTTGTCCTGGAGAGGGTGAAACAGGCTGTTCCTTGGAGGCAAGGATTCTGAAAAGTCATCTGGCATACTTTGAGTATGTTGCAAGGAGTTACTAGTTCTTAGAGAGAAACATCATGCTTGGAAGGGTGGAGGGACATCGCAGTAGAGGAAGACCATGGGTAAGATAGATTGATCCAGTGACTGGGGTAATGAGATTAGGTGTGTTGGAGACAATGTGGTTGACTGAGAACAGAGCAGAGTTCAGAGCTGTTGTACACAGTGTCGCTATGGGTTGGACTCAGTGGTACATAATAACAATAGCATCATATAATATTGGTTGTTTTTTAGGTAAGCCTCTTGTTTAGAGTCAACAAGACTGTGTGGAAGCCCTTTGTATGTAAAAATTGTTGTTACTGTATTTTGGAGGAATATTCTTTTAAGTGGTGCATCACGCTCTGTAAATTTGCTGTACTGAGGTAACATGGGGTTGCTGTGATGCTGAACCTTGTGCCATTGAGGTGTCAAATACCATAACGGTTGCTTGTGGTGGACAGTGTTTGGTGGAGCTCCCAGATTAAGGCAGGTTTGGAAGCAGAAGTGGCATCCACTTCCTAAACAACATGCCTCTGGAGACTCTATTAACTTTGAGAAACAACAATATTTATAGAAAAGCTTTAGGCCTTTTGTTCATAGAGTTGCTATGAGTCATGCTCTATTTGATGACAATCAACAGCAATAACAACAATTAAAATTTTTATACAGTTACTTTTATTATATGACTTTATTTACAAAATTAGAATAAGTTTTTTTTACACCAGATTCCTTCAATTTCCCTTCACCCCCATCATATTGTACAACCTTATGATTAATCTCCCCACTCCCTACTCACTGCACATCCTCATCCCTCTGCTTCTTCTCCCCTCGGCCCCCTTGGATCCTTATACTCATTCTACAAAATGGTTTTATACAAAATTTGTCCTTGTGGGACTGAGTTAGTTCACTTGGCATAATGTTCTCTAGTTCCTCCAAAATTAGGTAATAATTTACAAAATCACTGTCCTGCATGCTGCATAGTATTCCATTATATGACTGTACCATAATTTCTCAATCATTTGATAGTGGTTGGACATCTGTTTCCATGTTTTTGCAATGGTGAATAACACTGTTAGGAACATTGGTGTACAAATCTCTGTTTGAGCATCAGTTTTCATTTTCTTGGCATATATTCCAATCAGCGTAATAGCTGGGTCATATGGAATTTCTATGTTCAGCTTTTTGAGGAAGTGCCAAACTGCCTTCCAGAGTGGTTGTGCCATTGTACAATAAGAGTTTCTGTCTTGCCACATCCTCTCCAAAATTTATTACTTGATGTCCCGTTAAACTTTGCTACTATTACTGGCGTGAGATGGTACCTTACTGTTTTTTAATTGCATCTCTTTTATTACCAGTGATTTTGAGCATTTTTTCATGTGTCTGTTGGCCATCCGAATATCTTCTTATGTGAAAATTCTTTCCAGGTCTTTTGCCCATTTTGTAATTGGGTTATCAGTCTTTTTCTTGTGGAAGCCCAGGAGTAGTCAATACAGACAGTTTTGTTCACTCTTTAAATGAATCTTCATCATATGCTTCATGAAGAGCTATCTGGAGTGGTGGTAGAAGTGATAAAACACAAAGTTGTGTTGGAAGAACACTGAATTTGGAGGCAGGTAGCCTAGTTTTGAACTCTGGCTTGACGACTAACAGTATACATATTCTGGACTTTCATTTTCTCCTCTAAAAAAAGGTTGATCTGGAACTGGGGTTTACAAAATGTGTTTCATCTCATATGCCAAATCTTATTGTGTAGTAGTGGTTCCTTAGAATGCTGCATCAAGACAGGATTTTATATCACATGGAGGTTCCCCCGAAAAGAGTGGTCAATTAGCACTGTCTACAATAAAAGAATAACTATAACCTTCAATATGGATTATAATTAAATAGGAACAAAATAAAAGTCCTTTAAGTGTTGTTGAGTGGACCCTATGAACAACTGATCTGAACCCTGCTCTATCCTGAGCCATTCTTGTTATCACTGTCACACTTTACTCCAACATGGTTACAGTCACTGTGTCAATCCATCTCATTGAAAGTCCTCCCCTCCTTTGCTGATCCTCCACTTCTCCAATCATGATGTCCTTTTCCAAGGACTAACCCACCCAAACAACATACTAGTGTATTTGAGATGGAGTTTCACTATCCTTCCCTCTAAGGAGCATCTTGGCTGCACCCTGTCTAAAACACATTTGTTAATTCTCTTACTAGTCTATCAGAAATGTAACACCCTTCTCTAGTACTACAACTCAAAGGCATCAATTGTTCTGTCATTTTTATTCACTATTGAACTTCAGCTGGATAGAAAGTAATTGAAACAAACAAACAAACAAACAAATAAACAAACAAAACCCAACACCAAAACCCCACCAAAACAACATAGCTTGCATTAGGTCTACCTTAATCTTTAAATGGATCCTTGCTCATCAGCACTTTGGAGAGGTTCCTGATTATAGACTTTTGCAAAGCAAGTCTTGGTTGAACAGACTTTAAGAAATTCTAATCCAAATTTTGGACTCAGTGTGAATATTTTTAAAACATCTCAGAGAATTTCTACATTCAGAAATAGGATTTAGTGTATATTCCCAAAAGCACGGTGAGATCATACAGAGTAGGAAAACGCTTTCGTTTTTACTTTCAATTAGGACCACTTTTCATTTGATCTCCTATCTGTAGGACATAGATATTTGTGATTTTTTTTCGCTATAAATGAGGAATTCTTTTTTAAAAAAATAAGGAATTCTTACATAGATACATCTATTGTTGTTGTGGTTGTTATGTGCCATCGAGTCGTTTCCGACTCATAGCGACCCTATGCACAACAGCTCTAAACCCTGCTCTATCCTGTGCCAATATAGATACATCTATATTCTCTCTAAATCTTTATTGTGACCAAGAACAGACAGTAACCATTTATATCATAAACACAAAGTGTTTTTTCCCCCTTCTCATTGCTATTGAATGGGCACCAACTCACAGTTTACCCTCCAGAGGGTTATCCAAAGTTGGTAGTGGCAAGGGAGAAATCTGTCCATCCTTCTTCTGAAGAGCGGCTGATAGATTTGTATCACCAGAGAACTGCAGGCTTTTGGTTGGAAGCACACTCTCTGTGGATTATTCCATTGCAGCTCCCTAAAATCAAAGTGGTATGACTCAAAATGAAACCAAACAAATTACCTATAAACCAGTTTAAAAAGAATATCACAGGTTGAGTGATAATATTTGTAAATATTTACCTAAAACTCTTAAAAGATGACAAGCTTCTAAAGTCAACAAAAAAGTCAAATAACTGTTGAAAAGTGGAGGATATGAACAAAGAACAATAAATAGAATCCTAACCAAAATATAAAAGATATTAAATCTTTTTAATGATCTAAAAAATGCAAGATGTAGCAGGATACAATTTTCTCTTTTTCCTGCTAACATAGAAAGAAGCAAGGAAAAAAAAAGGAAACAAATTGGTAAAACCATTTTGGAGAACATTTTGGAATTAACTATACAGCATGTATTCTTTGATCCCAAAATGTCACTTAAATAAATTTGTCTTAAAAAATACTTGTGCAAGTGTGTAAAGCTCTACACAAAATTGTTCAGCACACATGTTTTTAATAGCAAATGTTTAGAATCAACTTAAAAGTGCATAAAGTAAAAAAGGAATTTGTAGGAGTCAAATTATGTCCCTCAATATTATTTATAATTACTCTGAAGTCCCGACTCCTGTACCTGTGCATGTGAGTTTGTTTTGGAAAACAGTGCTTTCTTTTGCTATCAGGCAAGTTACACTGGGTCCTATTGGAGTAGAAAAAGAAACTCAAACTCACTGCTATCTCGTCTGACTCGACAGACTTGTTAGTTTCTTCTTCTATCAAGTTTCTGAGACCATAGATCGTAATGTGTGGAGAATGCTTATCTTTCTCCTATGGAGCACCTGGTGTTTCTGAATTGCCAGAGACCTTTGACCTTTCGGTTAGTAGTACTGCACACTCCTCTTGCAGGGATGCTTTATTGGAATAGCTTCTAGTGATGGCCAGCAATCCTTGGCATTCCTTTGTTGTTTAAAGATGCACTTGGTATTTGTGGTTTTATGACACCTTTTTATAAGATATCACGAGGACTTAGGACATTATTGGAATAGATACGGGAGAAGGATGAGCAGTCTCCTCCTATGCAATTAACTGTCTCTAAAAACCTTCCATAGGGTCAGCTATGGGCTGGTTCTGACTTGACAATATACAGCAACCACAACAACATTGGAGAAGATATTACTTAATAATTTCCACTGTTAGATCACATTTTTGGGGAATGGGGAATAAATATGGATCTCTTCCAGTCAGTTGGCCAGGTAGCTCTCTTTCGGATTTCCTGGCACAGCCTGGCGAGCATGCCCAGGACTGCATCTATTTATTGAAATATGTCAGTTGTTATTCCTTCAATTTCCAAGGCCTTATTTTATTTTATTTTATTTTTGCCAATGCCTTCAGAGAAGCTTGAACATCTTCTTTTATAATGAATGGCTTGGAGAATATTTGATTTCCTGAAACATATCTGTGTCAGCTAATTCTTTTTGGTACAGTGACACTGTATATTCCTTCCATCTTCTTTGGATGCTTCCTGGATCATTCATGACTTTGCTCATAGCATCCTTAAGTGTTGCAACTTGAGCCTTGACTTTATTCTTCAAGCGAGTTCTTCTCTTTTTGATATTCTGACTCCAGCTTTTTGAAAATTCTATTATAATAACTTGCCTTGTCTTTTCAAGGCTGCCTTTTGAAATCTTCCTTAACTTTGTTCTTTCTTTGCATTGTTTTAGCTTTTTAGCATTCTAGTGCAATATTTAGTCTCTTCTGACAGTCATATTATAGAGTATTAATATAACTTTTATTAACCACAAGCAAAATCTTGCTGAAGATTATTGAAAAATGACTGGAAGAGCATTTAAATAGAGAACTGCCAGAAATAAGAGCTGGACTTTGAAGAAGCCATGGCACTAGGGATGTCATTGCTAATTTCAAGTGGATCTTGGTTGAAAGTAGAGTACTAGAATGATGTCTACTTATGATTTATTGACTATGCAAACACATTTGACAAGTGGATCATACTATGCTATGGCTAACATTGAGAAAAATGAGAATCCCAGATAAGCAATTGTGCTCATGAGAAATCTATACCTAGACCAAGAAGCTGTTGTCTAAACATAGCAAGAAAACAACTATATGCTTCAAAAATCAAGAAAGGAGTGAGTCAGGGATGTATCCATGCTCTATACCTTTACAATTTATATACTGAGCAGGTTATTCAAGAAGCTAGACATTATGAAGGAAAATGTGGCATCAGGATTGGAAGAAAACTCATCAACAACTTGCATTATACAGATGACAATTTAGCTTGCTGAAAGGGAGGAGGATCTGAAGTGCTTGCTGCAGAAGATAAAAAATTACAGCCTTCAATATAGATTGCATCTTAACATCACAAAAGCAAAAATTTTCACCATAGACCCAAAAGGGACATCATGATAGACAGAAAAATTTATTGACGTTGTTAACAATTTCATCTTGCTTCAATGCACAGTCAATACCTTTGGCACGAGCAAATCAAAAGATGAGTTGCATCATGTCACAGCCTTTTTTCTCAATCCAGCTTGAATTTCTGAGGATTTCCTGTTAATGTACTGTTCTAACCCCTTTTCTTCCTTCCTTCCCTTCCCTTCCCTTCCCTTCCCTTCCCTTTCCTTTCCTTTCCTTTCTCCTTCCTTCCTTCCTTCCTTCCCTCCCTCCCTCCCTCCCTTTCCCTCCTTCTCTCCCTCCCTCCCTTTCTCTCTCTCTCCCTCCCCCTCTCTTTCTTCCTTTCCTTATTTTTATAACAAAGTTCATATACATTGGGTTTCACATTATTCTTCATTCATATTATGTTTCATATTGTCATTCACATGCACTTTGAGTTTTTCTTTTTTTGCATTATGTTTTATAAAATTGATCACCATTTGACCTTGCCCATCATTACCCTGCCTTTTCACTCAGATCCTTTCCATCTCCTTCCAGCCTCCTCCCCTCCACCCATCAAACTGTGTAACCCTATGGTTTTGCCCCTACCCTTCTGCTCCCACCCCTTCCCCCATTAGATCCCATGAATGTTTTACTAGTTATCCTTCCACTTTTACAATAAAAGTCTTATGCAGTCCTTATATAAAAGACTGAATTACCACTCAGCATAATACTCTCCAGTCTTTCCCAAGGTGTGCATTATTTTCAAAATTTTTTGTTGTTGCTCGTGAGTGCTACATAGTATTCCATGGTGTGAATGTATCACAATTTCTCAATCCATTCAGTTGTGGTTGGACATTGGGGCTATTTCCATGTTCTTGCAATGGTGAATAATCCTGTGTTCTAGCCCTTTTAAAGTTATCTTAGCAAGATTTTACTTGCATGCGATATTAAAGATATTGTTAGATAATTTCCACATGCTATTGGATTGCCTTTTGTTGGAAATGGGAACCAATAGAAATCTCTTCCAGATAGTTAACCAGGTTGTTGTCTTCTAAATTTCTTGGCATAGACAAGTGAGCATATCCAGGGCTGCATCTGTTTGTTCAAGCATGTCAGTTAGTATTCCATCAATTTCTGGGGCAGTATTGTTTGGTTGAGTTCACTAGTGGTTCTGAGGGATAAAGATGGGCAATCTACTCCTGTAGAAAATTACACCCTCAGAAATCTGATAGAGGGTCTTGACTTGATTCACTGGCAGTGTGGGCTGGCAGAATTTTGTAATTTAGGAGCCTGGGTAACATTTTGAGTCACTTGTTGAGCTGCTATCCAAAAGATGAGTGATTTAATCCCATTGGCCCCTTCATGGGAGAAGATGATAACCCTCCTTCTTTTCTATAAAGATTTATAGCCTCAGAAATACGATGGAAGGTCGGTCATAGAACAGAATCTACTTGATGGGAGTGAGGTTTGGTATTTGACAAAAGTATCTATCTAATGAGAGTTATAAAGGCAGTGACTAGAAGGGTCAGACTAAGTAATTCTCTGCAGTGCATCTTAATTGTCTTTAATCAGTTTCTTTCCTTTTGCTGGTATTCATATAATAGATTTCCACTTCAGATGTTAATCATGTGCTCTAGAATCTTCATCTGAGAAGAACCAAGAAGTCTTCTGATGATTAGCAGAAATAGGACCTATGGTGGTGACTGTCTGCTTTTTTCCAGTATTTTGTTCTCTACGGAACCATTTTCACTTCATTATAGACTTATTTGGGTGCCACCTTCCTTAACACAGTGTTTCGCTGATATCCATGAAAATGTTATGGATATTTGAGGCCTTGTGACTATTTTGTGTCTTATGTAATTGAATCAGTGTTAATCCACACTCAGTAGGATGTGACTGATCTTCTTTCTTGGTGTTTTTTTTTTTTAAGGGTTTCCATTCATTCATTTTTGTACTTTTCCCTCTGCCCAACCCCTTCCCTAAATTCGCTCTTCTCTTTGAAAAGTAAAAGAAAAATTCTTTCATTGTTATATAATTCCTCCCCCCAAGTCCATGCCACTAAGCAGCCTTCGTTCGGGACTCCTGTCATGACAATAATACCTAATCATATATCCCTTTTAAGCAGTTTTCCCCTCATCTGTTTCAATGCAGTATACATAATTTATCCCCTCTTTCTCAGTCTTCCCCCAAGCCCAATGTCAGTCCCACTTTACAACAGTGGCACTATGCAGTATTTGTCCTTTTGTGACTGAGATATTTCACTCAGCATAATGTACTCCAGGGTCACCCATTTTGAATAATATTTCATGAGTTCCTTATTTTTCAATGCAGCATAGTATTCTATTGTGTGAATGAATATACCACAGGTTCTCTATCCATTTGTTTGTTGATGGGCACTTGGGTTGTTTCTAACTCTTTGCTATTGTGAACAAAGCCACAATAAACACGGTGTGCATATACATGCTTGGGTGGCGGTTATGGTTTCCTTAGGGTATATTCCAGGTAGAGGAATGGATGGGTCAAATGGTATTTTTATTTGCAAATTTTGAGAAACTGCCATACTGCCTTCCATAGTGGTTGCACCATTTTACACTCCCACCCACAGTGAATAACGGTTCCAGTTTCTCCACAAACTCACCAGCATTTGATGTTTACTGTTCTGTTAAATTTTGCTATTCTTCCTGGGCTGAAATGATATAGTTGTTTTGATTTGCAACTCTTTTAGAGCTAGGGGTTTTGAACATGTCTTCATGTGTTTGTTTGCTTTTGTTGAAGGGTCTTTTCATATCCTGTGCCCATTTTTCAACTGGATTATTTACCTTTATATTGTTGTGGTGCTCAAATATTTTATAAATTCCAAATATAAGTCCCTTTTCTGACATGTCATTTTTTCCCAATCTGTGGCTTCCTTTTTACCCTGTTAGAGAAGTTTTTGTATGTGCCTAGGGATTTGATTCTTAAAGGGTCCCATTCATCTGTTTTATCCTCTCCTGGTTGTAGATTTTCCAGGATGCTTGGAAGACTGTTTGTGTTGTGGATTAGAACTTACAGTGTTCTTTCAAGCTTTTCTTTAATCAAGTTTATAGTCCCTGGATTTAGTCCTAGGTCCATAATACACTTTGAATTAGTTTTTGTGTGTGGAGTGAGGTGTGGATCTTGCTTGAGTTTTCTGCAGATAGTTTTCCAATTTTGCTAGCATCATTTGTTAAAAAGGCTGTTGTTTCCCCACTTAACTGATTTCATCTCCTTGTCAAAAATCAGTTGACCATAAGCAGACGGGCTGATTTCTGGATTCTATTGATCTATGTGCCTGTAATTGTACCGGTACCACACTGCCTTGACCACCATGGCAATGTCATAGAATTTGAAATCAGGGAATGTGATGCCTCCTACCTTGTTTCTATTTTTAAGGAGTGCTTCGCTTATTCAGGGCCTCTTTCCATGCCAAATGAAATTGGAGATTGCCTTTTCCATCTCATTGAAGAATGGAATTGGTATTTGTATTGGGATTGTATTGAACTTATAAATTGCCTTTGGTAGCATTGTCATTTTCACAATATTGAGTCTTCCTATCCATGAGCAAGCAAACCCAAGAACCAACATTGTTCTCAATGGAGAGAGATTAAAGGCATTCATTCTCCTTGAGAACAGGAACTAGGCAAGGATACCCACCATCACCTCTCCTACTCAATATTGGAAATCTTAGTGATAGCAATAAGGCAAGAGAAGTAAATATGAGGTATCCACATTGTCTAAGAGGGGATAAAATTATCTCTATGCAGATGATATGATAATATACTTAGAAAACCCTAAAGACTCAGCAAGAAAACTATTGGACATAGTTGACCAATTCAGCAAAGTAGCAGGATACAAGATCAACAT
>NW_006400104.1:41441-54067 GCF_000299155.1 Elephantulus edwardii | reverse complement strand
GGCAAAGAGAAAGTAAAATTATCCTTCTATGCAGATGACATGATAGTATACTTAGAAAACCCTAAAGACTCAGCAAGAAAACTATTAGACATAGTTGACCAATTCAGCAAAGTAGCAGGATACAAGATCAACATACAAAAATCAGTTGGATTTTTCTACAGTGACAAAGAGAATACAGAGCTGGAGCTAAGAAAAACAATACCCTCACAATAGCTAATCATAAGATTAAATATTTAGGAATAAATCTAACCAGAAACACAAAGGATCTATTCAAAGAAAATGACAAAACATTACCATAAGAAACAAAAAGAGACCTGGAGAAGTGAGTGATCGTCTAATGGTAAGACTTGTGCTACAGAATCTGAAATCTTTCTAGTTAAAAATCCCAGTGGTTACAGTGCCGTATTCTCTGTTGTAAACATGTGTGACATACTCTTCAAAATCATGAATGAATGAGACTCATAAAGGCCTAAAGGGAAGGGAGGTGAGACTTCTTTCTGTAATTCAGAAATAGTCTACTCTTGATCTGGTTCCTATTCCACATTTTTTTCATCTCAGTGGAAAAACATTTTATAGATGGAAGGTGGTAATGTTTCCAGATATGAGTATGTGTCCCTTCAGAATCAAAATAGAGACACCAAAGGTCAGACTTTATTCTTCGTCACAAGGGTGGCTAACAACAGCAATTTTTCCCATGATTGCCTGCAGAGAGCCTCCTGCCTCAATATTCCCATAAGTTTCACTTTTTGGATCTTTGCTGCAACTTTTGATGTGAGCCACCACTCTATTAAAATCATAGCCTGATCTTTGGTGTTTGCTATTAATGTAATGAATATAATATATAATTACATTTGAGATTGGCACCAAGTTCTACTTTCTTAAAAAGTTAGCAATTTCAAGTAACTCTGTGTGATAATACATTAAACGTAAGTTGAGATTTATAACATGTGAACACAAACTGACTGGCTCTTTTCCATTTTTTTTGTGTGTTAGATATCATCAAGAGAAGTATAACTTATAGGGACTCTTTTAGCAACAAATTGGAACTCTGTCCTGTCCTGTGACATCTTCATTATCTCTGGTGCACTTTGGGAATGGATATTATCTTCTTGCTCATAACAATGTATTTCAAAATAGATCTAGAAACGGTCTTTTGAACTATAAATGTGACCCCATTTTTTCCTCACCTTTTTATTTCTGGCATAGTGGTAGAGCGTGTGATTGTGTCATGATTCAAATATCCCCTGCCAATCCATCTCATTTGGCTGATGCCTAGTACATCAATATTCATGCATTCCTTTTCTCCTTCCTTAACAATGTCCAATATTCCTGTATCCATACTTTTTACATTCTACGTTCCAATCACTAGTGTCAACTTGCAGTTGTTCCTCCTCCTTTATATTTCCCATTGCAAGGGCTCATCCTCTGTTGCCATATATGCTAGTTTAAACTAAGTGTGCTTTATTTATAAAGTGCTCTTTTTTATAGGTTGAAGGAAGACTTATCAACAACCTGCATTATGCAGATGATACAACTTTACTCTCCAAATCTGAAGAGGGCTTGAAGCACCTGCTGCAGAAGGTTAAGGACTGCAGTTTTAGATATGGATTGGAGCTCACCAACAAGAAAATAAAGATTCTTACCACGAGGCCAATTGACAGCACCATAATAAATGGGGAAGAGATTGAGATTGTTGACAATTTCAGCTTGCTTGGGTATACAATTAGCACTCTTGGCACCAGTAGTCAGGAAATTAAAAGAATTTTATTGGGTAAATCTTCTGTCAGGGACCTCTCCAGAGTGCTAAAGAGCAATTATTTCAGGCTAGAGACTAAGGTGTGTCTGATCCAGGCCCAAGTTTTCTCAATTACTACCTATGCATCAGAGAGCTGAACAATGACTAAGGGTAACAGAAGAAGAATCAATACCTTTGAGTTGTAGTGCCAGAGAAGAGTATTGAACATACCATGGACTGCCAAAAGAGCAAACAGGTCTGTCCTTGAAAGGGTGAAGTCAAGTTGTCTCATGGAGGCAAGAAACTTGAAGCTCTAGCTCATTTGCTTTGGGCATGTTACCAGGAGGGACCAGTCCTTGGAGAAGGACATCATGTTTGGAAGGATGGAAGGACAGCACAGGAGAGAGACCCTAGATAAGATGGATTCATATAGTAATTGGAGTAATGGGGGTAGGTATGTTGGAGGCAGTGAGATTGGTGAAGGATAGGGCAGTGTTCAGAGCTATTTTGCATGGGGTTGCTATGAGCTGTAGTCAACTCAACGACACATAACAACAACAACTTTGGGCAGCTTGCTAACAGAGGTTATTCCTTGGAAAGTAACGTCATGCTTGGAAATGTGGAAAGTCAGCAAAAGAGTAAAAGACCCTCAACTAGATGGATTTCCAAGATCATCATCATCATCATCATCATCATAATAATAATAATAATAATAATAAAAGACATTCAGGGGCGCTGGCTGAAAATCGCCTGTGACTTCATCTATAGCCACTGGTGAGAGGCAGCGCCCAGAGCCATCAGGGGCTTTAAGCTCGTTGCCCACTGCTGTGGTGTGGACAGCTGAAACCCAGGCCCTGACAGGCACCTGGGGGGGGGGGAACCCCAGACTCTACTTCATGCTCTGCTGGAGAAGGAGGGGTAGTCTCCTGTACCAGTCAGATCCAATTTGACGGTACACACACACACACACACACACAACTTTTTCTTCTTCTTATTTTAAAAAGACTACTTCGGCCATCGTGGCCCTCTGCCCGGGGCGGGCTGCCCTCGGCCCCTGGCTTGGGGTGAGCCGTCGCGGCCTTCTGCCCGGGGTGGGCTGCGCTTGGCCTCCGGCTCGGGGCAAACCGTTGCGGCCCTCAGGAGCAAGAAGGCAAGCAGCTGTAACCCAAGACCACCAATAAGGTGATAAAGCGTCCTCCCTTCCCACCTTTATATCTACGCCCCTGTTCAGCATGAAGAAGCCAGAGAGTCGGCATCCAATTCCCAAATCAATAAGACAGTTGGTTTAATTACTATTGGAAAATGCTTGTCATTCCTCTGTAGCATCTGGTCCCCACTGGACCCTCATCATTTCCTTCACCTGCTCCCCCCACCGACCAAACTGCAGCTCTGCAACTGCATCCTGGCCCATCCTCACCCTTCTGTCCCCAACCCTCACCTCCTTGTACCTCCAATATGTTTTTCCCAATAAAAAATAATAATAAAAAAAAAAGACATTCAAAAGCCCTCTGAGTACAAGTCAATTTCTAGACTTCTGTATTTCTGCACTGTTGATACCATGGCCAGAACAGCTGAAGCCATAGGTGACACTATTTAGACTTAAATCATCCACTCTCAATCTCTATGGGTTATCTGCCTTTTCCCACAGACTACACAGGGCTGTTTGATAAAGAATTTGTTCCCTTTAGCATAATTTGATCAAAGTAGTAACCTCCTTTTGTCCACCAGGTGTTCTATACTATCTGAAATTAACAAGCAGAGTTGTTTCAGGATATTCTAATGGTTCCCATCTAGCTTGTCCAAGTGATACTAAGTCACAGGCAGACTTAAAAGACTCCAGTTTTAGAATACCAAGTAGAGAATGTATTCCCCAATTAGATATAATATTCATACAAACAATGTTGTTGTTATGTGCCGTCGAGTCACTTGCGACTCATAGTGACCCTATGTACAACAGCCCTAAACTCTGCTCTGTCCTGTGCCAATCGAACTGTCTCTGACACTCCCATCCCGATTATCCCAGTCATTGAATCAATCCACCCCATAGAGGGCCTTCTCCTCCTGCGCTGTCCCTCCAACCTCCCAAGCATTATGTCCTTCTCCAAGGACCAAAACACTTCAAACTCACTGTCCTCATGCAGCTTCTTAATCATAGTAACCGTCCCTTGGCTTTCCAAGGCGCAAGTTATTATGGGGGGAGACTGCCCATCATCCATGGAGCAACTGGTGGGTTTGAAGGGCTGAAGATGCTTGCTTGCTTTCTCTCTCAATCTCTCTCTCTCCCTCCCTCCCTCCATGTCTCTCTCTCTCTCTTTCTTTCTTCACCATAGAGATTACACCACTAGGACTCTGTACATTCAGGTACTTCTTTACATGATCTATTTAAATCTTCAGGTTCTCATCCAAACTTTCACTTTAGTCCCAACAAAAACCTTCGAGTCCTCATTATCACCCTAATCTACTTTTAAGCCTTTTCAATATTTTACTGACACATTAGGGGATTACAGTGTATTAAAATTCTGTTTCTAGAGCCCTGTGAAGTTCTCTTCCCCAGCTTTGAACAATTTTACTTATATACGTGCATCTGACCTCTGCTAGGAGTCACGCTCCCTTGTTAACACTTATCCAGATCAAATAACTGAGCCTCTGTTTCACATGGTTCCAAGTGCGACTTCTCATTATTAAATTCCCTTTGACTGGATGTTTAGGTGTTTTTAATGTTATGAGAAGGAGGTCTGATGGCCTAGTCTGTAGTGTGTTATATTGGTAACTAAAAGGCTACAGAAATATGGTGGTTCAAATCCACCCGGGGCTCCAAGGAGAATGATGGGCAGTCTGCTCCGGTTAAGACTTACAGCCTCAGAAACTTGATGGAGAATTGCTATGAGACAGAATTGAATGGAAGGCATTGAGTTTTTGAGTGATATCAGGATACCAGAAGGAGTTTCCATTGATACACCCAGCTTTATATATTGTGCATTAGAATCTTTGTCTTAATTTCATTTGTGTCTGCTATGTTCACTCTATTTGTTTCTGTTAGATGCCATTGAGTAGATGATGACTCATACTGAACCTATAAACAACAGAATTTTCCCCTATTCTGTGCCATCCTCACAATCTCAAAGCTCAAGCATATTTTTACTATCAAGCCATTTCCTAGTAATCATCTATAAACCTTTGCTCTGCTGAGGTAAGTTCTTTCTCTGTTGTTTCCTCTCATTACTTTATGAACTTTCAAGCTCATTGCAGTCTTAGTTGCAATGGGCTCAAAGTTGACCTTCTAGTGGGTTTTCAAAGACTGCAAGTCAAATGGGAAAAGATTGCTCATCTTTCTCCTGTGGAGTCATTAGTAGACTTGAACCACCAGAGGATGTCACCTTAGGGTAAGCAGCACAGTGCCCTAAGGACGACACCAGCAGAGCTACCTTACGAAGGACACTTACGTTTTCTTGCATTTTAAAGATTCGTGTATGAAAGCTACACCAACAAATTTAATAAAGCTTCTCAAGTTGTTGCTTTATTTGTATTGTAGCAAGTTGAGCTATTCCACAAATCGATGGCCTTAACAAAGAAAAATTTATTTCTTACAACCTAGGAGTCCAGAAGTATAAATTCAGAATGCGTGCTCTGGAGAAAGACTTTTTCTTCTCTATTGCTCTGGAGGAAAGTCCTTGTCTCTTAGGCCTCTGCTTCCTGTGTTCTTGGAGAACTCCATGTGTCTTGGCATCTATCTTTTTCCATTTTTCCTGTTTGGCATCTATCTTTTTCCATTTTTCCTGTTTGCTTGTTCAGTCTCTATTATATTTCAAAAGTACTTGACTCCAGGCATAACCTACACTAATCCTGCCTCATCAACCTAACAACAAATTATTAAATGGGGCTATAGAGGATAGCAAAGAGGTTAGGATTTGTAACACATACCTTTTTTTTTTTTTGAAGGGAAGTACAGTTCAGTCTATAGTCTCTCTTCCCTCTCTTATTTCAGCTCCTTCTTTCTACTTCAACTGCTCACCTTCCTTATACATCTTGTCATCACATCACTTTCCTCTTTAACACCATGCAATGAGTCCCTGAGTGACTTTGCAAGTTGTTATTTTGACTCAGCCAGCAGAAAAGTGCTTCTTCTATGTTAAAATCTGGTTTGCAGCTCCACATGGTGCTGTAGAAAAGGCATCCTTGCCCGAGGCAATGGCATTTATACCTTCCAGGGAGATACTTGATTAGAGAAGGCAGAGGAATTGCAGACAGAGGAGGGGGCAGGCAGAGGGGTTAACTGGAACTTACTCTATTAGAAGAAGAAAAGGTTTGAAAAGTGAATGAACAATATTTAAAGCTATATCCTAGATTCATACTCCTGTATTCCATATTAAATTATAAAAAGATATTATTAAAAGTTCTTTCATCTTATTTTGAGTCACATGACACCAGCAAATGAAGATCTTGAAAGCTTTACTCCATCCATGTAATTAATTTTGACTCTACTTTGAGGAAATAACACTTTTCCAGTTGTATTTTGAGTGTCTTTCACCTGAGAGGTTCATTTCTGGACTGTAGAAGACAATCTGCTGCTGTTCTTTTCATTGGACATGTTTTCTATAAATAGATCAACAAATTCTTCACCCTAGTTTATCTTAGTCTGGAAACTCACCTGAAACTTGTCCACCTTGTGTCACCTTGCTGGTATTTGAAATACTGGTGATACAGCTTCCAGCATTAGAGTAACATTCAAGTCACCACATGACAAACTGACAGACCTTCACTTGCTGCAGTAGCATTACTCAAAATGCAAACGTCCATTAATAATTGAAACATAGAATGCATAAAGAATGAATCAAGAAAAGTTGGAAGTGAAAAAAATGAAATAGAATGCTTGAAGATCATTATCCTGGGTATTGTGGGAGAAAGGTGGGCAGTTTCCTCCCATGTGATTAACTGTCTTTGAAAACCCACCAAAGAATCAGCTATGGGTCAGCTCTGATTCAATGGTACACAACAATAACAATAATAATAACAATAACAACAACATCTTGGGTATTACTGAGCTGAAATGACTGGTATTGAGAGGTTTAAATTGGCTAACCATATGATCTGCCAGTCATTGTCAAAAAGAACATTTCAAGCTCAATCTTGAAGCACAATGTTGTCTGTGATAAGATAATATTCATAAGCCTTCAAAGAAGATAAATTATTATGTCTGCTACTGAAATTTACATACCCACTTCTAATGCCAAAGATGAAGAAATCTAAGATTGTCACCAATAATTGTAATCTGAAGTGAAGCAAACCAAAAATCAAGATGTACTAATAATGAATGCATAATGATGGAAATACAAAAGTTGAACATGAAGAAGAAGAAAGATCAGTAGTGGTAACATAGGGTAGTAAAACCAGAGATCACATAATTAAATTTTGAAAGACCAACAACATATTATTGCAAGTACTTTTCTTCAATAATAGAAACACAACCCTACATGTGGACCTTACTGAACAGAATATATAGCAATATAATCTGTTATGTATGAAATGAGAAAATAGAGAATCTCAATATCATCAATCAGAATAAAGCCAAAGGTTAACTGTGAAACAAACTAGCAATTACACAAACATTTCATGAGGCAGCTATGATCAAGCAGCAAATGTGGTATCCTCAAGACTATAGCCCTTAGTTACTCTTCAAATCTGGAATAAAATTTATCCCCATGGTTCAATCCACCAAATCACACATAGATCTATAAGGTGACCATTAACATCAAAGTCACCTGGTTACTGAGTTGTGCTGCCAACCCAAAGACATATATAGTTCAAAGCCACTAGATACTTTGTAGGAGAAAGCTGGAGGGAATCTCCTATGAAATTTACTACTTCTGAAAAACCATCAAAGGTCTAAATAGGTTCCAACTACTAAAAAATGCATAAAAATAACAATAGCAGGGAGACCCTCTTTCCTGAGAATAATCAGTGATATTATGGCAAAGGGGCAACATTTGACAAAGGACAGAGTCTTGAAGACAAGAAGAAATATGATAGAAGGATTAATAGGAAATAAGAAATACAGAGAAGTGGAAAAAATGGGGTTACATTAATGTTGTCATGTGCTGTCGAGTCGCTTGAGACTCATAGTGAGTATTGTACTTAATGTTATAAAGCAAAGCGTGTGTATAAATTATGATATGAAAAACCAATCTTTTTAAACTTTCACTCAAATATCTCTCTTGCTCTCATACCCACATACACCCAAATATTGAATGATATATTGAAATAGGTTCGTGTTGCACTTGAAGGCACTCAGAAAAATTAAGTCTCCTGTGATTGCTGTAATGTTGTATTGCTACATGCCGTGAAGTTTTCTGTGACCTGTAACAACACAGAGTTGGGCAACAACTCTGAAACCTGTCCTGAACCAATCTCAGTGACTCTGACATACCTCAGTTACTCTATCAATCCATCTCGTCTGGTGTTACGAAATGGATGCAATCTTGCAAGTGTTTACTTATCTACATCAACAAATTGGAAAGATAGCTAAGTTGCCAACCGACTAGAAAATATCTCTATTTATACTGATTCCAAAGAAAGGTAACCCAAAATAATGTAGATATTATTGAGCAATGTCATTAATATGATATACAAGTAAAATTTTATTGAAGATAATTAAAGACTTGATGGCAATAAGGAATATCATTGATGACATCAAGTGTATATTGCCAGAAATCAGGAGAAGCAGGATAATGTTAACTTGTATTTTATTGAGTATACAACGGCATTCAATGGTGTGAATTATAGCAAATTGTGAGCAATGTGGAGAAAAATGTAAATGCCAGAGCCAATTAATTGTGCTTATGCGGAACTTAGACATACATCAAGAGACAATTTTTTTGAAGAGAATAGCTGTGTTGCTGGAGAAGAATACTGAGATAGCATGGACTGCAAGTAGCACAAATAAGTTCATCCTGGAGAGGGTGAAAACCAGGCTGCTCCTTGGAGGCAAGGATCCTGAAGCTCCATCTTATGTACTTTGGACATGTTGCAAGCAGGGACCAGTCCTTGGAGAGGGGCATCATGCTTGGGAGAGTAGAGGGACAGCACAAGAGAGGAAGACCCTCAATGAGATGGATTGACTCAGGACTAGGGTAATGTGGATAAGAGTGTCAGGGGTGATAATGTTGGCAAAGGATAGAGTAAGGTGCAGAGCATTGTACACAGGGTCGCTATGAGTCACAGGCTACTTGATGGCACATAACAACAACAACTACTACTACTACTACTACTACTACTACTACTACTACTACTACTACTATTACAATATATGGGTTAAAATCAGGAAAAGCATGTGCCAGGATTGTATCCTTTCCCCATAGTTACCCAGTCTGTGTGCTGAGAAAATAATCTGAATTACTGCACTATATGTAGGAGAATGTGGCATCAGGATTGGGGGAAGACTTATTTACAACTTGTGACATGCAAATAATATATTGTTTGCTAAAAGTAAAGAGTATTTGAAGTACTTACTGACAAAGGTAAAAAGATTATAGATTTATGAGATAGGTTGATTTTTGACAATAACTTTTCTAGCCTGTTGGCTTTGACTTTCACTATAATGAGAGGACTCCACTAATCATGTGAATTCCTTTTTGGTATACTCATTGCCAATGTGTTGGAACCTACTCATAGCTGACTCTCCACTGGGTTTTTGAGATCATTTACCTCAGGGAAGAAGATTGCCTATCTTTCTCTGGTGAGCCCACTGGTGGATTTGGACTACCAGAGAGACATGATCTTTAGGTTAGCAACTCAACCTTTCTAGAGACTATGCTACCAGAAGGGAATAATATGCAAACAAAGTGAGTAGACTACATTGATGGGACTGGTTAGTTTTCCCATCCCTCCAGGTTTCAATTGAGCTGATTTAGAGACAGAAGATAGGAACACCAAGACTAGCGAGAAAGAAGCAGAGAATACAATATGCATCCTTTGAGGCCAGAGACAGGCCTGTGCCATATGATGACAGACTGAGATTGATATACCGCAGCAGCAGCAGCAGCAGTAGTTAAGAACTAGAACTAGAGACTGAATTGAGACATGGCTGACTGGTGATTGCTGCCCCATGGAACCAAAGAGGTCTTTAACCAAGTTTGCTGGATGGTGAGTGTGGTGTAGGGATGCCATACCTGGCAGGATTAACAAAGTTTTCAAACATTGGCTTTAAAATTTCATGCTGAACCACAACAAAATAAAGGTAAACAACTCAGTTAAAAATGGGCACAGGATATGAACAGACACTTCACCAAAGAAGACATTCAGATGGCCAACAAGCACATGAAGAAATGCTCAAACTCCCTAGCTCTAAGAGAGATGCAAATCAAAACAACCATGATATATCATCTCATCCTAGTAAGAATAACAAAATTCAACAGAGCAACAAACAACAAATGCTTGCGAGCTTGTAGAGAAACTGGAATCCTTATTCACTGTTGATGGGAGAGTAAAATGGTGCAGCCACTATGGAAGGATGCATGGTGCTTTCTCAAAAAAGTTGCAAATAGAGATACCATTTGACCCAGCAATTCCAATACTGAGAATATACCCTAAAGAAACTGTAACTGCCACCCAAGCAGATATACGCACATTCGTGTTTATTGCTGTGTTGTTCACAGTAACAAAGAGTTGGAAACAACCCAAGTGACCATCAACAAACTAGGGAAGTGTGCTCACTGAATAATTATATTTTGTTCCAACCTGAATTGCAACCTGTTAATTTCCCTAATAAACCACATAATCATGAGTATAATCTATGAGTTCCATATGGTCATTGTAGTGGATTAGTCATTGCAGTGGCAGAGCAAAAAGAGCTCTGGAGGAAGTCAGTGATATTCCCAATAAATACAGATAGTTTGGGGGAGCACAGGGGTGTGCCTGATCTCATGAGAATAGTTTGGTGGTGTGGATGTTGCTGATGATGACTGTTCCCACTTGGAATTAGTGGAGGGCGTATGTGGCTTCTCTGAAATCATGTGCACTCTTTATAAGACTACAGTGTGCCCTTCACCTCAGCATAAGGAAAACAAAAACATGCAGAAGTAGATCACTAAACAATTTTATGGTAAATGGGGGAAAGAGTGAAGTTATCAAGAATTTTTATCTATATCCACAATGAACATCTATGGACACAGTAGTCAAGAAATCAAACACCGTGTTGCATTGACCAAATCTACAGCGAAGAACCTCTGTAAAGTGCTGCAGAGCAAGGATAACACTTTGAAAGCTAAAGTGCAAGTTACAATGTTTTCCATTGTTTCATGTGAAAGTAGAACAATGAGAAAGAAAGACTAACCAAATCCTCTGAAGTTTGACACTGGCAAAGAATAGGGATTATGCTATGGACTACCAAAAGAATAAACAAATTTGTCTTGGAGGAGGTGCATTCATAGTGTTACTAGGAAATGAGGTGATAAAATTTCATCTTACATACACTGAACATATTATTAGAATGGGCCTGGTAAAATACAAGGTTAGTAAAAAGGAAGGAGATGCTCAATGGGGCTGATTGACACAGTGGCTGCAGCGACAGTCTCAAGCAAAGCATTTATTGTGAGGATAGTGTCGAATCAGTGTTTTATTCTGTTGTACACAAGGTGACTATGAATTGGAGTCAACTCAAGGACACCTAACAACAACAATATACACATGTGAAAGGTGGACAGTGAATAAAGAAGATTAAAGAAGAATTGATGCCTTTAAATAATGGTGAAGAATATAAAATATACCATGGACAGACAGAGGAATGAATGAATCTATCTTGATAGATGTACAGCCCGAAAGCTTCTTAGAAATAAAGGATAGCAAGAGTGTGTCATACTCTTAGGAACTGCTATCAAGAGATCTCTGGAGAAGGACATCCTGCTTGATAGGATACAAGGTCAGTGAAAAAGAGGTAGACTATTGGTGATAAAGATAGACATAGTGGTTGCAACAGTGAGCTCAAACACAGAGCTGATTATGAGGACAGTGTTGGACAGGGCAGTGGTAACACAGTGATGGTTGTGAGGACAGTGTAGGACAGGGCAGTGCTTCCTTCTACTGTCCACGGAGTCACTCTAAGAAATGACTCAATTGCACTTAATAACAGCAACAGCTCTACATCAGATAACTGTCAAGGGCTTGCTGATAATGAGACCAAGGGTGAATTCCCTTAGGGACCAGAAAAACTTTGGAAAAACTAACTTACTAATTATTATACAAAGAAGTATATAATTTTTCTGAGCTTCAGTTCTTCTTTCTAAAATGCGGACGTATATCTTGTCTGACTACCTCACAGGATGTTATGAAGAATAAATGACTATATGTGGGAAAGCACTTTTTAAAAGGCTAAATTTTAAACATTACTCATTCTTCCTGTTATTATTTTAACAGTCACATGTACCCTCCCCCTTAACTTCTTATGTGAGATATCAGCTGTCTATCTCTCATGATGGAGATTCAACCACATGGTGAATGACCAAGTGTGCTGCTCACCCAGAGTCCGCTAGTTTGAAACCACGAGCTGCTCCTTGGAAGAAAGATGGACAATCTCCTTTTATGCCATTTACAGCCTCTGAAAAACCTGTGAATCTACCAGCCTTTCAATGTCACTGTTGCCTTTGAGTTAATCATGACTCATGAAGACCTTATGCTGAACATCATCTTCATGATTGTTGATATATTTGTCCATGTTGAATACTTTCCACGGTAGACGGTTTGTTTTCCAGCCCTGTTGTTGTTATATGCTGTTGAGTCCCTTGTGACTCATAGTGGCCCTTTCTGCAACAGCTCTGAACTCTGCTCTACACTGAGCCAACTTTATTGTCTCTGGCACACCTACTCCCATTACCCCAGTAACTGAGTCAATCCATCTCAT
>NW_006400104.1:33816-39406 GCF_000299155.1 Elephantulus edwardii | reverse complement strand
CTCCTCTCCTTGAAAAGCAAAAGAAAAACTCCCTCATTGGTACACAATCCCCCCCGCACCTCCCCAAACCCCACCCCTACCCCCAAATATAATCAACTCATGTACTTTTAACTTGTTAGTTAAAATTGTGTCTTCTAGGCTGCAACAGTTCCATGATACATCTTCAAGGATATGACCTTTTGCTTTCTTAATGGATGATACCCTTGATGTCATTCCAGAATTCATCTGGTCTTCAGTCATTAATGTTTAACGCGTCAAATCTATTATGTGTTTCTTTTTAAAACAATTTATACTGATTTATTTACAAAGTTTGAATACATTGACTTTCACAAAAGATTCTTCCCATTTTCTTCACACCCCTATTGAATTGTGCAACCCTATGATTAATCCCCCCATCCTTACCCCTCTGCTTCCACCCTCCCACCCCTTTGGATCCTCATACGCATTCTACAATAATGGTTTTATACAGTATTTGTCCTTGAGAGTCTGAGTTAGTTCACTCAGTATAATGCTTTCCAGCCCCTCCCAAGTTAGGTAATAATTTACAATATCATTGCTCCTGTATGCTGCATCATATCCCATTGTATGAATGTACAACAACTTGTCAATTCATTCAATTGTGGTTGGACATCTGGGCTGTTTTCATGTACTTGTGATTGTGAATAATGCTACTATGAACATTGGTGTACAAGTCTCTGTTTGAGCCTCAGTTCTCATTTTCTTGGGGTATGTTCCAAACAATGGAATAGCTGGATCATATGGAATTTCTATGGTCAGCTTTTTGAGGAAGTGTCAGGCTGCCTTCCAGGATTGTTGTACCACTTTACAATCCCACCAACAATGTGTAAGAGTTTCTATCTCTCCACATCCTCTCCAATATTTATTACTTGCTGTCCTGTCACACTGCCACTCCTACTGGAGTGAGATGGTATTTCATTGTGGTTTGGGTTTAAAAAAATTTTTTTTAATTGGGATTTTAATTAAAGCTTATAGAGAACTTGGATTTCCATTCATTTATTGTTGCATATTTTCCTCCCTGCTCTCTCCCCCAGTTTGCTTTTCTCTTTGAAAAAATAAATTTCTTTCATTGTACAATTCCCCACCACAGTCCACTTTACTAGGCAGCTCTTATTCTGGACTGTTGTCATACAAATAATACTTACTTATATATTCCTTTTAAACAGTTCTTTCCCAAATCTGTTTCAATGTAGTGTACATTCTTTATCCCTCTTTTCTTAGTTTCCCTCCAACTCCAATGTCAGTCCTGTTTTCCAAGAGTACCATTATGTAGTATTTTTCCTTTTGTGACTGAGATATTTCACTCAGCATAATATCCTCAAGGTCACCCATTTTGTAAAATATTTCATTAGCTCCTTGTTTTTCAGTGCTGCAAAGTATTCCATTGTGTGAATATACCATTCGTTTGTTGATGGACATGGGTTGTTTCCATCTCTTTACTATTGTGAACAACGCAACAATAAACATGGGTGTGCATATATCTGCTTGAGGGGGCAGTTCTGGTTTCTGTAGGGTATAGTCCCTGTAATGGAATTGCAGGGTCAAATGGTATTTCTATTTCCAACTTTTTAAGAAAGTGCCATACTGCCTTCCTGAATGGTTGTACCATTTTACACTCCCACCAACAGTGATTAAGGCTTCCAGTTTCTCCACAACCTCGACAGCATTTTCTGTTTGCTGCTCTGTTGAATTTTGCTATTGTTGCTGGGGTGAGATGATGTCTCACAGTTGTTTTGATTTGCATCTCTCTTAGAGCTAGGGATCTTGAATATTTCTTAATGTGTTTGCTCTCCATCTGAATGTCTTATTTGGTGAAGTGTCTATTCATATCCTGTGCTTATTTTGTGATTGGGTTTTTTTATCTTGTGGTGCTGGAGTATTCTATAAATTCTAGATATAAGTCCCTTATCAGACATGTCATTATCAAATATTTTTTCCCCAGTCTATGGCTTTTCTTTTTATCCTGTTGGAGAAGGTTTTTGATGTGTAGGGATTTGATTCTTAGAAGGTCCCTTTCATCTATTTTATCTTCTCAACCTATCTACCTGTGGTCAACTGATTTTTGACAAGGAGATTAAATCAGTTAAGTGGGAAAATGACAGCCTTTTTAACAAATGGTATTGGCAGTATTGGAAAACTTTCTGCAGAAAACTCAAGTAAGATCCACACCCCACACCACACACAAAAACCAACTCAAAGTGGATCAGGGACCTAGGACTAAAACCAAAGACTATAAACTTCATCAGAGAAAAGCTTGGAAGAGCTCTAGATGCCCTAATCCATAGCATGAACAGTCTTCCAAGCATCCTTATTGTGGTTTTAACTTGCATCTCTCTTATTGCTAGTGGGTTGGAACATTTCTTCACGTGTCTGTTGGCCATTTGGATATCTTCCTCTGTGAAAATTCTTTCAATGTCTTTTAGCCATTTTGTAATTGGGCTATCAGTCTTTTTCTTGTGGAGACCCAGGAGTATTCTATAAACTTTTATTATGAGACTCTTGTCTGAATGGTATTGCCATATATTTGTTCCTAGTTGGTAGGTGTGTTTTTCACCCTGTTTGAAAAAGTTTTTGATGTACACAGGGATTTAATCTTTAAAAGGTCCCATTCATCAATTTTATCCTCTTCAGATTGTGCATTTCTGCCTATATTTGGCAGTCTCTTTTAGCTGTAGACTAGGCCTTCTAAGCTTGATCTCATTTTGTCTCTTATGAACTTTAAGGTTTTGGGCTTTACTCCCAGGTCTCTGATTCATCTTGAGGTGATTTTTGTTTATGGTGTGAGACGTGGATCCTGTTTCAGCTTTCTGTAGGTATAAATCCAGTTTTGCCAGCACCATTTGTTGAAGAGGTTGTCCTGTCCCCATTTGATAGGTTTCACTTCCTTGTTGAATATTAGTTGACCATAGATCGTTGGGTCTATTTCTGGAATCTCAATTCTGTTCCACTGGTCTATGTGCCTTTCATTGTATCAGTATCATGCTGTTTTTTTGTTACTTCTGCTGTGTAGTAGGATTTGAGGTCCGGGAGTGCCATGCCTCCCACTTCATTTTTGTTTCTCAGTAGTGTTTTGCTTATTTGGGGTCTCTTTCCTCTCCAAATAAACTTGACAATTTCCCTTTTGATCTCCTTGAAAATGAATTTGGTCTCTGTATTGGGATTGCATTGAACATATAGATTGCTTTTGGTAGGATTGTAATTTTCACAATATTGAGTCTTCCTATCCATGACAAGGCACATTTTCGCATTTCTTTAGGTCTTTTGTTGTGTCATGCAGACATGTTCTATAGTTTTGTTTGTATAGGTATTTTGTATCTCTAGTTAGGTTCACACCCAAGTATCTCAGTTTGTAGCTGGCTATTGTAAATGGTATTGCTTTCCTTCTCTGAGGTTTTGTTTTTTTTTTAACTGTAGAGGACTCTCTCTTATTTTTGGACGTTGATCTTATATCCTGCTCTTTTATTAAATTAGCCAACTAGTTCTAACAGTTTTTTGGTTGGGTGTTTTTTTGTTTGTTTGTTTAGTCATTGTGGTGTTCTATGTACACTATCATTTCATCTACATATAGCAATCATTTATCCATCTCTTTGCTGATCTGGATGCTTTTTATTTCCTTCTCTTGTGATATTGCCCACTTAGCACTTCCAATACAATATTGAATAGGAGTGGTGACAGTGGGCATTCTTGTCTGGTACCTGTTCACAAGGAAAATGCTTTTAGTCTTTCTCCATAGAAAATGATTTTGGCTCTTGGTTTTACATATATACTTTTCACTGTATTGAGGCAATTACCTTCAATTCCAATTTTGCTGAGTGTCCTAATCAGGAAGGGGTATTGGATTTGGTCAAATGCCCATTCTGTATCCATTACTAAGATCATATGGTTCTTATTGTTTGTTAATATGGTGAATTAAGTTGATTGTTTTTCTTATGTTGAAACATCCTTGCATAACTGTTATGAATCCTATTTGGTCATGGTGAATTTTTTTTTTTAATGTGCTTTTGGATTCTATTGGCTAGGATTTTGTTAAGGATTTTTGCTTCTATATTCATGAGAGATATTGGTCTGTAGTTTTCTCTCTTGGTAATATCTTTGCCTGATTTTGGTATTACCGTTATGCTTACTTCACAGAATGACTCTGGGATTGTTCCTTCTTTTTCAATTTTTGGAAATAGTTTAATTAGAGTTGGTGATAGATTCCCTCTCAATGCTTGGCAAAATTTAGCTGTGAAACCGTCTGGTCTAGGACTTTCATTATGGAGACGCCTTTTTATGACTTTTTCAATTTCTTCTTTTGTGATGGGTATGTTCAAGTGTTCTATATCTGTCCTTGTCAATCTGGGTAGGGATGAATTTCAAGGATTTGTTCATTTCCTCTAGGTTTTCAAATTGATCAGATTACAGCTTTTCATAGAATTCTGGTATTACCGGTTTAATTTCATCTGCTTCTGTTGTGATGTCACCTCTATTATTTCTTAATAGACTTATCTGTGTCTTCTCTCCCCCCCTTTGGTTACATTTGCTAGTGGTTTGTCAATTTTATTGATGCTTTAGAAAAGCCAGCTCCTAGTCTTCTTGATGGCTTCAGCTGTTTCTCTGTTTTCTATCACATTGATTTTAGCTTATGTCTTTATAATTTCTTCTTTTAGAGGCTGTAGAATCCTAGATTGTTATTGTTGTAAATATTGATGTTAGAGTGTTGTTCTTTTTCTATTTGATGAAGGTGTTGAGTAGATCATTGATTTTTCTTCTTTCTTCCTTTTTTTTAAATGTGTATGCCTATTGCTATGAACTGCCCCCCTGAGGACTGCATTAGCTGTATCCCAAAGGTATTTTGTGTTTTCATTTTCATTTGTTTCAAGGAACTTTTAAATTTCTTTTTTTTTTATAATCCAATCATGTTCTAGTAGAGAGTTATTTAGCTTCCAAAAGCATGATTTTGTATGCTTTATCCTCTTGTTGTTAATTTTTAGTTTTATGGCATTGTGATCTGAAAAGATACTTTGTGTTATCTCAATGTTTTCCAATTTGTTGAGGCTTTCTTTCTATCCTAGTAAGTGATAGAATCTGTTGAACATACCATGTGCAGTTGAGAAGATAGTGAATTAAGTTTTAGTTGGGTGCAGTTTCCTGAATACATACGCACAAGGTCGTGTTGGCTGTATAGTTTAGGTCTTTTGTATATTTGTCGAGTTTCTTTTGGGTTGAGTTGTCCTTTGGTGATAGTAGTGTGTTGAAATCTACTACCACTATTGTGGTGCTATTTCTTTGTTCAATTCTGTTAACCATTGCTTTACCTATTTTGCAGTTCTACCATTTGGTGCATAAATGTTGACCAAGGTTATGTCTTCTTGATCTATTGTGCCTTTAATCTGTATATAATGCCCTTCCTTATCTTTGATGGTGTTTTTCATTCTGATATCTATTTTATCAGAGATTAGTATTGCCACTCCTGCTTTTTTGAGGTTGTCTTTTGTTTGGTGTATCTTTTCCAGAGTTTGATTTTGAGTGTGTCTTTTGCTTATTTTTTTAGATGTGTCTCTTGTATGGAGATATTGATGGACTTTTTTTT
>NW_006400104.1:0-12241 GCF_000299155.1 Elephantulus edwardii | reverse complement strand
CTTCTGTGATTCCAAAAACGTCGACTGCTGACATTTTTCTTTTGACCAGTGTCTCTTAAGTTTAGTTGTACTGTCTCCAAGGGAAGTTGACGTGTCCTGTAGAACTCCTGTGTAGATTATGTTTTCCTTTCTGGACCGAAGGCCGCAGGCCCGAGGGCCAGCCGGGTTTCGCTGGGTCTGTCCTGGAAGACGCCTCCTTCTGCTGTTATCCGAGGTGACCTTGCCCAGTGATGCCTTCTCCCTCCCTCTCTGGTCGGGTTTCGCTGGGTCTGACCTGAAAGACGCCTCCTTCTGCTGTTATCCGAGGTGACCTTGCCCAGTGATGCCTTCTCCCTCCGTCTCTGGTCGGGTTTCGCTGGGTCTGACCTGAAAGACGCCTCCTTCTGCTGTTATCCGAGGTGACCTTGAGAGGGAGGGAGAAGGCATCACTGGGCAAGGTCACCGATGTGGATGGTAGCTTTTTGAATTGGCAGTTAGGTTGGAAAGAGGAGGCCAGACACTTCTCCCACACCATTTTTGTAGAAGGGAAATAGAGACACTGCCTAGAGTATTCAAGCTCAGTAAAGATCATTGGAATATCTAGTAAGGGCCACATGGAGCCATGTGATGTAGAACACATGAGCTTCAGAGTCACACAATCTTAGATTAAAATTTGAAATGTTCCCTTCCTGTTCTTTGATCTTTCAGCTTAAATTTCTGCACCTGTTCAATGAACAGTGCCTTTCAGGGTCTCTTATTTTATTTTAAATTTTTTTTAAATTTTTGTGTGCATGTACCATCAAATCAGATCTGACTGGTACAGGAGGAGATTGTCCCTCCTTCCCCTGCAGAGCATGTGGTGGATTCGAACCGTGCACTTCTGGGACTGTAGTTGCAGCTCCTTGCCACTAGGCCACCAGAGCTTCTCAGGGTCTCTCATTTTACAGTTGAGAAAAATAAAGGCTAGGTTTACCCATGGAGTTGGAGTCAGGGTCAATGAGCAACCCCAGATTTTTAATTTTCTGATCATTGTAACAAGATCTTGATGAATGCCACAATTTGACCCTAGGCATTGGTCTTCGGAAGGGATTTTCCTTGCTCATCATGGTAGGATCACTCACTTTGATGGTTTTCAAATGCTACTGCTGGCAAGAGAGAAGAAACAGGCTCTCCAGTAGACTTGTCACTGAGCGGCTCAATTCGTCTCCTGACTCTGCTCTGGTGGCTTGGTAGGTTGGAAGTTGTACTGAGGCATACTCTTTGAATCCACTGGCTGTTATGTTTTCTATGTAAATTTCTATGAGAAAGATGGTCAATCTTCTTTTGTGCGATTTGCAATCTTTGAAAACCAGCTGCAGGGTCGGCTAGGAGTTAAGTTGAAATTGTTGCTCTTTAAACTTTATAAGGTAAAGCACTGGATATGAAAGTCATGTGGTTGATTCAGCTTAGATCTATTCTAGAGTGGCCTGCTGCTACATTTGAGTCTGGTGCTTTCCAAACTCAGATAGCAACTTCAGTGGAAGGTATCCACCTGCCCACTGAATAGATATTTTTGTGCATTAATTTCATCCTCGAGAAGGTTCCTCCTGTACTGGGCTTCAGGCTAGAGAATTACTGTCTGAAAACTGTGTTATTTTCTGTTGCTTTCAAAGGATAATAAATATCCCTGCTACACAAATAACCCTGACCAATTTCTTACAAAGTTGTTTACCCATAGACAGGAAGCATTAGCTTGCATTCTGCTTAATCTCAAAGAGGTTTCTTTCCACAAATTTAAATTTAATAGCCTAAAATGAACCTTCAGTGTTTGGTCTGTAGAAAGATATTACTGATCTCCCCACAGTTTTACTAGCTGAGTTAAAGAAAGAGAGAAAGAAAAAGAAAAGAAAAAGCACACTCCAACTTGAATCTTCTATTACTCCTTGACCTGAATCTCTTTCTGCAAACCATGCCCCTCCCAGAATCAAAACTCCCTGCCTTGGGCACTGTGAAACAGGAAATAAGAATGTTAAATTTATCCAGGGGAAGACTGTTTCCACTGGAGGATTTTTACTCCAGGCTCATTCAGAAAATAATGAACCTCTTGCGAGTAAATCTCTTAGGACCCTTCTAGCCTAGTTTTCTAAGAGGTTGCATGGTGATTAGAAGAAGAAGACTTTAGGACACTATGAAGATAGCCTCTATCATTAAATATCTCTTAGGAGCAGATTTGAGCCCTAGTGTTGCATTGGTTAGAGACCTCAGATACTAACCAAAAGATAGATAGTTTGAAGCAACCAGCAATTCCACGGGAGAAAAGATTCAGCAAGCTGTTTTTAGAAACAGTTATAGTTTGGGAATCCAAGAGGGCAGTTCTACTCAGTCCTATAGGTTCTTTATGAGCCTGAATCAGCTTTATGGTAACAAGTTTCATTTTGTCTTCACAGGGGGTGGTGAGTTGAAATTGCCTCAGTGGTAGCAGGTTTGGTTTTCTTGGTTTTGTTAAAGACCAGGATTAGTGTCACGCTGGAAAGAACAATTTCTACTAAGCTCCTTCAACCATAGGCATAGAAAACATTGATAAAATGTTGATGCATACTTGTGTTTTCCAGCACAAATTTATTTCATAGAGTCCTTGCTGCTCTAAAGAAATATTTTTGGAAGCAAAAATGTAAGAGAGCTTTGTTTATTGGAAGGCAGTTTTTGGTTTTTTCCCCCTCCTGGACTAACGGCTCCTTGTTCCTTTGTTATCTCTACTCCCTCCTTGCCTTGCTATGTTTATATGACAAATTCAATATTGTACTTCAGTTACTGACATTCATTATGTTAGGGAAGACACCTTGTAAACTATGACTCTGAAAACAATATTGTTGTCATTATGTGCCATTGATTTGGAACCAATTCATGGAGCTGACCCTCAAGTGGGTTTTTAGAGGCATGTAGAGGTACAAACTGTTAGCTATGGGTTGGTTCAACTCAGTGGTATGTAACAACAAGCCTTGGAACTCCTCAGTCACGGGCCATGAATTTAGGTTCTGGTTTTGCTAATGACTTTTCAAGGATCAGCATCACCAATCCTGCCTAAGACAATGATCTTACATGTGATAATGCACTTAACAAAGGCTCAAGCACAGAATAAATACCCAGCAGAAAGTAGTCATAAATGAGACGATACTGAGTTTTACTAAATGCTTTCAGGTATGAGTGGCAGTATACCAGGACTCTCAGGAGCAAGAGCGAAATAACTGCTGAACTACTGAAAGGGAGAGTATATAGCAAAACCAACATGAAGTCTGATAAAAGATAAATCTTAGTTACTCCTTTTTCTGAGAATTGATTTCTTTTTCTGGATCAATGTGTAATAGAAATGTAGTAGACCTGGGTTCCAGGCTTCATTCTATTGCTTTTAAATAAGAAATCAGTTTTAGAAGAAAAGCAGCTCGCACATATATTAGGCATATTATTAAAAGTGACCAATCCTTGGAGGAAGACAGAGTAGATTGTCAGTGAAAAAGAGAACAATGTTCAAAGAGATTGATTAACAAAGTGTCTGCCAAAAAGGACTCAAGCCTGTCAGAGATAGCGTGGATGTCACAGCATAGGGCAATGCTTTGTTCTGTTGTACATAGGATCCCTATGGGTTGGAGGTGACCTAATGGTAACTAAAAATGACAACTGCTTTCTGTTACAAAGCTGTTGTGAGCATTCAATAAGATAACTTTGATCAAGCAGGATCAACTTTTGTGGAGTGTTCAGTGTTCTGCTGGGCCTTCCCCACCTGATTCAGAGTGTGCTGGGCTGGAGCACTGGAAATGACTACACTCTGTGTGCAACCAGCCCCTGAAGAAGCAATTAAGGCAGCCAGAAGGTGTTGGCAGAAGTCTAATAAACCTTACGGTGTGCTATTTGGGGTTGCTAACCTTCTTCACAATTGGACTCTTCTATTAACAGATTAGCACCAATAATAAGCCCCATTGAAGAGAATGGCTCTAATTGGTTCCTAGTTGTTGCTTTGGGATAAAGGTTGAACCGTCTATTTTGAGAATGGTCTCTTTGAGACCATAGCAACAGTGTGCCCAAATGAACTGATAAACAAGTGAGAAATTCACTTTGCATCTTGTGAAATCCCTCCAAGCAATCTGGTGGGTTTGTATCTTTGAACCCAGAGTATAACTCTGGTACCTTGTGGACACCAGCCACATGTGCAGGTGTGTGTATGTCTGTGGTGTGTGGGAAAGTGGAGCAGGGAGAATATGTGAGAGAGAGTGTGTGTGTTTTTGTAAAACTATTATTTTATTTTGCTTTGCATACAAAATTTGTATACACTGTGTTTCGTCTATGCATTCTGTGTTTCACACATTCCCCTATTTACATTTTGTTTCATAATATCATTCCCATACATTGAGAAATTGCATATAACTCAGCTATTTCACTACTAAGAATATACCCCAATGAAAATAGAACTGAGACACAAATGGGGATTTTCACATTGATAGCAGTGTTGTTCACCACAGCAAGAAAATGGAAATAGCCAAAATATCCATTAACAAATGAATGGATTGAGAAATTGTGGTACATTCACATCTATGCAGCACTCAGGAACAATGATTTGTGTAGTGCTATATAACATGGGAAAGTCTAGACAGCATTATGCTGAGTGAATTGACTCAGTCTCATAAGGACACATACTGCATAAGGCTATCAATGTAAAAATAGTAAGATTACTAGTAAGATGTATACAAAAGTCCCAAAGGAGAAGAGGCGGGAGAAGGAGAGTTTACGATGGGAGGAAAGGAAATTTTTGAGGTCATAGAGTTATGTGGGCAGAATAGTGTGTTGAAAGAATTAGGAAAGATCCAGGGGAAACCTGAAAAGATGGAGTAATAGTGGGCATGGATCACTGGTCAGTGTGTTTTAAAAGTATGACGCAGACACATAAAGATAGATACTTAGAAAAAAACATATGTACCAGAGGCCAAAGCAGAAATTTTCTTGGTTGGCTGATTTTTCTTGCATTAATGTAACTTTAAAAAGCATTATGAAAACACAGGTTAATGAACTTGACCTGCCACATATTCTAATGACTTAGGAGGGAAAAATGATGAGAAGTTTGAGTTCTTAGATAGTATGATAACTGAGAGTGTTTTACACCTTTCTCCTTAGGGAATTTTACTGAAAAACTATGCATTTAAGTCAGATATTATATTTTTAGTCAAGAGATACTTCATAATTTTTTTTCTTGACTTACAGACTCTTTAAATTAGGACCCTCTCCCCCCGTTTTTTAAAGTAGGAAGTAGATGTCAGCTTTTGGAAGCTTCGGTAACATGGAGGAAACATGGCAGGAAGTAGCATGTCCTTAATATCTGCTTGTTAATTTATTCACTTAATTACTCATCAAGAGTTAACTGAAGACTGAAGATGGCCCAGGCCTGAGTCAAATGGGTACGGAAGATGACTGTGCTGGGTGATGAATATGATATTGAACACATTAGAAAGGCTCTTGATTCCTCAAATCTTAAACAATTTTCTCTTCTTTGTTGTAGTGAAATAATGTCCCTCCTCCTCTCCCAACGATGTCTGCATCCTAATCCCTGCACCCATGAGTATATTACTTTACCTGAAAAAAAAGAGGGACTTTGCAGACATAATTGAGTTAAAGATAGTGAGATAGAAAGGATCCCTGGTGGCATTGTATGCGACTTATCAAGGTGCTAAGTAAATGGTTGGAGATTCAAATGCACAGCTGTTTCTTGGGAAGAAGGCTAGCAGTCTCTTTCTGTAAAGATGTCTCGACTTGGAAACTTGATGAAAGGTCACTATGAGCTGGGAATCAACTTGATGGCAATGGGTTGGGTTTATTGTGATCACATGGGTCCTTACAAGGGAAAAAGAAGCAGAAGACTAAGAAAGAGGTGTCCTAATCTCAGCAGAGTTTGGAATGAGGATGGTATGGGGCAATAACCTAAGAAAGGAAAGCAGACTATGGAACTAGAAATGGCAAGGAATGGATTCTCTTTTAGAACCTTCAGAAGGAAGACATTCTTGAAAACACCTTAAATGGCTCAGTTTGGACTTCTAATCTGAACTAGTAAGCTAGTATATGTGTGTCTTTGAAGACACCAACTTTCTAATTATTTGTTACAGCAGCAATAAGAAACTAATATAGTTGTCTTTTTACTTAGTCAGTTTTAAGTTTATTGAATTTTGCTTGGCTTGGGAAACAAGAAAGTTATTTTCTTCCAGAAAACAGAATTGTGTTGGTTTCAGAATCCTTGCACAATCCACGTCGTTAGGCCTGTACCTGGAGCTTCACTGGACTTATAAGATTTAAAGACCATTGGTAGTACAATGATTAAAGTACTCAGTTGTGTACCAAAACATCAACTTTTCAAATCCATCAGCCTCTCCTCAGGAGAAAGGTGATACAATTTATTTTCTTAAAGATCACAGTCTGGGAACTTAAATCAAGCCAGTTTGAAGACTGAGATGTGCCTGATTCAGGCCATGGTTTTTATCAACCACTTTCTATGTACCTGAAAACTGGATAATAATAAATGAGGATTAAAGAAAAAGAATTGATGCCATTGAAATATGGTGTTGAAGAAGAGCACTGAATATCCCATGTTGTTGTTGTTACGTGCCGTCGAGTTGCTTGCAACTCATAGAGACCCTATGTACAAGAGCCCTAAATGCTGCTCTATCCTGTGCCATCCTTGCCGTCTCAAACACATTCATGTCCACCATTCCACTCACAGAATCGATCCATCTCATCAAGGGTCTTCCTTTCCTGCGCCATCCCTCCACTCTCCCAAACATAATGTCCCTCTCCAAGGACCAGTCCCTCCTTGCAACATGCCCAAAGTATGTCAGACAAAGCTTTAGAATCCTTGACTCCAAGGAGCATTCTGGCTTCACCCTCTCCAGGACAAACCTCTTTATTCTCCTAGCAGTCCATGGTATATTCAACACTCTTTTCCAGCACCACAGCTCAAAGGCATCAATTCTCTTTCTATCATACCTAGTTACTGTCCAACTCTCCGATGCATAGCATATAGTTGTGAAGACTATATCCCAGATCAGGTGCACCTTAGTCTCTAGACTGATGCCATTGCTCTTCAGTACTCTTGAGAGGTCCCTCACAGCTGACTTTCCCAGTGCAATTAATCTCTTGATTTCCTGGTTGCTGGTACCAAGAGTGTTGATTGTGGAGCCAAGTAAACGAAAATTGTTAACTATCTCAATCTCTTCACCATCCATACTGATGCTGCTAATTGGCCCAGTGGTGAGAATCTTTGTTTTCTTGATGTTGAGTTTTAATCTGTATTGAAGGCTGCAGTATTTTTGACCTTCTGCAGCAAGTGCTTCAGGTCCTCCTCAGTTTCAGCAAGCAGGGTTGTGTCATTTGAGTAACGCAGGTTGTTGATGACTCTTCCACCGATTTTGACACAACATTCCTCCTCGTACAGCCCAGTGTCTGGGATGATCTGTTCTGCATACAGTCTCATAAAGTCTGGATTCTATAAGAATTTTTAATTCTAATTCTCAGTTTCCCTATTTGGAACATAATTTATCTATAGACTCTTCCTTCAAAATGTTCAGCAGTGTCACCACAGGGTTTTCAGCAGCATGGAGCGTGTTCAGGGGTGGCTGGCCATAGATAACCATAGTGATTTTTAGTCAACTGATTTTTGGAAGTAGGTCAGCAGCCTTCCTTACAAGGTGCCTCTGGGTGGACTTGAACCAACAACATGTCAGTTAGCAGTTGAGGACCTTAACCTTTGTGCTTCTGAGGATTTCTCAGGTCTTGATTGTATCTGGCTGTTTTCTCTGTCTAAGACATGCTTTCTTCTTTCTCTTCTCCCCCGCTGCTACCTTGCTGATGCCCCTAGAACCGTTACCTTCAAAATCGTGTTAGTGGGTTATCTTTTCCTAGTCTCCCACCTCTCTGAACTGTTTCCTGTGACACAGCTCTCCTGTACTGTATTACTGATGCATCTGTACATCTAATTCTCCCCACCTGGATCATAGGTTCCAGGAGGGTACAGTGCATGAGCGTCTTACCTATGTCTGTTTTGTTCTCTGTTGTCCCTCTTCTGCCTGGAGCTTCTTTTTGAGAGGCTGGCACTCTGCCCACAGACCAAATTTCCCTCAGTCAGCCTTTTATGTGCCACCATTTGTTTTAATTGCACAGTTTTCCATGACCGAGCAAATGGCGAATAGGTACCTGTAATCAAACAGTCCGGAGGTTTTAAGCACTTTCGTTCATTCCTGGAGCAGTCACTGAGCCTCGGCAATAAGCAATTTAAATTCTGGACAACGAGTTTTCAAGTCGCTTCAATGGCTACATTTTGAGAACAGTGGAAAAAGCCAGACCCTTTGATAATTAGACTGAATCAGTTTTCATAATTCTACTTTATGCACTAGAATGGTTAGCAAACTTCATTATCAGCCGCCTGATGAGAAAGCTTTTACCTTCTAATATAGATCTTGTGGGTAATTTCGATTTGCAACCAACTAAGGCTGCTTTGCACAGCAGTGTTTTGTAAATGAGATGATCTTAAGGTTTCATCATTATAAATAATTTCAAAGTAGGTGCAAGAAATAGCCTTCAATTAGTATCTTGCCCATGTTTGTTTGATCTAGAGAAAGGACAGCCGTCTGTCACAGCTGAAAGTGGCCACCAGAGACCTCTTAACCAGCAAACCTGCATTTGCTAAATTTGTAAACTGACAACTTTTCCTTTGCTCTGTTTGCCTGGAGTACTGCCAGATTCTGAAAGACTCCTGGTAATTAAGGGGAATGTATTCTTAAGAAATTTCCAGAAAATAATTGTGACATATTATCTGTCTGATAAAGGCTGCATACCTCTTAGGCTTCTCATTCATAACGGTCATTGATTACTCCTTCAATGCCTTTTTTACTCTTTGCCCAAGGTAGCATAAATGATTTGCCCTTGAGCACAGCAACTCCAAAGAAGAAAGATGGGTATTTTCCTCATGTATGCTTTGCATACAGTCTCAGAAACCCAGTGGAGATGGTCAGCTGTGAGTAGGTTCCAACCTGATGGCAATCAGTTAGAACTCATTAGCTTGTTTAGAGAAGTGCTTTGCATCCTGTTTCGTTATTAGGTCTACGTAGTAACCCACTGCCGTTGTATCAATTCTGACTCATAGCAGCCCTGTAGGACAGAGTAGAACTACTCAGAGTTTCTAAAATAAATCTTTACAAAAGCAGATTACTCCTGAATAGTGCTGAATGAGTGACAGACAGCTCACCTTCTAGCTAGCAAACACTTAAAACACTCCACCGCCAGAGTTCCTCTTGGTGTCATAGACAAAGGGAGTCAGATGGCAGATGTAGCTATACACCATGAAAGAGTGCCAGGAATTCCTGGTCACTGCAGAAGCTAAAAGAAAGGCAGAGTAAGAAGGAGACCAGAGATATTGCACATTCCAATTTGCTCTTCCCTTTTGTTTGTGTCTTCAGTCCCCATTGGAATATTCTCAAATGTCTGCTGACCAAGAACAGGCCTAGGTTCACTACCAGGAGTTTGCAAACTCACCAAGCGCTTAGCTACCTGTGGGCCCCAGCTCCTGTGAACTTTGCCACCAGCCCCTTCATAGCCCCATTCCAGCAGCTGGAGGGCCCTCGATCCCAGATTTCTGACAACTACCAACTTCTCTTTCCTCTAGGCTTCTAGAGGGTTGATAAAGACTTTCTCCTGATTTTCCAGTTGCCCCTGTCAGATTTTCACTTCCCCAGTTTGTCCCACAAATGTGTAACGTATACTTCCTATAAAAAATGCATTTCGACAGTGTGAAGAGCCAGAGGGATAGCAAGCTGCATAAAGACAGGACATCAGAGAGTACTTTACGCTCCACAGAGACTGACCATCACAGCGCGACGTGAACGGTAGGATTTTGAATAAGAACTTTTGCTAACACTTTATTTTAGAAGCTATAAAAACCTGAGCCCTGCCTGCCTGCCCCACTGCAGTCCCATTGTGGACCCAGCAAAAGCTGGAACCCACTTGCTGAGCTGAGCTGCACTGAGACTCACCTGAAAGGAAAAAGGTTACTGGGGAAATTGGCTGAATTCTCTTAAGCCCACTAAAACCTGGAGGGTCTGAGGTGTGGCGTGGACAATAGGAATTGAATCATAACTTTTGTGAAACTTTTAGTATTGGAACTGTGGGAACAAAGCTGCACGAACTTGGCAAAAACTGGAAGCCACTAGATGAGCTTCTAAGAGACCCAGTTGAAAGGAGAAAACTTAGTGGGGAAATTGGCTTAATTTGCTTAAGCCCCATTAAGACCCAGTGGATCTGTTGTGTGACATGGACAGTAGAAATTTGAATCAGAACTTCTGCTGGAGTAGACCCAGAATGAGCTAATAGCCTCAGTTGCAATCTGGACCACATTTTGGTCAGCACTGCAGATCGGCAAAAGCCAGAAACTGCAAGCCGAGCTTCTGAGGGACCCATTTGAAAGGGTTAACCTTGGTGGGGAAAATGGCTGAATTCTCTAAAGCCCCACTAAGGCCCTGTGGGTTTGTTGCATGATGGGGACAGTAGGAATTTGAATAAGAACTTTTGATGGATTAGAGTCAGAACTGTACGAAAACAGCCTGGGTTGCACTCCGGTCCACATTTCAGTGTGCACTTCAGATCAGCAAAAGCCAGAAGCTGTTGGACCCATTTGAAAGGGGAAAGCTTAGTGGGGAAATTGGCTGAATTCTCTTAAGCCCCACTAAGACCCAGTGGGTCTGTTGTTTGATGTGGACAATAGGAATTCTAAAAAGAACGTCTATTAATACAAACAGTTTTAGGAACCACAGGGTCTTAAACCTGTACTGCTTTATGGAAATTTGACTGGTCCTCCTAGGCTGGGGCCACTGGGCGAGGGCACTGGGTATGGGCCACTGAGTGAGAACTGCTGACTGGGAGACAGACAGTGGGAACTCGATCAGGGTCCTCAATCGTGAGCACACTTGGGCAGTTAAGATCTGAGTGGGGTCTCTCAACTGGTTGACCCACCCTGGTGACTATTTCACCTCCCTGCCTGCCCCACCCCATTTGGCTCCACTCCTGTGACTACATGACCAGTCAGTCAATCAACTTGCCTTTAATCCAGAGCACCTGGATCTGATGTACCTACAAAAGACTGCTCTCACAGGCTCTGAATTGACCTTTACCTTGAGTCAGAAATTCAGAGAAATTGTCTTCAGATCAAGTTTAAATCAATGTCTCAAAGAAAACAAGCTACTCTACACACTACACAAACACAAAACAAGATGTTACCACCAAAGGGTGACACAGTAGCAATGGATTTCCTAAAACCAGAAAGTCTGATGGAACTTTCTGATATAGAATTTAAAAGAACAATGATTCAATATTTTGTTTGGATGAAAGACAAACTCAAAGAACTACAGGATGCTACAAGCAAAAACCAGGAGGAGCTAAAAAAACCAATCCAGAACAATGCAGATAAAACAAATAAAGCACTAGAGGCACTGGGAAAACAAGAAACCACAATCCAAAATATGAGGTCCAATGTTTCAGATGCTGTCAACATGATGGAGGGACACATAAATAGAATTCAAGAGATAGAACACAGAACCAGTGAAATAGAAGATAGAAATGTCACCACTGATCTGCTAGAGCAAAAAGCAGAATCAAAAAGGAAAGAAAAAGAAGAAAATCTAAGAATAATGTGGGACACCATCAAGAGAAATAACATGCACAGCATTGGAATCCTAGAACAGGCAGAAGCAAGTGAAGACACCAAAAAACTTGGGGAAGAATTACTAGAGGAAAACTTCCCAGGCATAATGAAGAATGAGAGAATATATATTCAAGAAGCTAAGCAAACACCATATAGAATAGACCCCCAAAAGAAAAACACCTAGGCATATCATAGTTAAATTTGCCAGAACCAAAGATAGGGAGAGAATCCTGAAAGCAGCAAGAGACAAACAAAGAGTAACCTTCAAAAAAGAACAGATAATCTAAGATTAAGTGCCGATTTCTCAGCAGAAACCATGTGTACAAGAAGAGAGTGGAAAGACATATATCCAACACTCAAAGAACACAACTGTCAACCAAAAATACTGTACCCAGCAAAATTATCCACCAAATATGAAGGAGAGATCAAGATATTCCCAGAAAAGCAAAACCTAAGAGAGTTTGTAAAAACAAGACCAGCACTGCAGGAAACACTGAGAGATCTCCTTCTTACAGAGTTACCACAGACAGCAGCATGGACCAAAGTAACTAGCAACAA
>NW_006400103.1:2118981-2119611 GCF_000299155.1 Elephantulus edwardii | reverse complement strand
AAGTTCCTAGAGAGTGTAGATGACTTCAGAATAAGGTAAGTATGGTGGGTAAAGAATGTGCTGTTAGAGTCCCTATAATCACGAAAATCCTTTGGAAATTCAAGTTTGACACTTTCTGGGACAAACTGAGGTGTAGTAAGGAACAGACTCTTGACATTCCACTTACTCAGGATGGGGAGGCAGACTGTAAAAGTGAGCCAGGAGGATGGGGAATTTTTTTGTTATTGTTGAGGGTTGAAATTGACCTAATTTCCTTTTATCTCTATTATTTGTAAAGTTAGATAATATCTTTCCTATCACCTTAATCTTGTTCATTCTTTTGAGGACATATTTTTAAATTTTATATTGGTTTTCAATCAATAATTTATATATGTTTCTTGTATTATATGAGCCACAATTGTTTAATGCCAATTATTACAATATCTCACCAGATCCTCTCTGTACTTTACCTTTTCCTTCACCTTCGTCATCCATCCACTAATCCCCCTCTCTCTTCTCACTCACTTCCCTTCTCTTCTACTCTCTCATTATTTTCTCTTTTTGTAAACTTTCTCTTAGCTTTGTTTCAAAGAAGCATTTTGATTCACACAGGATTTTCATTTTTAGGAGATACCAGCCACCTAATTTTTA
>NW_006400103.1:2113213-2114391 GCF_000299155.1 Elephantulus edwardii | reverse complement strand
ATCATCCAGGAAGAGTGCACGCGGTCATTACAAAGACAGAAGAGGAAGAAAAGACCAAAATGGATGTCAGAAGAAACTCTGAAGATTGCACTGGAACGTAGAGAAGCCAAAGCACAAGGAATAATCCAAGACACTAACGAGCTGAACAAAAGATTCCAAAAGGCAGCACGGAATGACAAAGCAAAATACTACAATGAAATGTGTGAGGAGCTAGAGTCGGAAAATCAAAAGTGCCGAACTCGTTCAGCATTTCTTAAGCTCAAAGAACTGAACAACAAATTCAAACTTCGAGTTGCTAGAATCAAGGATGCTTTAGGCAGAATGTTAAATGATCCAGGAAGTATCAAAAGAAGATGGAAGGAATATACTAAGTCATTGTATCAAAAGGAATTGGCAGATACAGAAGAATTTAATGAAATAGCATTCCAGCCAGAGCCTATGGTGATGGAGGCAGAAGTTCAAGCTGCTCTGAAGGAAATAGCAAAAAATAAGGCCCCCGCAATAGATGGTATACCAATAGACATATTTCAGCTAACAGATGCTGCCGTGGATATGCTCACTAAGTGGTGCCAAGAAATCTGGAGAACAACCACTTGGCCAATATTTGTTCCTATCCCAAAGAAGGGCGACCCAACTGAGTGTGGAAACTACAGAACAGTGTCACTGATTTCACATGCGAGCAAGATTCCACTGAAGATTATCCAAAAACTACTGGAACAGTACATCAGCAGAGAACTGCCAGAAGTCCAGGCTGGGTTTAGAAAGGGTCGTGGTACTAAGGATATTATAGCTGATGTTAGGTGGATCCTAGCTGAAAGCAGAGAATACCAGAAGAATGTCTACCTGTGTTTCACTGATTATGCAAAGGCATTTGACTGTGTGGATCATAACAAACTGTGGCTGACTCTGAGAAGAATGGGAATCCCAGAACATTTTATCGCCCTAATGCAAAACCTATACTTGGACCAAGAGACAATTGTCAGAACAGAGCAGGGCAACACTGCATGGTTCAAAATTGGGAAGGGTATACACCAGGGATGTGTCCTGTCACCATACCTTTTCAACCTGTATGCAGAGCAGATTATCCGAGAGGCTGGGCTCTATGAGGAGAAGCATGGTGTTAGGATTGGTGGACGATCTATCAACAACTGCATTATGCAGATGACACAACCCTGCTC
>NW_006400103.1:2112475-2113113 GCF_000299155.1 Elephantulus edwardii | reverse complement strand
GTCCTGATACAGAAGCTTTTTCCTGCTTTCTCATGTAAGTGGCCTAGTCAGTGGAGAAATAGGATGGTATCTGAAACTTTAAAATGACCTTGGGGTATATCTTAGAGGTTAGGCTCAAAAGGAACACTTAGGGGAAACTCATAAGTTCAGTGGATGAAGATTGAGAAAATACAGGAAATGCATAAGGATGGTGGATGAAGATTGAGAATATGAACAAAACCCCCTGTATAAAGCACATTTTCCTGTACCTTCTTTCATTTGATCCTCATCTCACTTTATGTGACAGCTTTTCATTTGAGTATTACATTACAGAATATTTATAAAAACATCAATACCAAAAAAGATATCTGTTGAAAAGTGAGGGATTAAAGATGTACTATATAATTCAATATATATGATTGAGGATATGAAACACAAAGTAAATGAAAAATTGTATCAAACACATTGTAAATGAATGAAACACAATATATTTTAATTACTGTATGTAAACAATAAAGAAAACAAAACAGAAAAGATGTTATTATAATAATAGGCATATGTCAATGGATATTAATCATATGAGGTGTATTGTATATGAATGATTGTAGGAAATAATAGAAATGAGGTACTGTTTATGGAACACAATGTATATGACTGAA
>NW_006400103.1:2096782-2103220 GCF_000299155.1 Elephantulus edwardii | reverse complement strand
TTGGAGAGGGACATCATGCTGGGCAGAGTGGAGGGACAGCTCAGGAGGGGAAGACCCTCTATGAGGTGGGTTGATTCAGTGCCTGGGGTAATCGGTATGGATGTGTCAGAGGCAATGAGATTGGCACAGGATAGAGCAGGGTTTAGGGCTGTTGTACATAGGGTCGCTGTGAGTCGCAAGCAACTCGACGGCACATAACAACAACAACTAAAAGAGTTAACACAATGGGTCATAAAGCTCCGTGCATCATAAATACGAGTCAGGTTCCAGCGAAAGCAATGGGTTGTGGGTTTTTAAAGTTAAGATATACTAAATAATTGAAATTAAACTAATAGATTCTTGGACACCAAAATCCACTGCAGCACTATTTAAAGAATCCAAAGATGAAAACATTCCTAGTGTCCCTCTAAAGATGAATAGAAATGTAATATGGAGTACAAATGTATTCAAATAATATTTCTCTTTGATGAGAATTTATATTTTGATGTATATAGTCAGTGAGTGAAACTGATCATAATTTAGTTACTAATATTCAGAGAACAAATATTTCATGATCTAAACTTATGTGAAAATCCACAATATACAAGGATATATTAAATATTAAGAGTCACAAAAGCAGGAACTTGCTTTACTGTTCAATCAACACTCCTGGCACCAGCAGTGAGGAAATCAAAAGACAAATTTTACTGAGCAAGTCTGCTGTCATGGATTTCTCTAGAGTTGTGGGAAATAACAATGTAAGTCTGGAACCTAAGGTTTGCATTTTCCAGGCCATGGACATTTCAATTATTTGCATCAGAGAGCTAGACAGTGACTAAGGATGACAGAAGAAGAATCGATGCCTTTGGCTTGTGGTGCTGGGGAAGGCTCTTGAACATACCGTGGACCATCCAGAACCAAATAGGTATGCAGATGACACAACCCTGCTTGGTGAAATAGAGGAGGACCCGAAGTGCTTGCTGCAGGAGGTCAAGGACTACAACCTTCAATGTGGATTGAAGCTCAACATCAAGAAAACAAAGATTCTCACCGCTGGGCTGATTGGCAGCATCAGGATAGACAGTGAGGAGATTGAGATTTTTAACAGAGTGAGTTTGCTTGGCTCCACAATTCACACCCTTGGTACCATCAGCTTTGAGTTATGGTGCTGGAGAAGAATATTGAATATATCAAGGACTGCTAGGAGAAACAAATACATTCGTTCTAGAGAAGGTGAGACTAAGCTGCTCCTTGGAGGCAAGGATTCTGAAGCTCCGTATGACAAGTTTGGACATGTTGCAAGCATGGCCCAGTCCTTTGAGAGGGATGTCATCCTTGGGAGGGTGGAGGGACAGTGCAAGAGAGATAGACCCTTGATGAGATGGGTTGATTCAGTGACTACGGTAATAAGGATAAGTGTGTCAGACAATAAGATTGGCCAAGGATAGAGCAGGGTTTAGGGTTATTGGACATAATTTCACTATGAGTTGCAGGTGACCTGGCAGCACATAACTTCTTGAACTTGCATATGATTAGTTGGTGGTCTGTTCCATAATCAGCACCTGGCCTAGATTTCACACCTGACAGTGAGCTTCTCCAGCATTTCCATCTACAGATATAGTCAATCTGATTACTATTTCATCAGGTGAAATCCATATGTATAACCTGCATCTATGTTTCTTATAAAATGTATTTAAAATCAATAAATCATTGATTGTGTAAAATTCAATCTAATAAAAAAGACAATACTAAAATGACAAAAAAATTATCTTCTCAGAGCACAATGCAATAAAAATAGAAAATAACAACAAGAGGATAAAGGAAAAGGAGGCCCCCATAGAGACTAAACAACACTTTGCTTGAACATTACAACATTACTGGCTTAAAGAGAAAATAAACAGTGAACTCAAAATATTCTTCTCCATGAATGACAATAGGAATACATCATATAAAACTTCTAGTCTAAAGCTAAGGTCAATTCACAGCAATAAGCAAACACATTAAAAAATAAAACAAAACAAGAATGTAGCAAAATAAACTACCTAACTAAATACCACCAGCAAAAAGAAAAGGACAAATATGCTAATGCCACATCCTCTAGAAGAAATGAAATTATAAGGATAAAGGCTGTTATCAATGGAACCGGAAACAGAACAACTGTTGAAATCCACAAAACCACGAAGTGGTCCTTTGAAAGGTGTAACAACAGACAAATCATTGGCAAAGTGAACAAAAAAAAGGAAGGGCAAAAACTATTTCCTATAAGAAATTAGAGTAGTGACATCACACGAAAGCTAGACCCAAGTAGTTAGACAACATTAAAATAGTATGAAAAAATTTACACTCTGATCAACTTGAAAACCTTTAGAAAATGGATAAATTTCAGAAATTGCCTAATTGTATGAACCTGTTTTGCAAACAATCCCAGAGGAATTTTCCTAGTTCACCAGGTCCTCTGCAGGAGAAGACTGAACAATCTCTTCTTCTCTATAGTTGCATCTGAAAACCAGTGTAAGGCCAGGTATGGGCCAGTTCCTCCTCAACGGCACAGAGAAACACAACAACCCAAACAGACATAAACAGAAACAGAATAGTAAAACAGACCCATCAGAAGGTCAAAACTGAGAAGGACAAAAAAGAGCTCACCCTAAAAAAGATCCTGATGAATAGGACTTCATAGTTGAATTCTACCAAACACTCTTAAACAAACTAATACTAATCTAATGTAAATCATTTTTAAAAAATAGATAAGAAGAAACATCCCTCAAGTTATTCAATGAAGCAAGTATAATCCTAATACAATAACAAGGCAAAGTCAAAAGTCATATATAGAAATATAGACCAATATTTCTCATGAATATAAATCCAAAAATTCTTAACAAGATCCTTACTAGTATAATCTGACAGGAGTTTCACTGTTATGTGCTGTCTTCGAGTCATTTGGGACTCATAGTGATCCTATGTACAACAGCTGTGAACCCTGCCTTATCCTTAGCCAATGTCATTGTTTCCAACAGGCATACCTCCATTACCCAAGCTACTGAGTCAATCTGTCTCATCCAGGGTCTTCCTCTCTTGGCTGTCCCCCCAACCTTCTAAGCATGATGCCCTTCTCCAAGAATTGGTCCCTCCTCTTGGAAACATGCTCAAAATTTGTGAGTCAGAGCTTCAAATCCTTAACTCCAAGGAAATGCTTGGTTTAAGCCTCTCATGAACAGAGCATTTTGTGCCCTTTGTAGTATATGGTATGCCCAATACTCTTCTCCATCACCACAAGTCAAATTCAAAAGTGTGTGTAAAAAAAAAATCTCTATCTCTATATATTTCCACTTGCTGTACAGAGTTAACTTGTGGTTGCTGTGAAGCTGAACACTGTGACACTGATGTGTCAAATGTGAGACTGATTACCCATGTGGACAGTGTTCGGTGGGGCTCCCCGATTAAAGGAAGCTTGGAAGCAGGAGTGCCACCAACTTCCGAAATAGCTTGTCTCCAGAAAACCTATGAACCTGGAGAAAGGATGAAAGTCATACTTGTGTCCAGGTCTTTCGTTCATGGGTGACTAGGACTCACCTATGACTCGACCACACTTAACAACAACAACATATATATGTAAGATAATTCATCATGACCAAGTTGAATTCATATCAAGAATGCAGGGACATTTCAATATAAAGAAATTAATGCATGTAATTAATCAACTTACCAATGCAAAGAACAAAAATTCCATGATTCTATCAGTTGACGTGATTGGGAAGGGTTTGAAAATAAAACACTTCTGAAAGGCACTCAACTTAATATGAATATGGAAGAATCTCCTCAATAGTAAAAAGTATATATCCCAACCCAAGAGCCAATATCATTCTCAGAGAGAGAAACTAAAGACTAGTGAACACTGATCAGGCAAGGCTGCATGTTCTTATCCCTACTGTTCAAATGGTTCCAGATTTGGTATCCTCACAACCTGCATTATGAAGGTACAGCCCAAGTCCTTCAAAAAAGACGAGGGTCCAAGACATCGATGGAATTACGTATCTCACAAAGAGATGCCTTGAACATGCTCTTTAGAGAGTGCTAAGAAATCTGGATGGCGTAAATCTGGCCAACTGACTAGAAGAGATCACATTCTTTCCTGTGCACACAGAAAAGCATTTTTGAAAAATCCCATCAGAGTTGTTTTCAGTGATGTGTAATATGCCGTTCATCCCCTGAAAGATACCCACATATGCAGTCTTGGAGAATGACTTCATCAATGGACCACATGTATAGAAAAACTCAAGGATGTTTTGGTCATTCCTGTCCAGCTAAACTCTAATTAATAAGAACACAAATTGTAAAAACAGTGCAGCTGACCCCCACTAAATCTACAACATAAAATTGATTCTTATGAGGTCAGAATGACTCTACATTCTCCTCACATTCTTATACCAGTTCTAATACCAAAGGACCCTCTCAGGGATCTCACTGCTGTGCTATTGGATCTGTTATTCCATGGAAATGGCCATTCAGTGTTCATAGGCAATACTCACATTCATGGGGTTTACTAGGGATGTTAAGTCATTATAATTCACGTAAGAAATAGAAGATTGAATTCTTCACTCAGCACGGCTTCTCAGGTCTCCAGTCCTTCAGTGTATTGGCTCCAGTTCTCTTATTCCACCAAGTTACTCTTCCAGTAAGTTTGGGTGAATGAATGCACTAGACTCTGGCTCCATAGGCCAGCACTTCCAGTTCACCCGTCTGACATTTGTCTCTGGCTATTTGCCACATCTGCTGTTGCTCTGCTCTGGGACACAGTCTGTTCACAGCAGGAATCTCTCATCCAAATGAACTCACTCTCCACTTTTTCTTGATTCTGGCGAGACTCCCCTTTATTGTCTCTAAACCTACTTAGTTTAAGTATGTCAGGATGACTGACCAATCATCTCATTAGTACTCTGCACACCTTGTTTGCATGTTTCAAACCAAAAGACATTATATGCACCTCATTCATCATTAGCATTATCCCAACCATATGTATCAAAAGTTAATGGCAGGAAATCAACTTTAAATAGTCAATCTGTAGCACCACGGCAATAAAAATTTTCCATCAGACACTCATGTGCATGGTGGTGGAACCATGAATGGAAAAAAAAAAGGATTCAATGTAATGTGAAATTATCTCACAGAATTAGTAATATCAAATGAAAGGAAAAATTCTTGGAAAATTATTTCCAAAGGTACTGCAGAACATTGACATGAAACACTCCAAATTTAAGGTTGATTCAGACTTGATCATGGTAAGAAGGATAACACTGCTGATGTCAGATGAATCAATCAGAGAGCAGTCAATAGCAGAAAGAAGTTTATCTGTGTCTGATTGATGTCAAAAGTCATATGACCTGTGGGTCATAGCGTTATGGTTAGGGATTAAATTAAGGAGAAAGACAATCCCAGAACATTTAAACATGCTCAGGTGAAACTTCAGTGAGACTGGCTTAAGACAGGGGAGGGTTCAGAGCTGCTGCACATAGGGTCACTATATATCACAGGCAAATCACCGGCACAAAAAACAATAACACACTATGGCAGAGTTGGAAGTGGTAGTGGCATTCACTTCCTAATATAACATGTCTCTGGAAACTCTAGGAGCTTTCATAAATGTTAATGGTTGCACAGGGGCCTCAGGCCTTTTGTTCATGAGTAACTATGAGTTTGTTCGACTTGAAGACAATCAACAAAAAACAGCAACAACATGTGAAACTTGTATCTAGTCAAATAAGGATTTGTTTTCTACGAAGAAAACGGAAACTCTGCATGGTTTAAAATCAGGAAAAGTCTGCATCAGAATGCAATTTTTATTAAAAAACCAAGTATTATAATAAGTGTCCAATAAACACATGAAAAGGTGTTCAACATCAATCAACAATAGAATCTAAGACAAAATTATAGTGAGAATACACTCCATGCTCATTGTATCCTGAAAGAAATCTCAAAACAAACGAAAGACTCCCCCCTGCTCTAATTTCATGACTATGTAGAGAAATTGGGATCCAGTCCATTGCTATGGGAATAGGAAATGAGAAATTTGATAGTTGTTTCAACAAAATTCATTACCACTGAAACACAAAAAGAAAAGAAATCTACTGCTGTCCAGGTACTTCTGACTCATATGACCTCCAGAAGATAGCGAGCTGCCTGACAGCATGTCAAGGATGGAAACATTGTTTTTTTAATCTTTTATACGGGTTGGCATGCAAAATTGGTATATACTGTGCCCTAGATGTACTCACCAAGTTGTGCCAAGAAATCTGGAGAACAACCACTTGGCCAACTGACTGGAAGAGATCTATATTTGTTCCTATCCCAAAGAAAGGTGACCCTCTCTGGATTGGAAATGATGATACTGTTAATACTTCTAGCCGTAAGCTTAAAAGATTATAATGTTCAAAATTATTTGTTATACATTTGCTTAAATTT
>NW_006400103.1:2090921-2096682 GCF_000299155.1 Elephantulus edwardii | reverse complement strand
CAACATGTTCACAGTATGTCAGACGAAGCTTCAAAATCTTTGCCTCCAAGGAGCAGCCTCTGGCTTTACCCTATCCAGGATGTATTTGTTTGTTCTCCTAGCAGTCCATGGTGTATTCAATGCTCTTCTCCAGCACCAAAGCTCAAAGACATCCCCTAGTCATTGTTCAGCTCTCTGATGCATAGCAAGTAATGGCAAAGACCATGGCCTGTATCGGGTACACCTTAGTCTCTAGAGTGTCATCGTTGCTCCTCAGTACCTTGGAGAGGTCTCTAATAGCAGACTTTCCTGGTGCAATTTGTCTTTTAATTTCCTGGTGGCTGACATTAAGAGTGTTTGTTGTAGGCCAAGTGAACTGAATGTGTAAAGAATCTCCATCAATTCACCATCTCTCAATTGGCCCAATGGTGAAAATTTTTTTTTCTTGATGTTGAGCTTCAATCCATATTGAAGGCTGCAGTCCTTGACCTTCTGCAGCACGTGCTTCAGGTCCTCCTCAGTTTCAGCAAGCAGCTTGTGCCATCTGCATAACGCAGATTGCTGATGACTCTACATCCAATATTGATGCCAATTTCTCCTTATAGAGCTCAGTCTCACGAATAATCTGTTCTGCCTATAGATTGAAATGATATGGAGATAGGGCACATCCTTGATGCACACTCTTCCTGATTTGCACCATGCAGTGATGGCTGCCTCCTCGTCCAAGTACAAGCAAATGCATTATCTGAACAAGGTTTGAATCGGAAACAGCCTGATTCTCGTTCAGTTAAGAGCAACTCCCTTTACATTTCATCTTAGTCTGAACTTTCAGTCTTTAAACTCGTAGGTTCCAGGACTCTGGGCACAGAAGTCCAAATCGTGTACACCGCAGCCATCACTGAAACTCAATTAAAAGCTCCTTCATGAGACCCCTCGACTGGATCCGGGCATGTGGACTCTGCAGGTAATTGTATCAACAATCATATAGAAGGCTCACACACATACTTTTGTTCAAGCTGTCCCTCCCATAATTGTGTCTTAGTATAGTTCTTATGATCTGTGTGTGAGTGGCATCCAAAAGGCAGAAATGCTAGAAATCTAAGGATAAAACATCAGAAGGGAGGAATTCACATGGCCAAGTAGCAAAATGGAAGTGATGAAGGTCAGGAAGATGTGAGTAGGGGTGGGGTGAAAAGGGGGACAGAAGATGTACTTTCAGAATATTACTGACATTATTTGGTTTATAGCCCAGTCCTGCGATCATTGGCCAGACTGAAGCCCACCATGAGCTTGGAGGAGGGACTGTGCAGGTCTGTGCACGAATGGAAGGAACAAAGCAACTCTGACCATCTCATCTACTATAAGATGGCGGCTAAGTAAGTACATGGGACTCTGGACCTGTGTCTGAAGAGAGGGGCCATGCTGGGGGTGGGGTGAGAGTGGCTTCTCTCTTACTATGTAGATGTAATTGGGAGGAGATATTGTTAAGATGACGTGTGAAGTAGCATAGAGACTCTGAAATTCTTCTCTCTTTAAAGACAATTTCTGTTACATCTAAAGCCACTTGGACTTTTCTAATTTGCCTTGGTCTAAAGTTCACCACATCTGATATTTGCATTTGCAAGGACTATGTTGAGGATATTAAAGTAGGGTTCCTAATAAATTCTAGGCTCCACAATAAGTTGATATACTTTGGCAGATGTCTCTGTAATTTATAGCTTAGGGGATGAAAGCCAATGTGTAGGTTTAGGGATTTAAGTTCACTTTCAAGTTGTCTTCTGCAATCCACTGACCACAATCTCCCAGATTGAAGCTGTCGTATCTCTTCAAGGTGTTTTATGGACAGTCAAGATAGGGTGATAGCAGTGAGTCCCAGAGTGGACCCTATTGAGCATCATATAGACCTCATTTCCAGTGTCAGCGTTGCTGAATGATGCTATCAGATTGAAAGGGTGTGGAAAAGCAATTAAAGACAAAGCTATGGAACAGTTTTTAGAAGACTGACTCTTTTCCTCATGAATTACAATGAATTGTGTGTTAGCTGGAAAAAGAATGATAGCCTGTTAAAAGTATCTCTCCACCTCAAACATGCCTGGGAGGCGCTCTGTACTAAGAAATAATCTCAATTAGCACCTTGGTAGGTGACTGATTTCAAGTGTCCCTACTTCCTTGCAATCACATTTTGCCTGGCTTTGATGTTCCAGTGAGTCCTGACTTCTTCTAAGAATGAGCTATGCTTCTATTAAACTTGAAAGGTTCATGGAGTTTGAATCAGAGGAGAAGATTCAGCCTGAGAAGATGCAGCAAAATCATGGCTTCATGCAATTGCCTCCTCCAGCTCCCATGAGAGTAAATCCTCGTGGACCTTCAGCTACTTGTGTTCGCAAACAATCAGGTATGGCTGCCCACACTGCAACACACTGCCTTCTGGCAGAAGTCCAAAGGCTGTGAAGAGATGAGTCAAGTTGGAGAAGGCCTTTCCCTTCATATCTGTTACTTTCAAGAGAGAGGAATGGATATTCTAATCTGAAGATCCCACCAAGGGTCTAGATTCTCGATTCCACTTCATTACATACCCAAGTTGTGATGGTGACACATTTCCTTCCTCTTTCCCTCCTGGATGATCAGTGGGAGATCTAATAGACTGTATGTCTGGAAAAGAGAGTTGAGTGAGAGGATGTGTGGGAAAGCAGTAGATGCAAACTTCATCATACAATGGTCTTCTGTGACCTTCCAACTCTAGCATCACAACAACTTACAACTCTTATGGCTTCCCAAAGGTTTGGAAATCTTCCATTCCTCCTTCCAGGATCCATCCTAGAATCTCCTTAATCCTACACGGACAACATATAGTTGAGTAGAAAAAGCTGAACTTTACTACCTTATTTACTTTGTCTTTATCTTGACTCTTCTAGTGCTCATTTCAAGGAAGAGTGATGCTCTGGCACAGCCCACTAAAACACAACCAAATGGGCCCCAGTATCTCCGGTTAGATGAGAAGCAGCTGCAACACCCTCCTCAGCAGCCAGAAAACCAAGACCAGGCAGGAAATGGAATTGATTCTGACCCAGGTCTCCTGAGCTACATTGACAAGCTGTGTTCACAAGAAGATTTTGTCACCAAGGTGAGCTGGGTCTTGGTCTTGTGCCTCCAGTTTGCCTTTGTATAGCAGGCAGTAAACATAAGATCTGGTGCTCACCCCACAAGCCTGTCATTTACTTGAGTATTATAGCCTCAGACTAATGGTTGTTGGATGTGATGAGTGTATGTGTAGGATCCCACTTGAATGTGAATATCCAGGTGTTGTCATTTTAAAATGATTGATCAAAATAATTCCACTGTGATTGTGTAGATTCTGATGCACAGTGACTCTGTAGTATAGAAGATACTTCCTTTTTTAAAAAAAAAACACTTTATTTTGTTGTAATTTTAGAGAAAGTTTATAGAAAAATTGGATTTTCTTTTATTAATTATTACACAATTTCCTCACTCCCCTCTCCCTTTCACATCCCTGGACCGATTAGCAATGGCCCTCTTTCTAAGGCTTTATTTATCTTTCTTTGTCATTATATATTATGCCTACTCATGCACTTTTTCAAACAGTGTTTTTTATCTGTGCCAATGCCATGTCATCTGATTTACTTCCAAATCCCAGCCCTTGCCCTTATGCTGTAACACTGGTGTTATGCACTACCTGTCATATTGTGACTGTGATAATTCATTCTTCATAATCTCTTCCAGGGTCACACATATTACATACAGTTTACCAAGTCATGGGTTTTCAGGGCTGTGTTAGTATTCCATTGAGTGAATGTACTATTATTTTTCTATCCATTCATTTGTTGGGGCCCTGGGCTCCTTTCTTCATGCAATACTGAGTGTAAACCCATGTAGGGGATTGCTCATTGCCTTCTAGACCCTCCAGAACACAGCTTCCTGTTGTCCAGGAAATTCACAGCCAACTTCTTTCTCTTATTAGGTGGAAGCAGTCATTCACCCTCAATTCATAAAAATGCTTCTGTCATCAAATCCAAAGGATGATCCCTTTTCCTTGATTCCAGAGCTGGAAGAAGAGGAGAGACTCACTCTCACTCAGGTAAGCGAGAGAGGGTTGGAGAATCAGAATATGAAACCCTCATGACTGTATCTAAGCATGGAGAAGTATAGCGAATCCGAGTGTAGAAGTACATAGGCATCAAAGAATGGGAAGATGGCACAAGAGAGTGGGCTGGAAGAGCAGCAGTGTTGGGTTCTGTAACCACAGATACATGACTGACTTCCCGGAATCTTTCTCCAATACCATGATCTCCAACACCTGTTGTTACAGCCTGAACAGAGCCTCTAACTGCCTCTTTCCCTTCCTTGCAGCTAGTAGAGAAGCGACTTCTGGAGCTGAAAGGGAAGGAGGATTTGGATATACTCCCAGGTTATGATATGCCTCCAGTGAAAGACTTTCATACGGAGTCTCAGGCCATTAAAGATGGAGGCAACAGCGATATGTTAGAAAAATTAAGAGCGGAACTATCAGCCTCTCCTCAGCTTTGTCCCAATCAGCCTTCTTCTAGATTGAGAACCACAGATGTCTTCATGTTCACAGAAACATCTCCATTTAGTGAACCAAATGTGAAAGGAAAAGGGCTCAGTGAACAAAAGGAGGGGGAAGAGGAACTCCCCAGCCTTGACTTTCTCTTAGCATCTCCACAAAGCCTGTTGCCTTGTGGTCTTCCCAGGAGTGCTCTACCTGCCTCTAGAAGTGTCCATCATGGAGGTCAGGGCTCCTGTCAGAGTAGAGCCCAAGCACGTCCTGTAAAGAGGTCCCACTCCGAGGCTGATCCTAGAGTCCATGTGAGACAACCCTTGGTTTTGAGTGAATTGCAACTCTCACTGTCTCCTAAAAGAGGAAAGCACGAGCTTCTCAAGCAGAACAAGAGGAAGAAGTATCAAGTGAGAAAGTAGAGTGCTCGCCTTTGCCATGTGTCAGACCTTCATTCCAGAGCCTCAAAATACCTTTGCATTTGCAGCATCACCTCTTACCCGTACTCCCAATGTTAGTATATTCCCGCCCCCATTTCAGTAGTGTTTATTTATTATTATATCAATAAAAAGAGGGTAGAGTAGGCAGTAAACATGGATAAAGTTACAACATCCTTTTGTAGGTAACTAAAAATAGTACCCTAATACATAACTCTTTTGTGAAATAAGATTAAATATAGCTTATTGCAATAAAATTATCATTGCTTTTTTCCTTGGGTTGTTTTTTATTGATAAATGGATTGTGGTGTCATAAATAACAAAGAATAGGATCATCACAGATCTCTAGATCCTTTACTACACATCCTTCATTCCATTTTAGACTATTTGCCAAATTGTTCTGGGGATAGTCTTTCTCTTTCTTGTAACAGACCACTCGTGAATACCCAGTGATTCCTTTCATGGTATCTTTGTCACAATATTTGGCTTTGTTTGGACCATACATACTGTATGCTTATCCTCTCGTTATTTATTCTAGTAAAAATCCACTAATAGAATATTGCTTTTTCTCCCAAGAGATTACTTTCCTTCCTTTTTTGTGTTCTCTTAAAGATTTAATTTTGCACAATCAATGACTTATTCATCACAAATACATTTTTTAAGAGACATAAACGTAGATTATACACATGGATTTCACCTGATGGTATGCATAGGAATCAGATTGATTGCATCTGTGGAAAAAACTGCTGGAGAAGCTCAATATCAGCTGTGAAAACTAGGCCAGGAGCTGATTGTGGAACAGACCACCAAC
>NW_006400103.1:2083018-2084096 GCF_000299155.1 Elephantulus edwardii | reverse complement strand
CTAGGGTCGCTATGAGTTGCAAGCGACTCGACGGCACATAACAACAACAACAACACTGTGCTTCATTGATATATGTTGTGTTTCACGGAGTCCTCTATTCACATTGTATTTCATATTATCTTTCTCATAAATTGTTTCCAAAAATTATATAAAAAGCTATATTCTTTTTTATATAGTAGAATTGTCCAGTATTCACTTTTTCTTTCTTTTTATCTATTTTAATTAAAGTTTAAAATGGATTTCAAGTCATTCATTGTTGTAAATTTCGCTCCCTGCCTTAACCACCAGTTTGCTGTTGCTTTGAAAAAAAAAATTCTTCCATTGTTCTGGCTATGTTGTGCCATCTCAACAAAGCAGGGTGTAGATGAGTCTTCATACTATGGCGACACCACATTTTTCTTCACATTGTCAACCTTCTTGAATTATTTGCTCCATATATGCATGAATAGGTGGAAGGATGTGATCCTGATGTACAACTTTACAGATTTTAAGCCAAACAGTGTTCCTTTGCTCTGTTCAAACAACTGCTTCTTAATCTGAGTATGACATGTTGAATTTGGATCTAACTTAAGAGATCATGACACAGTTTGTGACAACATTATGAAAATACTGTACCAAAGAGAGGTGAAGATTCCTTTTCCCTGTATTTTCATTATGCTATCTATCCGTGGCCATCGGACTGATTTCCCATCTCTCTGATTTCCCCTTCCCTGAATCAAAATATCTTCTTTGGCTGCAAGAAATAATGTTAGTGACAGCATGTACATTTTTATTTTTAAATTACAGAAGAGTGTCACTGAAGCAAAGTCCTCTTAAGTCTCTCTTACTTTATGCTACATCCTCCCACCTAAAGACATTGCTATTGTGACACAATATTTAATGTGAAATAATATTTAAATTAGAACTTTTTTTACTGCAATGATTTGGGATTAATAAATACCCTTATTTCCCCTGACCAGTGTTCCTATCGAGATTCTACTTTCAAAAAGAACAAAATGAATCTCTGTGAACTTACTTTTAATTTTAGTAGCCTCTTAATCCTACACTAGATGATGTGAGAGAAAAGTGCCAACAATAC
>NW_006400103.1:2074381-2082918 GCF_000299155.1 Elephantulus edwardii | reverse complement strand
TTTCTAAGGTATACACTAGATGATGTGAGAGAAAAGTGCCAACAATACACTGTTTAAGCAAAGTGGTACCATGAGTACCTCCATGCATAGATTAGTTAGAATTGTAAAGAGCAAGGGTGATGCAGACAAAGGAGGCCAAAGCTGAGAAGGATGGCTTCAAGAATCACTATGTCCAGCTAGCAGATTGAGGGGAGCACGTATAAGTTGAGAGAGACTTGACTTTACTGATGACATTGGTGTCTTGCTAAAAAAAAATCACTCACTTCAGGACTATGAAATTCTTTTTAACACTCCAAAGATTCAGGAACATTGAATGTTAAACCTCTTTTACCCCTTTAAGATAAGCAGAATTTTTTTGTCCTTTGTCTCTTATATCTATACCTATGACCACTGAGCATAAGTGCTTAAAACTAATTAATGAGAGTTCAGTATGCAAAAAATCCAAAAATATCAGAATAATTTTGTGAAAATATGGTATTAGTTTCATTTGGGTGTTGTGTTTCTTTTTGTGAAATACATATTCAAAGTGAGCTCTTCAGTGTTGAGTCAGCATTTGAATCTGCTCTTACAAGAAAGTTATAAATTGAGTATGACTCAGATGATCCTCTGAACATTATCTTAGTCTCTACTGTTTGTACTTTTCTGACACACTTGAGTCCATTGGTACACCCAATGTGTTAGTTCATCTCACTAAAGAATATACCATTTTTCACTGACCCTCCACCTTTCCAAGCGTTCCAAGTAAATGAGTATGAGGATGAGAAAGCTAATGTGTGTTCTTATGTCTCCTCCCCCTCTCCTCATTTCACTAATTTTGAGGCTAGCAATAGGAGCAGGCAGTAAATCAACATAGATATTGAATTGGGAAATTCAGCTGTCAAAATAGCTCTAAGGAAATAAGTAGCAAGGATGTCATTAAAGACAAATGTGCACGTAAGTCATGGTATTTTCTGGTGCTTCTTATGTAATTGAAATCTAGACAATAAAAGAAATACTGAAGAAGAATCATTGCCTTTAAATTGTGATATAGTTAACAATATTTAATATTCCACACACTGCCAAAATAACAAAGAAATCTTTCTTAAGTAGAAGAGAATTCCTTAGCGGAAAAGATGGTTAAACTTCAGCTCATTTATTTGAGCATGTTTTCAGGAGGCCATCGATTTTGGAAAAAGCCCTCCTTCTGGGAAAGGCAGAGAGTCAGAGAAAGGTAAAAAGATGCCCATAGACAAGGACTGGCATAGTGACTGAACTTGAGGAAGGAGACATGGTGACGATGGTGCAGGCAGGGCCAGGTCAGAGCTTGTTCATAGGCTTGGGTGAACTATTCTGACTTCTACAGCACCTGAGAACAACATCAAGGTTGCTTATCTTTTCCTGAGAACATCAAGCTTGTTTCTTGTTGTTGTTGTTATGTGCTGTCGAGTCGTTTGCGACTCATAACAACCCAATGTACAACAGCCCTAAACCCTGCTCTATCCTGTGCCAATCGCACTGCCTCTGACACATCCATCCCAATTACCCTAGTCACTGAATCAATCCATCTCTTAGATGGTCTTCCCCTCCTGCGCTGTCCCTCCACCCTCCCAAGCATGATGTCCCTCTCCAAGTACTGGTCCCTCCTTGCAACATGCCCAAAGTATGTCAGACGAAGCCCCAGAATCCTTGCCTCCAAGGAGTTGCTTGGTTTAATTCTCTCCAGGATGAATCTGTTTTCTTGGCAGTCTATGGTACATTCAGTACTCTTCTCCAGCACCACAGCTCAAAGGCATAAATTCTCCTTCTGTCCTCCCTAGTCATTGTCCAACTCTCTGATGCATAATAAGTGATTGCAAAGACCATGGCCTGTATCAGGTGCACCTTAGTCTCCAGAGAGACACCGTTGCTCTTGAGTACTTTAGAGAGGTCCCTAACAGCAGTACGTTTTTTAATTTCCTGACTGCTGGTGCCAAGCTTGCTTATCTTTTTTTAATTTCTTTTTTTTTAATATCAAACTTATCTGAGAAATGAGTGTAGTAGGAATCATCAGGCTTTGTCATGAAAGCTGGTGGACAGCTACCTAGCCAATGGATTGGAAGCGATCCCTATTTATTCCCATACCCCCAAAAATGTACTCCTACAGAATGTGGAAATTACTGAATTTTACAACTTATATCACATGCAATAAAGATCTTGCAGAAGATTATTTTAACATGACATTAACAGAGAAGAACAGCACACTGACAGAAAACTTCCAGAAATACAAGCTAGATTTTGAAGAGGCTGTAGCACTAAGGGATATCTTTGCTGATATCATATCGACCATGGCTCAAAGTAGAAACTATTTGAAGGATATTGGTGTGTCTTTTACCAAACTCCATTGTTGGTAAACGCTTGCTTATTTTTAATTTTTTTTTGGTCATTTGCAGCTTTTTGAGAAGGTAGTAGTTGTCTTTCTAGAAATTGAGCCTAAAGAGAGATAAATGGCATTGATGAATACAGAAAAGTATTTAGACAATGTGCAAAGTATCAATATTAAAAGAAAAAGGTATTGGAACCAATTCTAAGGTATAAAAAGAAGAAAAAAGAAAGGTATTTTAAAAATAATGTCATGATTAGGTGTATTGATATATTTAGAAATCTAGGGTAGATCTTTTTTCCTGGGAAAATGATAATCCAGGCTCAGTCTGAAATTTGTTTTGTCAGTTGTAATTTGATTGAAACTTGACGTTTTCCTGTCCTATAAGATGCCTTGATGGAATGCCTCCCTTCCCTATTGGCCCTCGTCCCTCCCCCACTAGAGAATATCTGGAACCTTAGATTCTACTGCAGTTTAGATTCAAACTTAAGCCCCTTTTCTTGGGTCCCTGAGTGTCTGGTTTAACCAGCTCAAGCCCTGAGTCCAGGAATTGATAGTTCATCATGGTGAAAGTTCCCAGACAACTGTGGTCAGTTGAGATTTGAGATGATGACTTAAAAAAGAGGTAAGTATGGTGGGTATTAAGTCATTTCCCTACCACCCCTCAAATCCTTTGAGAATTTAGGTTTGACGCTTTTCCTGGGAACAAGATGTCTGGCAAGCAGAATAAGGAAAAAACCCTTGACATCCCTCCTGAGCAGGCTGAGGATGTCAAATGTAAAAGTGACAGAGAAGGATGGGGAAGTTGTTATCATTTTTGTTGTTGAGGGTTGAAGTTGACCCAACTTTTTAAAAATCCCTGTTGTTTGTGTCATTGTATAAAACCTTTCCTATTCTTTATATTTTGTTTTTTATTCTTTTGAGGACGGCTTTTTAACTTCTATCATGGTTTATAGTCAGTCTTTTATGTATGTTTGTTTTATAACATGATCCACAATTGTGTAGTGACAATTTTTACATACAGCATCTCACCAGATCCTCAGTGTGGGTTTCTTTTCCTTTCACCCCACTTATCCATCCACTAACCTCTCACTTCTTACTCACTTCCCTTCTCTGTCACACTCTCACCATTGTCACTATCTGTATGTAAACTTTTCATTAGTTTAATTTCTATGAAGTATTTTTACTCTCACAGGATTTTGACTTTTAGGAGGCCCCAGCCATCTAATTTATATTCAGTGGTTTGCACATTTTTGTTATATATGGTATGCCTTAAGAAGGGTCATCATTTGTTTGTGGTTTTCCCTTCTGATGATTATATTGCAGGATCTACATTTAGGGATAATATTTAAATGGAATTGAGTGTGTGTGTGTGTGTGTGTGTGTGTGTGTGTGTGTGAGATTTGGGGAACAGATCTTGATTATATAGAGAATTTAGATTAATCCATCAGCTGGTAGTCTTTTACTCTTCTCCATTTGCCCTCTTTGTCTCCACTTAAACGCCACTGCTGAGATCAGAGATGATCATGAATCCTGTTATTCCCTTGTTTCCTAAAACGGAACAGATATTTCACCCAGCTGCTCCAGGACCCTCACTCACGAGTTAGGTAAAAGAGATGTCGACTGAGGAATCAGACTACTAACATGATGGTCTTCTTCTTGTTCTTTACTTTTCTACATATCATGTGAGCATAGTGTGGCTACTGCCACATCAAATTCAGAGGGAGGGGGAACCAGACAAGGGCTAGGGAACCATAAAAAAATGTCATTTCACTCATTCCTCTGCAGAATTCCAGTTAGAACAGGGATATGTAGGGTATTTGTAGTGCTGAAGAATTTGGAGTCTACCTTAACTAGATTAGGGTAGATCCTGGTCAGGGGGTTGCATATCTTCATCCTCAGTTATATCATCAAAGAAGGGGATACACAGACTTGCTAAGAAGACATGAGATAATAAATTACTTGGCAGAGTGCTTGACATATGATATACCACGTTCAATGATGTTCATTACAATCACTATTATGAAGGAAAATCAATGTGTTATATGAAAATTATTCACAAACTCTAAGAAGTATCAGCTGTTACGCCTGTGAGATAATAATTGGCTATGAAGTCTAGCCTTATGATTTCAGCAAATGGAAGATAGAGAAATTGGTAGAGCTTTGTTGTTGCCAGAAAAAAAAAACCAGATTTTTTTCTTTCAAAAGTAATTGTTCCTTGTTGTCATATGATAGCAACTTGACTACTCATAATCACCCTATGAACAAGAACATGTGTAATATCATCTGAATGACTGAAGGAAAGTGCCACTTCTCCCAATCTTAAGTCCTTCAGAATTATGGGAAATACAGGCTGCCAAAACCCACTGTCGAGCAATCTTATGGAGTCTCTGCATCCTGAACCAGCCTGTGTTCTTTGTTTAGTGATTGTTCATATTCTGTTCACTGTTCATGTTGTTGTTGTTTTTGTTATGTGCTGTTAAGTTGCTTGCGACTCATAGTGACCCTATGTACAACAGCCCTAAACCCTGCTCTATCTTTTGCCAAATTTATTGTCTCTGACATACTCATCCCCATTACCCCAGTGATGGAATGAATCCATTTCCTTGAGGGTCTTCCTCTCCTACGCTGTTCCTCCACCCTCCGAAGCATGACGTCCCTCTGCAAGTACTGATACTGCCTTGAAACATGTTCAAAGTATGTCAGGCAAAGCTTCAGTATTTTTGCCTCCAAGGAGCAGCCTGGCTTCACCCTCTCCAGGACGTACTTGTTTGTTCTCCTAGCAGTCCATGGTGTATTGAATACTCGTCTCCAGCACCAAAGCTCAAAGACATCCCCTAGTCATTGTTCAGCTCTCTGATGCGTAGCAAGTAATGGCAAAGACCATGACCTATATCTGGTGCACCTCACTCATCAGAGTGACATCATTGCTCCTCAGTACATTGGAGAGGTCTCTAGCAGCAGACTTTCCCAGTGCAATTTGTCTTTTAATTTCCTGCTGGCTGGTATTAAGAGTGTTGATTGTAGAGCCAAGCAAACTGAAGGTTTAAAGAATCTCAATCTCTTCACCGTCTCTCAATTGGCCCAGTGGTGAATTTTTTTTATGTTGAGCTTCAATCCATATTGAAGGATGCAGTCCTTGACCTTCTGCAGCAAGTGCTTCAGGTCCTCCTCAGTTTCAGCAAGCAGGGTTGTGCCATCTGCATAACACAGATTGTTGATGACTCTACCTCCAATCCTGATGTCACACTTCTCCTTACAGAGCCGTCTCCTGAATAATCTCTTCTGCCTATAGATTGAAATGATACAGAGATAGGGCACATCCCTGATACACACCCTTCCCAATTTGCACCATGCAGTGGTTCCTCGCTCTGTTCTGATGGCTGCCTCCTGGTCCAAGTACAAGCAAATGCATTAGTCTGAACAAGGTTTGAATCTGAAACAGCCTGATTCTCGTTCAGTTAAGAGCAACTCCCTTTATATTTCATCTTTGCCTGAACTTTCAGTCTTCAAACTCTTAGGTTCCAGGACGCTGGGCACAAAAGTCCAAACTGTGTACACCACAGCCATCATTGAAGCTCGGTTAAAAGTTCATTCATGAGACCCCTAGACTGGATCCGGGCATGTGGACTCCACAGGGTTCCAAATAACTTCTAGGCTCCACAATGCCAAAATGGAGGACTCTAATATGAGGTGATATACTGGGGCACATGTCTCTGTGATTTATAGCTCAGGAGGTGAAAGCCAGTATCAGTCGGTTCAGGGATCTAAGTTCACTTTCAAGTTGTCTTCTGCATTCCATTGACCACATCTCCCCCAGGTTGAAGCTGTCACATCTCCTCTAGGTGTTTCATGGACAGTCAAGATAGGCTGATAGCAGTGAATCCCAGAGTGGGCCGTACTGAGCGTCACATAGACCTCATATCCAGTGTCAGTGTTGCTGGATGATGATAAGGGCGTGGAAAGCAATTAAAGACAAAGCTTTGAAACAGGTTCCAAGAAGACATGACTCTCTTTTATTCTTTTCCTCATGAATTATGATGAATTGTGTGTTAGTTGGAAAAAGACTGTTAAATGTATGTTTTCACCTCAAATATGCCTTCAGAGGCGCTCTCTACTAAAAAACCAATCTCAATTAGTACCTTGGTAGGTGACTGATTTCAAGTGTCCCTACTTCCTTACAATCACCTTTTGCCTGGCTTTGCGGCTCCAGTGAGCCCTGCCTTCTTCTAAGAATGAGCTATGCTTCTCTCAAACTTGAAAGGTTCATGGAGTTTGAATCAGAGGAGAAGATGCAGCCTGAGAAGATGCAGCAAAATCATGGCTTCTTGCAATTGCCTCCTCCAGCTCCCATGAGAGTAAATCCTCGTGGACCTTCAGCTACTGATGTTCGCAAACAACCAGGTATGGCTGCCCACACTGCAACAGGAGAGAGAAGGCAGAAGTCCAAAAGGATGTGTATAGACTAGCTAAGTTTGGAGAAGGCCGTTCCCTTCACATCTGTTAATTTCAAGTGGGAGGAATGGATATTCCAATCAGAAGATCCCACCAAGGGTCTGGGATCTCGATTCCATTTCATTCCAGTTGTGATGGGGACACATTTCCTTCCTCTTTCCCTCCTGGATGATCAGTGGGAGATCTAATAGCTTGTATGTCTGGAAAACAGAGTTGAACGTGAGGATGTGTGGGAAAGCAGTGGACCCGAAATTCATCATACAATAAACTTCTGTGACCTTCTAACTTTTGCACCAACTCAAATTACAGCTCTTATGCCTTCAAAAAGGCTTGAAAATCTTCCATTTATCCTTCCAGGATCCATCCTAGAATCTCCCTAATCCTACACTTACAACATGTATTTGAATAGAAAAAGCTGAACTTTGCTACCATATGTACTTTGTTTTTATCTTGACTCTTCTAGTGCTCATTTCAAGGAAGAGTGATGCTCTGGCACAACCCACTAAACCCCAACCAAACGGGCCCCAGTATCTCCAGTTAGATGAGAAGCAGCTGCAACATCCCCTTCAGCAGCCAGAAAACCAAGACCAGGCAGGAAATGGAATTGATTCTGACCCAGGTCTCCTGAGCTACATTGACAAGCTGTGTTTACAAGATTTTGTCACCAAGGTGAGCTGAGTCTTGGTCTTGTGCCTCCAGTTTGCCTTTGTATAGCAGGCAGTAACCAAAGATCTGGTGTTCAGCCAACAACCCTGTCTTTTACTTGAGTATTCGAGCCCTTGAATAATGGTTGTTGTATGGGATGAGCGTACGTGTAGGATCCCGCTTGAATGTGAATATCCAGGTGTTGACATTTAAAATGATTGATTGAAATAATTCCACTGTGATTGTGTAGATTCTGATGCGCAGTGACTCTGTAGTATAGAAAGATGGAATTCCAAAATTGTCAAGTATAAAGATGCTGAATATTCTATACTTGTCCTATGGCATGCATGGCTGGTGGTTTAAATTAAAGGACTGGTAAATAACAGCTGATATATCAAGTCTCCTTTCTTCTTCCTTTTTAAAAAGTATACTTTGGTCTCACTCCGCTTAGAAAATAAAAAAAAATTAAGAAAATAAACTTTATTTTATTGTAATCTTAGAGAAAGTTTACAGAAAAATTGGATTTTCATTTATTGATTATTACACAATTTCCTCACACCCCTCTCCCTTTCACATCTCTGGGCCAATTAGCAATGGCCCTCTTCCTAAATCTGGACTTTTGCCATTATATATTATGCCTATTCATGCATTTTTTAAACAGTGCTTTCTCATCTGTGCCAATGCCATGCCTTCTTCCAAAATCCCAGCCCACGCCACTCCTGCTGTAACACTGGTGTGATGCACTACCCGTCATATTGTGACTGTGATATTTCACTCTCCACAGTGTCTTCCAGGGTCAAACACATTGCATACAGTTTACCAAGTCATGGGTTTTCAGGGCTGTGTTAGTATTCCATTGAGTGAATGTACTATTATTTTTCTATCCATTCATTTGTTGGGGCCCTGGGCTCCTTTCTTCATGTTATGTTGTTGTTGTTGTTGTTGTTATGTGCCGTCGAGTCGCCTGCGACTCATAGCGACCCTATGTGCAACAGCCCTAAACTCCTCTCTGTCCTGTGCCAATCGCACTGTCTCTGACACTCCCATCCCAATTATCCCAGTCACTGAATCAATCCACCTCATAGAGGGCCTTCCTCTC
>NW_006400103.1:2063844-2073496 GCF_000299155.1 Elephantulus edwardii | reverse complement strand
TAAAGGTGCATGTGAGAAAGGCAGGGACAACACTGACACTAAAGTTAACTCCACAATAAGGGATATACCTTTAACTTGCTGGTCGGTCTAATACTTCTCTAAATCTGAACATTCAGATTGAGACAGACTAGGAAGAAGGATTGGCCATCCACTTCTGAAATAGCAGGCCTCTGAAAACCCTATGTACACACACAAAAAACTATCTTCATGTTATACAAAGTGTAAACCCATTTAGGGGATTTCTCATTGCCTTCTAGACCGTCCAGATTACAGCTTCCGGTTTTCCAGATAATTCACAGCCAACTTCTTTCTCTTATTATGTGGAAGCAGTTATTCACCCTCGATTCATAAAAATGCTTCTGTCATCAAATCCGAAGGATGATCCCTTTTCCTTGGTTCCAGAGCTGGAAGAAGAGGAGAGACTCACTCTCACTCAGGTAAGCGAGAGAGGGTTGGAGAATCAGAATATGAAACCCTCATGACTGTATCTAAGCATGGAGAAGTATAGCAAATCTGAGTGTAGGAGTACATAGGTGTCAATGAATGAGAAGGTGGCACAAGAGAGTGGGCTGCAAGAGCAGCAGTGTTGGGTTCTGGAACCATAGATACATGACTGACTTCCCGGAATTTTTCTCCAATACCATGATCTCCAACACGTACTCCATCACCTGTTGTTACAGCCTGAACAGAGCCTCTAACTGTTTTCCTTCCTTGCAGCTAGTAGAGAAGTGACTTCTGGAGTTGAAAGGGAAGGAGGATTTCGAGATACTTCCAGGTTATTATGTGCCTCCAGTGAAGGACATTTGTACGAAGTCTCAGGCCATTGAAGATGGAGGCAACAGCGATATATTAGAAAACTTTATAGCTGAACTATCCGTGTCTCCTCATCTTGGTCCCAATCAGCCTTCCTCTAGATTGAGAACCACAGATGTCTTCATGTTCACAGAAACATCTCCATTTAGTGAACCAACTGTGAAAGGAAAAGGGCTCAGTGAACAAAAGAAAGGAGGGGGAAGAGGAACTCCCCAGCCTTGACTTTCTCTTAGCATCTCCACAAAGCCTGTTGCCTTGTGGTCTTCCCAAGAGTCCTCTACCTGCCTCTAGAAGTGTCCATCATGGAGTTCAGGGCTCCTGTCAGAGTAGAGCCCAAGCACATCCTGTAAAGAGGTCCCACTCAGAGACTGATCCTAGAGTCCATGTGAGACAACCCTTGGTTTTGAGTGAATTGCAACTCTCACTGTCTCCTAAAAGAGGAAAGCACGAGCTTCTCAAGCAGAAGAGGAAGAAGTATCAAGTGAGAAAGTAGAGTGCTCGCCTCTGCCATGTGTCAGACCCTCATTCTAGAACCTCAAAATACCTTTGCGTTTGCGGCACCACCTCTTACCCGTACTCCCAATGTTAGTATATTCCCGCCCCCATTTCAGTAGTGTTTATTTATTATTATATCAATAAAAAGAGGGTAGAGTAGGCAGTAAAGATGGATAAAGCTACAACCTCCTTTCGTAGGTACAAAAAATATTACCCTTTTAAATGCCTCTTCTGTGAAATAGAATTTAATGTAGCTTATTGCAGTAAAATTATCATTGCTTCTTTCCTTTGTTTTTTTTATTGATTGATGGATTGTGGTGTCATGAAAAATAAAGAATAGGATCGTCACTGATTCTCTAGATCCTTTACGCTGCTTTCACTCCATTTTAGACTGTTTGCCAAATTATTCTGGGAATAGTCTGTCTTTGTCTTGTAATAGATCACTCATGAATCCCCAGGGATTACTTTCATGGTATCTTTGTCACAATATTTGGCTTTCTTTGGACCATACATACCGTGTGGATATCTCATCATTATTTATATATAGTATCAATTTATTAATTGAATATTGCTTTTTCTCCCAAGAGAGTACTTTCCTGTCTTTTTTTTTTTAGTTCTGTGAAAGTGTTCACACAATGGATTCTAAAGCTCCGTGCAGAATAAATTATGAGTCAGGTTCTAGTGAAAGCAACGAGGTAGTGGGTTTTTAAAGTTAAGATATACTTAATTATTGAAACTAAACAAATGGATTTTTGGACACCAAAATCCACTGCAGCACTGTTCAAGGACTACAAAGGTGAAAGCATTCCAAGTGTCCCTCAAAAGATGAGTAGAAACACATAATATGGAGTAGAAATGTACTCAAATATTATTCCTCTTTCAAAAGAATTTATATTTTGATGCATACACTTAGTGAGTGAAACTTATAATTTAGTTACTAATATCGAGATCTAAATTTATGTGAAAACCTACATTATACAACGATATATTAAATATTAATAGTCACAAAGGCAAGCAATTTGAGTTGTAGGGGTTGAGAGGAGATTCATGTTGTTAACAGTTACAGCTTGCTTGGCTGTACAATGAACACTCCTCGCACCAGCAGTCAGGAAATCAAAAGACAGGTTGTACTGGGCAAATCTGCTGTCAAGGATCACAACAATGTCAGTCTAGAAACTAAGGTTCAAATTTTCCAGGACATGGTCATTTCAATTACTTGCATCAGAGAGCTTGACAATGACTAAGGATGACAGAAGAAGAATCGATGCCTTTGCGTTGTTGTGCTGGAGAAGACTCTTGAACATACTGTGGACTACCTAGAAACCAAATAGGTATGCAGATGACACAACCATGCTTGGTGAAATATAGGAGGATCTGAAGTGCTTGGTGCAGGAGGTCAAGGACTGCAACCTTCAATATAAATTGAAGCTCAACATCAAGAAAACAAAGATTCTCACCACTGGGCTGATTGGCAGCATCAGGATAGATTGTGAGGAGATTGAGATTTTTAACAGAGTTAGTTTGCTTGGTTCCACAACCCACACTCTTGGTACCATCAGCTTTGAGTTGTGGTGGTGGAGAATAACATTGAATATACCAAGGACTGCTTGGCAAACAAATACGTTCGTTCTAGAGAGGGTGAGATTAAGCTGCTCCTTGGAGGCAAGGATTCTGAAGTTCTGTCTGACATACTTTGTACATTTTGCAAGGATGGACCGGTCCCTTGAGAGGGATATCATCCCTGGGAGGGTGGAGGGACAGTGCAAGAGAGGAGGACCCTAGATAATATGCATTGATCCAGTGACTCGGGTAATAGGGGTAGGTGTGTCAGACAATAAGAATGGAACAGGATAGAGCTAGGTTTAGGGTTGTTGGACATAAGTTCCCTATGAGTTGCAGGTGACTTGATGGCACATAACAACAGCAACAATATCTGTCTTGGAGAGGGTCGAATCAAGATTTTTCTGTGGAGGAAGGATTTTGAAGCTCTGGCTCACAGACTTTGGGCATGTGCCAGAGGGATCCAACCAGTACTTGGAGAAGGACTTCATGCTCAGATGGGTGGAGATACGTTGCAGGAGAGGAAGACACCACACCAGAGGGATAGACACAATAACTGAGGCAATAATGTCATTGGTGTCGGAGTCAGTGAGACTGGCTCAAAAAAAGCAGGCTTCAGAGGTTTTGTACGTAGGGTTGCTATGAGTTGCAGATGATTCAACAATACATAAGAACAATAATAATAGGAAAAATACTGTAATTAAATAGTAAGAATATTCAAGAAAAATAAACTACTAAATTTAATTTTGTAGAACATATTTCATTTAAAAATACATGGCATTTTTCAATATTTTGCAGGCTTTACATTTTTCTTACCAAATAATATGGAAGACTACAAAAAGTAGTATCATTATATCGAAATTACATATAAAAAACAAATTATTGATGAAACAGGCCACCCACAGTAGAAGGAATAGTTTTTCTACACAGAAGCTGTTACTGTATTTTTAAGAAAGTGATGAAGTACACTGTGTAATAAAAGAATCCCTCATGAGGAAGAGCACAGTTCTCACCATTTGACACAGAGTCTTCGGAGGTCTCTAATTAGGCAAGAGGTACCTGTGAAGTCAACTGGAGGCCACCATGATAATTGGATCACCATCATCACTGGGTTCATGGCCTTACATGACAAAGAAAAAGAAAAAAATACGAGGTCTGATCTGGGAATCAGAACCAAGATATGAGACATACCAAGAGAAACCAAATCCATTCTCTCAACATTGTCCTTAGTTTTCTTGCGACTAAAGATATTAAGATGTGACTGAAAAGCTCTATTGTTAGAATGGACTTGATATCTTTGGCCAGATTGAATAGGAAACATAAGCCCAGTCCCTCAAGTCCTTTTTCTGTTAGGTTGCCTGGCAAAACAGTTTTGGCCCAGATTAATATTTTACCAACATAGGCGATTGATGTCTTCATTTGCATCTCACGACTCTAAGCACAGGAATATCACAAAGCTTAGCCATTGACAGAACCAAGGCCAGAAAAATGCTGACTGCTCAAATCTTCATGGGCTCAAATCTTCATGGGCTTCTGGTACCCGAGTGGGAAGGACTTTTACTGGCAACAAAAGACTGTAAGTTAAGTGAAATATCTCAGTCACAAAAGGACAAATACTCTATAGTGCCACTGTTGTAGAATGGGACTGACATCAGGGTTGGGGTGAGACTGTGAAACGTTGGATAAATTATGTATACAGCATTGAAACAGATGAGGGAGAGAACATTTTTAAAGTGATATATGATTGGGTATTATGGTCATGACTGGGGTCCAGAATGAAGGCTGCATAGTGGAGTGTTCTCGGGACGGGGAGGGATTGCATAACAACGAATGAATTTTTCTTTTACTTTTCCAAGAGAAGAGCGAAAGGAGGGGTTTGGGGCAGGAAGAAAAATGCAACAATGAATGAATGGAAATCCAAGGTCTCTGTAAATGTTCATTAAAATTAATATAATAAATTTTTTTTAAAAAAAGACTGGCAGTTGGAATCCACCACTGACTCTGCCGAAGTAAAATGGGTAATCTCTTCCCAGTGTGATTTGCATGCTCAGATGATTTATTGTGGGGTCAAGTATGAATTTGTTCCAACTTACTGGCATATAACAAAAACAACAAGTATCCTAGTGTTTGTTTTAAGAAAAATACCAGTGGTCTTTTCAACTTAGGTTCTAGATGCTCTCTCATCACAGACCCTCATGCTAATATTGTGTTTCCAAGCCTCCTTCTTATAGATGCTGTTTGACTCTACAAAGTTTCATCAGCTCAAAGGGGCAGTTTCCTGGTGGAACATTCAAAGAGGTGTGAGGATGTTGCAAAATCACATCTATGTTTTCTAGAATTTAAGGCATTCTTTAGCAACATACTTGCCCAATATTAATACTCTTTCATGTCCTGAAGACCACAACTTTTTAAAATATTATTTTTAATAAATAAAGTTATTTCAATGTTGTAATATGATAACCCAATGCTATATTAAGGTAGCAGAGATGAAGATTTCTGGCCTTTCTTTTTTGAATACATATAAACACTATGAATGACATTATACTTGTATTCAACATCATGAGAATTTATCTTCAGGTTCAGGAAGCTTCTGTAATGCCTTTCAACTAGTGACGATGTGAGTGTGTTGATGGGATACAGAATAAAATGCTCACAATGCCGCTGCACTCTAAAATAATAGTGTAATTCAGGTCACAGAACAAATCTTTTAAACATTATTTAAAGAAAAAACAGAGCATGTATCAAAATGAGAGCATCTTAAAGGAAAGAAACCACCCCATACACACACACACACACACACACACACACACACACATTAGAGCCCTCAAGGAGTGAATGTGTTTCTACCAATTTTAGGATAGAAGAAGTCATGGGCTCAGAGTCCTGGAGCTGTCTGGAGTGTTCAGACTCCTCAGTCGTGGATGGATTGATGAACTAACAGCAGGATTCCCTGCCTTGGATAAATCCTGGTGAAGGGTAACTTGCACTATCGCTGTTAATCATAACTGCTGGCTGGATTTCACACTCTCTACCACAGAATCACCACCATCTATGATTCCACAAACCATATATGGTCCAAAGCTGATGCTATCTTCATAGGGTTTACTAAAAACAAAACACAACAAGGGCACATAAAACAGGGAAGGGAAACCGGCAGCTTCTGACACTCTTAATACTACTATCTACTATGAGAAATGTGCACTCATGAAAATACCTTACTCCACGACACCACACGTGTCCTAATGTTGGAGTTTTTGATACAGGATTTTTCTTAACAAAAGACTGGGTTGAAAACAACCTGATGAAGACCACATCTATGGCTATGATTGTCATTCAACAGAATGGGATCCTTGAAAATATCAATCTTCTTTGCATCTTCTAAAGTAGTCCAGCCTGAGGATTTTTATTCCCTATAGGTTCAGATGTACTTTATGCCAAATGTCGTAATCTTTGACCTTAGTCAGATAGCAACTCAAGTCACCATTTGTTTTTAATCAAGAAAAATTATGTCATTAGTATATCCCAGGATGTCAGTTACATTAATTACTTCATCAAGATCTCTGGTTCTTACATGCTGGCTTCTCAGATTATCTAGTAAACTACATAGACTGAAAAGGTCAAGAGAATGGATGTGATCATGCTACACTTTTTTCCAATGTACACAACAAATTGGCAATAACACACTGCTGTAAAATCAATTTCAATCAGAACATCCTCCTTAGTTTACCAAGGCTCAATTTCATAAGGGAAAGACACTGTCCTCCCATTATGGGGGATATCTTTTCCCTGCTGAAATGTTAGTAGATTTGAACAGGCAGAGAAATGAAGTATTTTGAATAGCATCTCAACATGCTGTGGACTGGAGGCCTCTAAACAGAGAGAGAGCTCTGGTAGCTTAGTGGTAAGGGATTGTGCTGCCAATTCAAAGGTATGCAGTTTGAATCCACCAGCTGCTTTTTGAGAGGATTATGTGAAGTCTCCTCATGTGTGATTTATTGCCCCTGAAAACCCTTAAAGTGTAAGTTATGGGTAAGTTCTGACTTGATAGTGCACAACAAAAAGAACACAGTGATCTTGATTGGGTCACTTATAGAATTGCCAATGCCACCTGCCAATGGTGTTTAAATGTTCTACTCTTATAAATAATATTACACACACACACACACACACACACACACACACACACACACACACACAGCTAAGGAAAGAGAAAGAGGGGGGAGATGGAGGAAAAGGGGGGGAGGGAGAGAGAGAAGAGGGGGAGAAGAAATAGGGATTGGAAAAGGGATGGGAGAGGGAGAGAGGAAGAGGGGAAAAGGAATGGGGAGGGGAAGAGAGCAGGAGAGGGAGAGGGAGAGGGGGGAAAGAGGGAGAGAGGGAGAAGAATGAGGAGGGGAAGAAGAGTGAGAGAAGGAGAGGAAGTGGAGAGGGAGAGAGAGAGGGATGAGAATGGAAGAGGAAGACAGGGAGAGGGAATGGAAGACAGAGGTAGATTAAGGAATGTTGACAAGTGTTTTGTTGATAAATATATATTCTTTAATTGTACTTGAAGGTTGTAACAACCCTTTATTTTCACACTGGATGGTTTACAGTCACCTATAATCCAATTATTGCCAGTTTGGGCCCCCAAAATGTTGTCATTGAGGATAAATTGGACATGGAAAGCACCAAATATATCCAAAATTTATGAGAGTCATTTGCATTACAGTCAAAATGCTTTCCTATGAATATGTCCACACATTCCCCACATACCAGGAAAAGGACTCTTAAATGGCACTTCTCGAGACCAAACAAAATCAAACTATATCCACAATACACACATATTCTGAATACAATAATAAAACCAATAGCCATACTTGGGACACAAATATGCCATCTTAGAGCCTAAAGTCTTGTAGAAAACCTCGACCCTAAAATAACTATGAGATATCATCTCAGCCCAGTCAGAATAGCAAATTTAACAGAACAGCCAGCAACAAATGCTGGGGAGGTTGTGGAGAAACTGGAACAATTATTCACTGTTGGTGGAAGTGTAAAATGGTGCAACCCCTGTGGAAGGCAGTATGGCGCGTTCTCAAAAAGTTACAAATAGAGATACCATTTGACCCAGCAAATTCACTACTGGGAATACACCCCAAAGAGACCATAACTGACGTAGAAGCAGATATATGCACATCCATGTTTATTGCAGCTTTGTTCACAATACCAAGGAGTTGGAAGCAACCTAAGTGCCCATCAACAAATGAATGGATAGAGAAGCTGCGGTATATTCACACAATGGAATACTATGCTGCATTGAAAAACAAGGAACTCATGCAATATTATACAAAATGGTTGACTCTGGAGAACATTACGCTGAGTGAAGTATCCCAGTCACAAAAGGACAATTATTGCATGGTGCCACTGTTGTAAAGCAGGACTGACCTTGACGTTGGGGAGAGACTGAGAAAGATGGGTTCAATAATGTATACTGCACTGAAACAGATAAGGGAGAAAACTTTTTAAAAGGAATATATGATTAGGTATGTCTGTCATGACAAGAATCTACAGCGATGGTTACATGGTGGAGTGGACTTAGGGGAGGGTTTGTAAAATAATGAAAGAATTTTTCTTTTACTTTTCCAAGAGGGTAGTGTTCTGGGGGCAGGCTTGGGAGGGGAGAAATGTGCAACAATGAATGAATGGAAATCTAAAGCCTCTGTACATTTTTACTGAAATTAATAATAAATTTAAATTAAAAAAAATTAAGTTAGAGTAAGGAAGGCAATGGATTTATAACTGCTCATGCTAATAACACTGTGTCATGGCATGGAGGAGGAATAGTAGAACTGTATCCACATTTACAATATTCTTCTTACCAAAACCATTTATGGAAAATAGGAACTGCAGTGGAACATATATCTCTGAAATGGAAATGATCATATTGTTAATATTTCTGGCCTTAAACTTAAAATATTATATTGTTCAAAATTATTTGTTACATATTTGTTTAAATTTTTCCCTCTTTTAACAACTTGGATCTAGAGGGAAGAGAAAAGAACGGAGAATGGCCAAAATTATAGGGGCAGTTATTGACGCCATTTTAGAGCCTGTGTCAGGAAAAGGAAGTCTTACTCATAAACAGTCCCATCCAAAGGTAATAAAGGAAGTCAGAATTGCTTCCACTGTGGAAAGCTGGACCACTTCAGTAGACAGTGTCACAGACAAGAGCCACAGATAGGCAAGGGAGTAGAGAGGAAGCTCCCACTCACTTGCTTTAAGTGTGGATCTGAAGGACACATGGCCAACGGTGGCCCACATCAGTTCCTCATGGCTGACAGGACTGACAGGGCCCAGCTCCAAGCTGGAAAAAAAGGAGGATGCTTCGATGATTTAGATCCTCCCAGAAGATCAGTGGGTGAGCATTAACATTACTGGTAAGTATATTTGTTTTCTCCTGGACACAAGAGCCTGCTATTTGGTCCTAAAAGCCTTCTGAGGTCCCAACTCTTCTCACTATTTCTTAGTTGTTAGAATTGACGGAAAACCTCATAAGCAGTTCTTTACCTCACCTCTGCCTTGCATGCAGACTTTTGAGTTGTAAAACAACCCAGTGGCAGCTGGAATTTGGTCCAGGTTCCTAACCTTTATACTATAATAGACAAAGTGCTAGTCAATAAGCCTTTTATTTTAAGAACTACCTTCCCTCTGTAACTTGATTTGTGTCACTGTTAGAACCTCTACTTGGAATATTATTGCTTTTAATTTTTTTTTGCTTTTAATTTTTGACTCATGTACTTTTAAC
>NW_006400103.1:2060626-2062703 GCF_000299155.1 Elephantulus edwardii | reverse complement strand
TGTACTCGGGGTGGGGGGTTGGGGGGAAGGGACGTGGGAATTGTATACTAATGAAGAATTTTTTTTTCTTTTTTTTCTTCTCTCTTCAGAGGGGGAAGCGAGCTGGTGGGGAGGGGTGGGCAGGGAGAAAATTGCGGCAATGAATGAATGGAAATCCAAAACCTCTGTAAAAAAAATATAGTCACACTCCTGGACATGCATGTGCTCAACAACTAGAGTGCTTAGATATACTCACTGAACAACACACATACCAGAAAGCTATGAGGATGAATGTAGCTTCATGATTGGAGGAAGACTCATCAACAGTATATGTTTTGCAGAAGACACATCCTTGCTTGCTAAACTGAGGATGACCTGAAGCATTTGCTATGGAATATTAAGGATTGAACTCTTCAATATGAAATGATGGTCAACATCAAGAAGAAAAAGACTCTAACACATTATAAGCAATCCAGAACCTCTTGAATTCAAATTAGCCACACGTGCTTTGAAAATGTCTGAAGAAATGTAGATATCCCTGAAGCACTCTTTTCTTTGTTTTGATCCATGCCGTGTTCACTGTTGGTCGGAGTGTAAAATGGTGCAACTACTGTGGAAGGCAGTATGGCACTTTCTCAAAAGCTGCAACTAGAGATACCCTTCGGCCCAGCAATTCCGACTAGAAATATACTCCAAAGAGACCATGCACACAGATGTTTATTGCTGCTTTGTTCACAATAGCAAGGAGTTGGAAACAGCCTAAGGGCCCATCAACAAATGAATGGATGGAGAAGCTGTGATATATTCACACAATGGAATACTATGCTGCATTGAAAAACAAGGAACTCATGCAATATTATACAAAATGGGTGACCCTGGAGGACATTATGCTGATTGAAGTATCTCAGTCACAAAAGGACAAATACTGCATGGTGTCACTGTTGTAAAGCAGGACTGACCTCGGGGTTGGGAGGAGACTGAGAAGGATGGGTTCAATAATGTATACTCCACTGAAACAGATGAGGGAGGTATTTTCGTCATGACAGGAGTCCAGAGTGAAGGCTGTATAGTGGAGTGAACCTGGGAGGAGGGATTGTAAAACAACGAAAGAATTTTTCTTTTACTTTTCCAAGATGGTAGTGTACTAGGGGGAGAGTGGGGAGGGTAGAAAATTGCAACAATGAATGAATGGAAATCCAAAGTCTATGTACATTTTCATTGAAATTAGTAATAAATTAAAAAATATTAAATAAAAACCCTGGAAAAATATAGACAATGTGCAATTTGTCAATATTAAAAGAAAAAGTCATTGGAACGAATTCTAAGGTATAAAAAGAAGAAAAAAGGAAGGTATTTTTAAAATAATGTCATACTCAACATCTCTGATACATCTGAGCATAATTAGATGTATTGATATATTTAGAAACCTAGGGTAGAGCCTTTTTCCTGGGAAAATGATAATCTAGACTCAATCTGAAATTTGTTTTGTCAGTTGTAATTTGATTGAAAGTTGAAGCTTTCCTATCCTATAAGGTGCCTTGATGGAATGCCTCCCTTCCCTATTGGCCCTCTCCCATCCCCCACTAGAATGTCTGGAACCTTAGATTCTACTGCAGTTTAGATTCAAAATTCACCCTTTTCTTGAGTCCCTGAGTGTCTAGTTTAGCCAACTCAAGCTCTGAGTCCAGGAATTGATAGTTTCTCAGGGTGAAAGTTCCCAGACAACTGTGGTCAGTTGAGGTGATGACTTAAAAAAGAGGTAAGTATGGTGGGGAAAGAAATCATTTCCCTACCACTCCTCAACTCGAAGTTTGAATTTGTTCTTCAGTTCCTTGAGCTTAAGAAATGCTGAATGAGTTCGGCACTTTTGACTTTCCGACTCTAGCTCCTCACACATTTCATTGTAATATTTTGCTTTGTCATTCCGTGCTGCCTTTTGGAATCTTCTGTTCAGCTCTTTAGTGTCTTTAATCCTTCCTTGTGCTTTGGCTTCTCTACGTTCCAGTGCAATCTTCAGAGTTTCTTCTGACATCCATTTTGGTCTTTTCTTCCTCTTCTGTCTTTGTAATGACCGTTTGCACTCTTCCTGGATGATACA
>NW_006400103.1:2046102-2059221 GCF_000299155.1 Elephantulus edwardii | reverse complement strand
TTGACATACTTTGGACATGTTGCAAGGAGAGACAGGTCTTTAGAGAGGGACATCATGCTGGGTAGAGTAGAGGGACAGCGCAGGAGGGGAAGACTATCAGGTGGATTGATTCGGTGACTGGGGTAATCGGGATGGGTGTGTCAGAGGCAATGCGATTGGCACAGGATAGAGCAGGCTTTAGGGCTGTTGTACATAGGGTCGCTAGGAGTTGCAAACGACTCGACGGCACATAACAACAACACCAACCACCCTTCAAATCCTTTGAGAATTCACATTTGAAACTTTTCCTGGGAACAAGATGTCTGGCAAGTAGAATAAGGAACAGACCCTTGACATCCCTCCTGAGCAGGCTGAGGAAGTCAAGTGTAAAAGTGAGAGAGAAAGATGGGCAAGTTTTTATCTTTTTTGTTGTTTAGGGTTGAAGTTTATCCAACTTTTAAAAAATCTCTGTTATTTGTGTCATTGTATAAAAAGTTTCCTATTCTTTATATATGTTTTTTGTTCTTTTGAAGATGTCTTTTTAACTTCTATCATGGTTTATAGTCAAACTTTTATGTATGTTTGTTTTGTAATATGAGCCACAATTGTTTAGTGACAGTTATTACAGCATCTCACCAGATCCTCAGTGTAGGTTTCTTTTCCCTTCACCCTACTCATTCATCTACTAATCTCTCTCTTCTTACTCACATCCCTTCTCTGTCCCACTCTCACTATTGTCACTATCTGTATGTAAACTTTTTTTAAATTTTCTATGAAGTATTTTGATTCTCACAGGATTTTCGCTTTTAGGAAATCCCAGACATATAATTTATATTCATTGGTTTGTGCATTTTTGTTATATACAGTATGCCTTAAGAAGGGTTCATCATTTTGCTCTTAGTTTCCCTATGATTATTATATTGCACAATCTACATTTAGACATAACATTTAACTTGAATTGATTTCGTGTGTGTGTGTGTGTGTGTGTGTGTGAGAGAGAGAGAGAGAGAGAGAGAGATGTGAGAGAGAGAGAGAGAGAGAGAGAGAGAGAGAGAGAGAGAGAGAGAGAGAGATGTGGGGTACAGATCTTGAGTACACAGAGAATTTAGATTAATCAGTCAGCTGGTAGTCTTTTACTCTTCTCCATTTGCCCTCTTTGTCTCCACAGAAATGCCACTACCGAAATCAGAGATGATCATGAATCCTGTTATTTCCTTGTTTCCTAAAACTGAACAGACATTTCACCCAGCTGCTCCAGGACCCTCACTCAATACAGCTTGGAAAATGCAGCCACTGTCCCTCATGACTACATCATGCCACACTGGCATTCTTCTGGGGCTCTCTGCTCAACCTCAGATCCCGCATGTGATAGGAGTTGGGTTTTCTGGCACCAGAGTGGCTAAAGCTGGAAAGGACATCAATCTATTGAGGTCAGAAGTGAAGGCGGGAGAGATCCCTGCACCTCTGATTATAACCATGATGCAGACCCCTCCCAACTGGAGTGCTTCAAGGCCTCCCAGTGGAGTTGTTGAGGGTGTTCCACAACAACTTAGGGTGGGCTCTGCTGTGGAGCAAGTGATTTATGATCCTTCTTTTATGGGTACTCATGATTGGAGGGAATCTTGGTCCCCAGATAATTTTAACGCTCCATCTACATCTGTCCAGTTGGCCTGCATTTTCCCCCAAGAGAGGGGTCAGTCTGGACCATATGATTCTATTCAGGAGGCAAACATGGTCAGCACTGAATCCAGGCCCTTGTGGAATGAGTCCTCTTGCAATCCCATGAGCGTTTATGAGAACTACCGACGCTGGCAGAGCTTCAAGTCCTTGGCCAGAAGACACTATCCTCAAAGTCCTGATACAGAAGCTTTTTCCTGCTTTCTCAATGTAAGTGGTCTAGTCAGTGGAGAAACATGATATTATCTGAAACCTTCAAATGATCTTGGGGCATACCTTATAGGTTAGGCTCAGAAGGAGCCTAACACTTGAGGGAAATTCCCAAGGGCAGTAGATGAAGGCTGGGGAAAATCTAATCTAAACTATATGAACTATAACCTCTGTATAAAGCACACTTTCCTGTACAATTTTCAATTGACTCTCATCACATTGTATATGCTAGTCTTTCATTTGGGTATTACTTTAATGATTAGTTACAGTAACATATACACCAGAAAAGATATGTGTTGTGAAGTGAGGGATTAAAGATATAGACTTATTCTATATAATACAATGTATAGGAATGAGGATATGAAACAATAAAAAGGAAAGATTGTATCAGACACATTATACATGAATGAAACACCATGTATATTAATTATTATATGTAAAGCAAAAAACAAAGAAAAAATTTATAAAGGATGTCTATAATAGGCATATATCAATGGTAATTAATGATATGAAACACAGAATATATGAATGACTGTATGAGACAATATAAAGGAGTGACAGTGTATGGAACACAAGTTATGAATGAAAAACAAAGCAAGTGAATTATTGTATGTAAACCAATAACTACTAAAAATGAAAAATGAGGTTAAAAAAGATGTAGAGGCATTAGATTACTGACATTGTTGTTCTTTATTTTTCAACATATCATGTGAGCATAGCGTGGCTGCTGCCACATCAACATCAGAGGGAGGAGGACGCAGGCAAGGTCTAGGGAACTGTCATAACTATAATTTCACACTCGTTCCTCTGGGGAATTACGTTAGAACAGGGATGTGTAGGAATGCCTAGTGCTGAACAATTTGGACTCTCTAGATTTGGGATCCTGATCAGGAGATGGCATATCTTCATCGTCAGGTGTATCTTCAAATAAGGGGATAATCTTCATTCATTCAGACACTTGCTAAGAAGATGACATGTGATAAAAAATTCTTTTGACATATGAGGTATGTCATACCTTGATGTCCAACGGAATCATTGTTGTAAAGGGAAAACAATGTAGTGTAGAAAATGATGTAAAAACCAATGTGTCTCAGCTACTGTGCATGTGGGAGAACAACTGGCTACCAAGTCTAGCCTCATGGCTTTGATAAAGGAAAGGTTGAGAGAGTGGTAGAGTTTTGTAGTTGTTACCAGAAAAAAACCTAGATTTTTTTTTCTTTCACAAAGTAATTGTTGTCATTGTTATGTGACAAGAAGTTGACTATTCCTCATAGCCACCCTATGAATAAGAGTAATCTGAATTACTGGACGAAAGGGCCTCTTTCTCAATTTCAAATATCTTAGAGTTATGGGAAATACAGGCTGCCAAATTCCATTGTGGAGCAATCTTAGGGATCTTCTGAAATAGCCTGTGTCCCTTGTTTGGTGATTGTTTCTGCTCACTGTTCATTGTTCCCTGTAAATACATTAGTCTGAATAGTGTTAGAATCTGAGACAGTCAGATTCTCTTTGTTAGGAATAACTCCACATTTCATTGTGAGCACAATGTTCACTCTACATACTCTTTGGTTCCAGTACTCTGGGCACCAAAGTCCAATCCCTGTACACGACATCCACCTGTGAAGCTGGGTTAAAAGTTTATTCATGAGAACCATAGATTGAGTCCTGGCACGTGGACACTGCAGATCATTTAATCCACAATCATACAGAAGAATCAAGCTGTCCCTCCTAGAATCGTGCCTTCGTATAGTTCTGATGCTCTGTGAGTGGTATCCTGAAGGCAAAAACTCTTCAAATCTAAGTGTAAACACCAGAAGGGAGGGAATGATATGGACATGGAGCAAAAAAGAAGTGATGTAGGTCATGAGATGTGAGTAGGGGTGGGGTGAAAAAGGGGACAGAAGATGTATTTTCAGAATATTACTGACATTATTTGGTTTATAGCCCAGTCCTGCGATCATTGGCCAGACTGAAGCCCACCATGAGCCTGGAGGAGGGACTGTGCAGGTCTGTGCATGAATGGAAGGAACAAAGCAACTCTGACCGTCTCATCTACTATAAGGTGGCAGCTAAGTAAGTTCATGGGAATCTGGACCTGTGTCTGAGGAGAGGGGGCATGCTAGGGGTGGGCTGAGAGTGGCTTCTCTCTTACTTTGTAGATGTAATTGGGTGGAGCTATTGTTAAGATTAGGTGTATAGTAGCTCTGGCTCTCTGGCATCCTTATCTATTTAAAACAATTTTTATGAAAATAAAAAAACATCTGAACTTTTATACTTTGCGTAAGTCTAAAATTTACCTCTATCGGATATTTGCATTTGCAAGGACTATTTTGAGGATGTTAAAGTAGAGTTCCAAATAAATTCTACGCTTCACAATGCCAAAATGAGGACTCTAATATGAGGTGATATACTGTCATAGGTTGGTAGCAGTGAGTCTCAGTGTGGGGCCTATTGAGTGTCATGTATACCTGAATAGCCAGTGTCAGTGTTGTTGGGTGATGCTATCAGATGGTAAAGGTGTGGAAAACAATTAAAGACAAGGCTTTGAGGCAGGTTCCAAGAAGACATGACTCCTATCTTTTTTATTCCTTTCCTCACGAATTCTGATGAATTGTGTATTAGCTGGAAAATGAATGATTGCTTGTCCTTTAAGGGTATCTTTCCACCTCAAAAATGCCTGCAGAGGCACTCTCAACGAAGGAGTAATCTCACTTAGGACTTTGGCAGGTGACTGATTTCAAGTTTCCCTGCTTCCTTGCAATCACCTTTTGCCTGGCTTTGAGGCTCCAGTGGGTCCTGCCTTCTAAGAATCAGCTATACTTCTCTCAAACTTGAAAGGTTCATGGAGTTTGAATCAGAGGGGAAGATGCAGCCTGAGAAGATGCAGCAAAATCATGGTTTCATGCAATTGCCTCCTCCAGCTCCCATGAGAGTAAATCCTCGTGGACCTTCAGCTACTGATGTTCGCAAACAACCAGGTATGGCTGCCCACACTGCAACAGGAGAGAGAAGGCAGAAGTCCCAAGGTGTGTGTAAAGACTAGTCATGTTTGTATAAGGCCTTTCCCTTCACATCTGCTATTTTCAAGTAGGAGACAGTATCTCCTACATCCTACTCTTACAAGATGTAATTGAGTAGAACAACCTGAACTTTCCTACCATATTAACTTTGTTTCTAATCTGACTTCTCTAGTGTTCATTCCAAGGAAGAGTGCTACTCTGGCACAGCCCACTAAAACACAACAAAACAGGTCCCAGTATCTCCAGTTAGATGAGAAGCAGCAGCAGCAGCAACACCAGCAGCAGCAGCAGCAGCAGCAGCCAGGAAATCAAGAACAATGACTAGAAGCAGGAAATAGGATTGATTCTGACCTAGGACTCCTGAGCTACATTGACAAACTGTGTTCACTGGAAGATTTTGTTACCAAGGTGAACTGGGCCTTGGATCTGGTGCCAATAGGTTACATAAATATTGCAGGCAGCAACCAAAGATCTGGTGTTCACCCCATGACATTGTCATTTACTTGAGTAACATAGTTACCCCCTGACTAATGGTTGTGATATGAAATGAATGTATGTGTTTGCAGAATCCCACTTGAATGTGAATTTCCAGGTGTTGTTTAAAATGACTGATCCAAACAATTGCATTGTGATTGTGCATTTTTTAATGCATAGTGACTCTGTAGTATAGTGTAGAAAGGTGGGATTCCAAAGCTGCCAATTTTAAAGATGCTGAATATCCTATATTTGTAATATGGAATGACTGGTTGCTTCAAATCAAAGGCCATTTATTGATTTTTGAACAATTTCCTTGATTCCCTCTCCCTTTCATCTCCCCCAGTCCACCTAGCAATGCACCTCTTATGCCAGATTTATGTCATAAATATAATGCCTACTAATACATTTTAAAAGTTTTTTCTGTCGCATTTATTCTAATGCCATGTTCATTATCTATTCACATTTATCTGATTTTCCCCAAAATCCTACCCCGTGTCAGTCCTGCTGTAACACTGGTATTAAGCACTAGCACTACTTGCCCTTTTGTAACTGTGATATTTCACTTATCACACTGTCTTCCAGTGTCATACATACTGTGTACAGTTTACCAAGTCATCATGTTTCCATGCTGTTTTAATACTCTATTGCGTGAATGTCCTACTGTTTTTCTATCCATTCATTTGTTGATGGGCCTAGACTCCTTTCTTCACACAATACTGAATATAAACTCATGTGGGGCATTACTCATTGCCTTATAGACCCTCCAGATCACAGTTTTCTGTTGTCCAGGAAATCTACAGCCTACTTCCTTCTGTTATTAGGTGGAAGCAGTTATTCACCCTCAATTCATAAAAATGCAAATCCAAGAGATGATCCCTTTTCCTTGATTCCAGAGCTGGAAGAAGAGAAAAGACTCACTCTCACTCAGGTAAATGAGAGAGGGTTGGAGAATCAGAATATGAAGCCCTCATGACTGTATCTAAGCATGGAGAAGTATCACGAATCCAAGTGTAAGAGTACTCAGGCATCAAAGAATGGGAACATTGCACAAGAGAGTGGGCTGGAAGAGCAGCACTGTGGGGTTCTGGAACCATAGATACATGACTGACTTCCCTGAATCCTTCTCCAATACCATGATCTCCAACAAGTGTTCCACTACCTATTGTCACAGCCTGAACAGAGCCTCTAATTGCCTGTTTCCCTTCTTTGCAGCTAGTAAAGAAGCGACTCCTGGAGTTGAAAGGGAAGGAGGATTTCGAGATACTCCCAGGTTATTATGTGCCTTCAATGAAGAACATTTGTATGAAGTCTCAGGCCATTGAAGATGGAGGCAACAGCGATATGTTAGAAGACTTTAGAGCTGAACTATCAGCCTCTCCTCACCTTGGTCCCAATCATCCTTCTTCTAGATTGAGAACCACAGATGCCTTCATGTTCACAGAAACATCTCCATTTAGTGAACCAACTGTGAAAGGAAAAGGGCTCGGTGAACAAAAGGAGGGGGAAGAGGAACTCCCCAGCCTTGACTTTCTCTTAGCATCTCCACAAAGCCTGTTGCCTTGTGGTCTTCCCAAGAGTTCTCTACCTGCCTCTAGAAGTGTCTATCATGGAGCTCAGGACTCTTGCCAAAGTAGAGCCCAAGCACATCCTGTAAAGAGGTCCCACTCAGAGTCTGAGCCTAGATTCCATGTGAGACAACCTTTGGTTTTAAGTGAAGTGCAACTCTCACTGTCTCTTAAAAAAGGAAAGCAGGAACTTCTCAAGCAGAAGAAGAGAAAGAAGTCTCAAGTGAGGAAGTAGAGTGCTAGCCTCTGCCATGTGTCAGACCCTCATTCTAGAGCCTCAAAATACATTTGGATATGCAACACCACCTCTACCCCATACTCCCAATGTTAGTATATTTCCCGCTACCATTTCAGTAGTGTTTATTTATTACTCTACCAATAAAATGAAGGTAGAGTAAGGCAGTAAAACTGAATAAAGTTAAAACCTCCTTTTGTAGGTAATGAAAAATACTACAGTAAGAACTCTTTTGTGAAATAGGATTAAATATATAGCTTATTGCAATAAAATTCTCATTGCTTCTTTCCTTGGGTTGATTTTTATTGATAGATGGATTGTGGTGTCATAAAAAATAAAGAAAGGATGGTGTCAAATTCTATATATCCCTATGCAACTTTACTAGATTTCCCTCAACCAATTTTAGACTATTTGTCAAAAAGTTCTGGGGACAGTCTGTCTTTTTCCCATAATAAATCACCAATGAATCTCCAGTGATTACTTTCATACTATCCTTATCCAATGTCTGGCTTTCTTTGGGCCATACCCTATGGACATCCCATCATTATTTGTATCTAGTGACAATCTATTAAGAGAATATTTCTTTTCATCCTCAAAGAGTACTTTCCTTTCTTTGTTTGAGTTCCATGAAACAGCTCACACAGTGGGTCCTAAAGCTTCATGGAGGATGATTATGAGTCAGAGTCCAGTGAAAATAATGGGCTTGTGGGATTTTAAAGTTAATGTATTTGAAATAATTACAATTAAGCAAATAGATCCTTGGACATCAAAATCCACTGGAGCACTATTCAAGGACTACAGAGGTGAAAGCAATCCAAGTGTCCTTCAAAAGAAGAACAGAAACACCTAATACGGAGTACAAATATACTAAAAAATTATTCCTCTTTAAAAAGAAATTATATTGAGAAACATATACTTTTATGTATGTATGTATGTATGTATGTATGTATGTATGTATATGTATATTTATGTACATATACACTTTTAAACGTGACCATGGTTTAGTAAATAATATTCGTAAAATAAATGATCAAAACTTATTTTAAAATGTACAAAATACAAAGATATAGTAAGTATTAATAGTCATGAATGCAGGCAATTTGAGGTGTGTAGGAATGGAGAGGAGATTGGTGTTTTTAACAATTACAGTTTGTTCGGCTGCACAATCCATACTCTTGGCACCAGCAGTCAGGAAATCAAAACATGAATTGCACTGGGCAAATCTGTTGTTAAGGACCAATCCAGAGTACTGTGAACAACAATGCCAGTCTAGAGACTAAAGTGCACTTTATCCAGATCATGGACTTTAAATTACTTTCTATGCATCAAAGAGCTGGATAATGACTATAGATGGCAAAAGAAGAATTGATGTCTTTGAGTTGTAGTTCTGGAGAAGAGTCTTGAACACATCATGGTCCACCAAGAAAATAAATAAGTCTATCTTGGAGAAGATGAAGCCCTGTTTTTCCTAGGAGGTAAGGATTTTGAAGCTCTGGATCATATATTTTGAGCCCCTAGCCAGGAGGATCCAACGGGTCCTTGGAGAAGGACTTCATGCTCAGAAGGGTGGAAGGACAGAGCAGGAAAGGAATTTACCAGACCGGACAGATTGATACAGTAACTGGGCAGTAATGTTGGGGGAATTGGAGTCAGTGAGACTGGCTCAGGACAGGTCAGGCTTCAGAATTATTGTAGTTAGGGTTGCTATGATTCGCAGATGATTTGACACTACATAACAACAACAATAGAGAAAGAAACACTCAAACAAAATAATAAGAATATTCAAGCAAATATAAAGAAAATGTTTTAAATGTAACTATGCAGAACGTATTTCATTTACAATATATGGAATTTCTAAATACCAGTCCTGTATTTTTCTAACAAAATATGCAACAATACAAAATGTATTATCATGTTAGAAATTATATATGAAAAAGAAATCACTTATGAAACAGGCCACCCTGGTCAGAAGGAATAGTTTTCTACATAGAAGCTGTTATGGGAGTTTTTGAGAAAGTGATGGAAGTATACTGCATAGGAATATAATTCCTCATAAGGAAGACGAAGCATAAGGACACTCACTATTAGGCACAGAGTCCTCGGAGGTCTTCAAGTAGGCAGGAGGTATGTGTCAATCAACTGGAGGCTACTATGATAATTTGATCACTATGATCACTGAGTTTGCAGTCTTACATCAGAAACAAAAAGGGGTGGGGAAATGAGGTGTTCCTCTCAGAAAAAAAAAAAGGAGCTAAGATGAGTCTGCCAGTGTGAGGAGAATCAAAACTATTATATATTTTTTTAAAAAGGAGATTAAAAACCAGGATGCATTAATGTAAATCAGGTTTCTTCACATGTAGGCCTGCCCATGCTCTCCAGATATACACTTCCTGCTCTCTCTAAGAAAAAAGCTTCCCCAGGTATTCCTATGTTGTCTATGAGACCCCAGCCAGTGCTAGAATTCTCCCCCTTAAGATTTCTTGGCAAAACCTGTTAAGCACATTTTAGGACGTAGCATACGATGAAGAACCAATGATAATAAAAGAAGTTCAAGCTGCTCCCAAGGAATTGACTAAAAAGAAGATTGAGGAATTGATGAAATACCAATTGACATATTTAAAAAAACAGATGAAAATATCAATACATCGTTGTTATGTGCCACAGAGTTGCCTGTGACTCACAGGGACCCTATGTACAACAGACCTAAACACGCCTCTATCCTGTGCCAATCTTACTGTCTCTGACACATCTACCCCCATTACCCAACTCACTGAATCAATCCATCTCATGGAGGGCCTTTGTCTCTTGCACTGTCCCTCCACCCTCACAAGCATGATATTCCTCTCCAAGGACTTGGTCCCGCCTTGCAACATGTCCAAAGTACATCAGATGATGCTTCAGAACTTGTCTCCAAGGACCAGCCTGGTTTCACTATCTCTAGGATGAACCTGTTTGTTCTCTTCACAGTCCATGGTATATTCGATATTCTTCTTCAGCACCATAGCTCAAAGTCATCAATTCTCCTTGTATCATCCCTAGTCATTGTCCAGCTTTCTGATGCATAGCAAGTAATTGCAAAGACTACGGCCTGGATCAGGCATAATTTTGTCTCCAGACTGACACCACTGCTCTTCAGTACTTTTGGGAGGTCTCTGACAGTAGACTTTCTCAATGACATTCATCTTTTAATTTCCTGGTTGCTGATACCAAGACTGTTTATTGTGGAGCCAAGCAAACTAAAGCTGTCTACAATCTCAATCTCTTCACCATCTATCATGATGCTGCCAATAGATCCAGTGGTGAGCATCTCTGTTTTCTTGATGTTGACCTTCAATACATATTGAAGGCTGTAGTCCTTGACCTTCTGCAACAAGTATTTCAGGTCCTAGTAAGTTTCAGCAAGCAGGGTCGTGTCATCTGCATAACGCAGATTATTGATGAGTCTTCCTCCAATCCTGATGCCATATTTACCTTCACAGAGCCCAGCCTCCCAGATAATCTGTTATGCATACAGATTGAACAGGGATGGAGATAGGACATATTCCTGGTGAATACTCTTCATAATTTTGAACCATTCAGTGTTTCCTTGCTGTTTTCTGACAATTGCCTCCTGGTCCAAGTATAGGTTTTGCTTAAGAACGGTAAATTGTTCTGGGATTCCCATTCTTCTCAGAGTCAGCCACATTTTCTTGTGAGACATTTCTCTGGTACTCCCTGCTTTCAGACAAGATCCATCTAAAATTAGCTCTAATACCCCTAGTACCATGGCCTCTTCTAAACCTAGCCTGTACTTCAGTTCTCTGTTCCAGTCATTTTTGGGTAATCTTCAGCCAAATCTTGGTTGTGTGTGACATCAATGATATTGTTCTATCTTTTCCACACTCTGTCATGTCCCCTTTCTTTGGCGTGGAAAAAATACAAAATACAGATCTTTTCCAGTCAGTTTGCCAGACACATGTAAACTCTCTTACACCATGGAAATACTAAAATGCACATACAACAACACCAACAAATTAGCAAGAAATAGAAAGAATATTGTTTGCATATGGGGCAACCCTGATAGCTTTCTTACAGATACAGCCACCCATATATATGCCCATATTCTGAATAGAATTATACATTCTACACATTCAGAGATGCAACAGTATAATTAAACATTATATATTATCACTCATCTATACAATACAGCTTTACCTCCCTAAACCCTGAACGTGTCAATTCACATTAGAGGGATCCTAGCATCCTCTGTAGATATGCATATAAATACTTCTGGGAATGATCTTCTTGAATTTACCTTTCCACATATGAGCAGAAAAAAAAAATCTAGTATATACGCTCTGTCTACAACAAACTGTATAGAAGGATAATACTTTAGACCCAAGACAATATTTCCAAATGATACATCTTCAAATATTCACACATATCCAGGTTAAAATGTCCTTATAGTTGTTAACTTGAGCCATTCATAGTATTCTCATGCACAAAAGAGCAAAACTCTCATAATCAGTATCATTCTCATCATTTCTATTGTGTTAAGCTCATTGTTGCAGTCAGTGCATCAGTGCATCAGTCCATTGACTTGAAGGTCTTCCTCTCCTTCGATTACCTTCTATTGTTCTAAGCATGAAATATTATTGTAAGGACTGGTTTCCTTGGTAATTAGCCCAAAGTTTGTGTGATGAGGTAGTCTCAATTTTTAAAAAAATTTTTTATTTTATTTTATTTTTATTATTTGTGTGTGTGTTTGTACCGTCAAATCAGATTTGACTGGTACAGGAGGAGATTGTTTCTCCTTCTCCAGCAAAGCATCTGGTGGATTTGAACCACTGAGGTAGTCTCACTTTTAAGGCACACTCTTATTACACATATATTAAGACAGATTTGTTTTTTGTGATCTGATATTTTCAACATTTTTTGTCAACAGGAAATTATAAGCTGTGTTCTTAGGTCTTCCTTATTTACTGTTCTACATTCACATGTGTGTGCAGCAATTTTAAATACTATGAGTTGGATCAGGCACATCTTAGTTTTTAAAGGACATCGCTGATCACAAAGAAATTTTTGGCAAATTTGTTCATTGCGATTTATCATTTGTGCTATATTCATGACTGGTCTATAGGTCTTGATTGGCGTATAAAAAATTATTGACGACTACAATCTTTTCTTCATTTATCATGATGTGGATTTTCGTTCTGGTTCGAATGGGTTTTGTTTTCTGAGATTATAGTGCAACTCATTTTGCAGGCGATAGTCTATGATCTTCCTAAGTAAGTTGTTACAATCTTATGTATGATCAACAGATGAAACTGAATGTAGTTTGTATATAAATATTTGCCAATCCTGCTTGCCAATCAATGTTGAGTTGTGCAACATCACACTAATAACATGGGGTTTTTTTAGCCACTTTAATAAAGTCACTTTTTTCCTGCACAAATGAATGTCAGGTGAATATACTGATTGACTTTTATTTTTGTATGAAGAGGACATATGCAAGGAAATACATTGGAATAGTGTATTTGCATGGATATTTCCTCTTTTCCTGTCAGACTCAGACAATGGATTAGAAATCCTTAAGAACTAAGTGCTTCACAATTTAGAAATGTCATGCATTCAAATACACCACTGGAGAATCAAGTCTAACAGAAACATAAGGAAGGCACAGTTGAGCGTAACTCCACCATCTGTGTTTCCTCAAATTGACAGATATGAAGTTGGAAGCACACTGCACTGCTGGGTGCAGGATCACTGGCCTCACCCTTGCACAGCGCAGCCCAGTCAGGGTTCCAACCCTTAGGAACCTACCTTCTCTGCTGGTGCCCATCCATTTCCCTCAAGAGGCCTTCCTGCAACTGACACCTGCTGCCAGTAGAGGGCGGTAGGGCTCGAGCTGGTTCCGGAGCCCCGCCCCAGGAGGGCATGTAAGCATGTGCGAGCTCCTCAGGCAGAGCCAGAGTGG
>NW_006400103.1:2045196-2046002 GCF_000299155.1 Elephantulus edwardii | reverse complement strand
CCCAGGGATAGCCTGAGGGCGCCAGGGGTGTGTGTGTTGGGGGGGGGGGGAGCAAAGCAGGTGCAGCCTCTTCCCCAGGATAGCCACAGTCCCTCCCTGCAGAACACCTGTCACCACTGTCAAGTTATTCTTCCTGATTGTGCCTCCTCCTAGTGACCCTATGAGACAGGGAGCAACTGTGCCAAAGGGTCTCTAGACTTTACTGAGTTGCCTGCTAATCCAAAAGTTAACCCAACTATAGAGTTCAAATCCACCACTTTCTATGGGACGGGAGACAGGCAGTCTCCTCCCTAAAGATGTTAAGCCTCGGAAACAAATTCCTTGAGAGGGCAGCTATGAGGGGAACCCAATGCAAGAGTGACTTTCTGGTTTTTTAAATCTATAAGTGAGGGTATTTGGTTTTATCTTCAAGGAGATGACAGGAAAGTAAATCCATGGTACCCTGGCCCTGTGTGCTGAGAGGAGTGATGATGGGGGTGAGCTCAGAGTAAATGCTATCTGGCTGAGTAGATGCAAATTGAAGGACAAGTTTCTGTGTCCTGGGACAGCTTCTCCTGAATCCCACTCTACATTAAGACAGTTTCTACCTCCACATTCACCAAAAGGAATTTTCTATTTTACCTTCTTCTAGACACCAATATGTATGGAGTCTGGGACCAGTGAAGATGCAAAGAACAGAGATAACCACAGTCTTGACTTAGGAATCATGAATGAGACCAGCATAAAACTCTTAAATGTAGATAAATTGATCAAGTAAGACAGAGATTCTCCAGATTTCAATACCAACGGAAGTATTTCCGATAACA
>NW_006400103.1:2021449-2043931 GCF_000299155.1 Elephantulus edwardii | reverse complement strand
GCAGGATAGAGCAGGGTTTAGGGCTGTTGTGCATAGGGTTGCTATGAGTCGAAAACGACTCGATGGCACATACAACAACAACAAGACAGAGAACACAAAATCAGGTCAGAAGATTCAGCTTTCTTCACATGGAGATTCAAGTTAAAGAAGCTTAATACTGAATGTTCAACCCAATCTCAATGTGACCTTGCTTGTACTTGCCATAAACTGGGAACCAGAGAAGCTTAAATGCTCACAAAATCTACTCCTATTGTGAACCCCCTAGGAAAGAAGAGTGTCCAGTGAAGAAAAGGAAAAAGAGGAACGCCCTAGGATTCCCTTCCTCTTGGAAACTCAAGCATCATTCTTCCCTGGTATCTTTCAAGATTTTTCTGGCTGCCTCCAGAGTTCTCCAGTGTGGAGTCCGGGATCCCTACAAGAGATTAAATTTTTCACCACCTCTATCTCACCATGTTGTTGTTGTCATTAGCTGTCCAGTAGACACTGATCCATAATTGACATTCCAGGGAGTTTTCAGAGGCAGTTAATTGCACAAAAGACTGCCCATCATTCTCTGAAGAACACCTGGTGGGTTAGAACCATGCAACACTTCTTCATTGTTGTACTGATTAGATGAAGACAGACTATGACGGTAAAGATGGATCAGGGAACATAATCTATGGTGCATCATAAAAAAAATGACTGTAAAAATAATTTTTGGTGATATTTCCCTGGTCTGTTTCTCTCTCTGCAGACCAAGGAATCCTACCCAGGAGACCTGTTAACAACGCTTCTTTAGCTTTCTTTATTTCTCTGCTCCCTTCCTTGAGTCCTTGGCCTTATGTACAGTGTGAAGACCTAACATTCTGGTGCATGAAACCCGGGAGAGGAATTGAGGTGTGTTGTGCCCCTGCCCTCTTTTGAGGGGTGTGTGGTGCCCCTCACTCTTTCTCTCTTGAAACTACCAGCTTGCATGGTGTCAAGATGTCAAACGGTAATGTAACAGAAGTGGTCAAGTGGTCCCGTTTCTCTTCTCATCTCCTGTTTTGTGTGTATGCTTGCTAGCTGAATGCTTTGAGTGCTTGGAAAGAGGCTCCACGGCTGATGCTACTCTGAAGCCGTGGAGTTTGATTAGGTCTTCACCCGCAGTTTGGTGGTGTTGTCATATAGCTTAGAGGTGATTTAGGGGATCATCTAGGGACCCCAACTGGGCCTGGGCTTGATATGGATACACCTATAGCTAAGACATACTTTCAACTCATGAGGGGCACACCCGGAGGGATGTCTGCATGGACTGAGGGGACAGACCTTCTGTTGTCTATTTCCATCCATTTTGTGTTCATACCCAGTTGTCAGTAATGTCAACTTTCCCTGAACTCCTCATTCTTCCTGTCCACTGCTACCTCTATTCTGGAAGAGTGCTAGCTGAGAGTTATCTGGCACCTCTTCCCATCGAGAACTTTGCCCCTATTCTTAAGACTTTTGCCTCTGCACTCTCAGACTCCTTTTCTAACTCAGAAAAGACTTTTCTCCTTCAGAAAGGCCCATTTAGTCATACAATTTCCCAGGCACTGTTTAGGACAGTCGCCAGGCATTTTGCCTCCAGGCACATTGAACTCCCTTGGGATTCATGCCTGTCTGCACTGGACTCCTGTCTGAGCATTTATCCATCTGATATTTCAAAAAACCGCAGGCCTGCATCAGGAGCCCACCCAAGCACCTGGCACTTCCAGGCTATTGATTGCAATCAGGGACACCCATACTATCTCTCAGTCTTTCCCATAATCTGAGGTTTCCGACTTTCAGAGGATGCTCTGAAATCTCAGCTGCCCACACCCACAGACCTGAACACCATGGATAGGTAAATGTCTTTCAAACTTGAGCCTGACTGAGGACCTCTACCCCAAGAGACTAATCTTTTATTGTAACCAGTCATTGCTGCAATACCAGCTAGATAACAATTCTCAATAGCCTGAAAACAGGACTTTTCATTTTAATACCCTTTGAAATCTTGACAATTTCTGCCAATGGACTCAAAGATGGTCAGAAACCCCATCTAAGCTTTACTCCTCTCTCTCTCTCTCTCTCTCTCTCTCTCTGTAAAATCTGCCAACCTGTGCAGGTTCTCTTAGCCCACAGTAAAGTAACTTTTAGTATTTGCTTTTGTTTCTTTGAAAAGTACTGTTCTTCCATGATTTAAAAAGTTTAGTTATGTGCATGAATACATATATGTATCTATATTTTTAAATCATATTAACTTTACCAAGTGAAACCAAGCCATACAGTTTTCAAGCCTATTAAGAATATTGTAGTTATTTACAGCATTTTGGGGTAGTGAATACATATGAAATAACTTAGTATATCTAGTCTAATGAACAAAAACCACCTTGAGAATAAAAGCTGGAAGTTTTAGCATATGAGATTCAAGAATGTTTTTAAATTTTTATATTACATCAAGATGGGGAAAAGACTGATTTCCTATGCAAAATGTTACATGGGTGATATGCTGGCCTCTATAAAAACTAACCTTCCAGTTAAAAAGAATTTTCTGAAAACTAAAACATCACCTTCCTTTTCTACCCTTAACCCACAGATAAAACATCTCTCCTTTTTCTGACACCACCCAGTAAATAATCCCACTTAGCCTCCCTTAGCGTCCAGACTGAACATCACAGAAAAAGGGATTAAATGCCTATGCTCCTCCCTTCTTTCCTTCCAACCCACTCCCTACCCCATTCCAGCACATTACCCTCTGTCAAAACTCAGTCAACGAATTCCTATCAAATATAAATCCCATCCAACACCACCTTACTTTTACTAAACAGGTTTAAGAATTTTTTTAATTTCCTTTTTCCTTAAAGCATTTTCTACCTACTTTAAATTTTTCGGTTAGTGTTTAGAACTAAAAATATTTTCAAATTTATCTTTTTTGTTTTAAGATTAATATGTTGTTGTTGTTATGTGCCATCGAGTCATTTGCGACTCATAGCGACCCTATGTACAACAGCCCTAAAACCTGCTCTATCCCGTGCCAATCACATTGCCTCTGACACACCCATCCCGATTACCCCAGTCACTGAAACAATCCACCTCATAGAGGGTCTTCCCCTCCTGCGCTGTCCCTCTGCTCTACTCAGCATGATGTCCCTCTCCAAAGACCTATCTCTCCTTGCAACATGTCCAAAGTATGTCAAACGAAGCCCCAGAATCCTTGCCTCAGAGGAGTAGCCTGGTTTAAACCTCTCTAGGAAGAATCTGTTTTCTTGGCAGTCCTTGGTACATTCAATATTCTTCTCCAGCACCACAGCTCAAAGGCGTCAATTCTCCTGTCCTCCCTAGTCATTGTCCAGCTCTCTGATGCATAACAAGTGATTGCAAAGACCATGGCCTGTATCAGGCGCACCTTTGTCTCCAAAGAGACATCGTTGCTCTTGAGTCCTTTAGAGAGGTCCCTAACAGCAGATTTTCCCATCGCAATACGTTTTTTGATTTCCTGGCTGCTGGTGTCAAGAGTGTTGACTGTGGAGCCGAGCAAACTGAAGCTGTGAACAATCTCAATCTCTTTGCCATCCATCCTGATACTACCAATTGGTCCAGTGGTGAGAATCTTTGTCTTCTTGACATTGAGCCTCAGTCCATACTGAAGGTTAATATAGTACTAGTTTAAAGCTCATACATTCCACATATTTAAAAATTATCAATTGAAAAACGTTTAGGCTCATTTTCCAAAGACCCAACAACCTATATATCAAAGAGTTTAAGTATATAACCCAGACCTACGAACTCACCTGGCATGACCTATTTGTTGTACTGTCCTCTATACTGATGCCAGATGAAAAAGAGCATATTCTGTCACTCAGAAGCACGCAGATCAAGTACATCTAATGGATGGCTCCATGTTGGTTGGCTCCCAAGCAGTCCCCCCGCAAGAGCCAAATTGTACATACCAAATTAATACAACAGCAGGAAGAGATGGTTGAACCTGGTGTAACCATATGATTCAATGCCTATTAGCCAGCCTACATGCCATCTCCCATAAAGCAGTCAATTTTGATAAGCTCAGAAATCTCAAGCTTGCCCAAGCTAAAGATGAGAACCCAGCTACTTTCCTTAACTGTCTGACTGTCGCCCTGACTCAGTATACTGGCTTAGACCCTACCTCCTCAGCAGAGGCCACCATCCTAGCTATTCATGTTATCGTTCAGCCCCTAATATCAAAACAAACTCAAAAAGGCTGAGGACAGCTCCCAAACACCCATTTGAAGCCTGGTAACATGGCATTTAAAGTTTTAATGCTGAGAAGAACAAGCAGAGGCTCATAAGGAGACTAATAACCTCCAGAAAGTGAATCTGCAGACTCAAGCCCTGGTCACTGCCCTACAGGCAGTGGCAATGGTGAGTGGTCAAAAAACACCTCCTTGTTCAACAAGCTGATTACCTCTTGGTGCATGCTTCAAGTGTGGCGAAGGTCATTGGGCTAACCGCAGCCCTGACTCTTACCCTCCAACATAGCCTTGCCCTATCTATGGGACACAAGGCCATTGGAAGGCTGACTGCCCTTCAGCGCCTCGCTGCGGCAGGGTATCGCCTCCACCAAATCCCCATTTTGGGCAACCTTTAGGTCTGGCTGCTGAAGATTGAAGATGCCCAGGTTCAACGACCCTCAAGAGACGAGGATAACCCTTCAAGTAGCAGGCAAGCCAGTTTCCTTTCTGGTTGGCATGAGGGCTACATTTTCAGTACTCCCTTCCTTTCTCAGGTCCTTTTTTCCCTTCCCAGGTCTCAGTAATGGGGATTGATGGTTTCTCTTCTAAGCCTTTTACCACTCAACCCCTCCTTATTACTTTTGACAAACAAGTACTTACCCATTTCTTTCTAAGTATTCCTACACATCCAACTCTGAGCTGTGTTTCACTGGGAGCCAAGTGAACCTAGTTTGCCTGACCAGCCTTTAGTTTTATGCCTTTTAGGTCTCCTTACCTCTGAGCCCCTTTCTACACTACCTCTATCACCAGATGTTGTCAAACCCATTGTATGGGATCTTTCCATTCCATCTGTAGCCTCTCACCACCAACCTGTTCTTGTTACTCTGAAAGACCCCTTCTCCTTTCCTGCTAGACCCCAATTCCCTATCTTCGCACAAAACTGCAAAAGTTAAAAACCCATTGTTACTCACCTGCTTTCCAATAAGGTTCTTATCCCCTAGTGTTCCTTGCAATATGTTAATGATATTTTATTGTGTAGTCCTTCATATCATCTTTCATGAACTCACACTGCACAACTTCTTAACTTCTTAGCCTCCAAGGAATATACGGTATCCCTCTCCAAGCCCTAACTGTCTCTCCCCACAGTCATGTATCTCGGTTTTCAAAATGACCCCCATAACTAAAAGTCATTGAAAGCTTCCAGCTACCTAAAACTGAGGATCAAATCCTCTTTGCTCAGATTTATTGGCTTCCTTAGACACTGGATTCCCAATCTTTCCTTACTAGCAAAACCCCTTTATGATGTGGCAAAAGCAACCCCACAAAGACCCCTAGATTCACCCCAGATAGTTAAAAAAGCTATCCTCCAGCATCTCCTCTTACAGTCCCCACTCCTTGCATTGCCAAATCCATCTAAAACTTTCTATCTATAACTTATGAAAAACAGGGTATTGCTGCTGTCTTGGCTCAGCCTCTTGGACCCACCTGTACCACATTGCATTCCTCTTCTAAGCAACTCTATGTCATCACCCAGGGATGATAACCCTGCCTGTGATCCCTAGCAGCAGCAGCTCTCCTCACAAAAGAGGTGCTTTAACTCACCCTGAGAAGCCCTCTGCAAGTCTTCTCTACCATAAGCTTCAAGACCTGCTTTCCCAAAACCTGCCTTTCCCACAGCTTCCTATCTTTACTTCCGCCTGGATGGATACTGGAGCTCCATCTAATTTTTCTCGAGAACCCTGATATTAACCTCTCAATCACTGTCCCTCAACCTGGCCACCCTACTTTCAGTAGACACCTAGACTTATTGACCATGGCTTCCCTGAAGTACTTGAAGATATGGGCTCTTTACTTCCCTCCCTATCTGACCAACCCATTCCTCAACTTATTATGACCATGGCTGCCCTGAAGTCCTTCAAGAAATGGGCTCTGCTTTTCTCCTTATCTGACCAACCCATACCTAATACAGACCATACTTGTTTGTTAACAGTAGTTCTTGTATGACCTCCCAAAGGTTACCATTAGGCAGCTTATGCTGTAGTTTCCATAAACAGAGTGTGGAAAGCAGCAACTTAATATTGCCTTAGCCAGTATCTGAGCAACACTCCATTCATTATCCTTTCTGAGCCCCTTTGATCTAATGTAAAGCCAACCATTTCTGCTGAACCATAACCAACCCACTGAACCCCCTCTTTTCGCATCATATCTTCCTCATCTCTCCCTCATTAGGCTATTACTCCGTGAACATGCAGACCACTGCATATCCAGAACCTCACCTGAAAGTCTAAACCATACAGCTAGAGTCACCCCAGGAGATGCCATCCTCATCAAATGCCATCATCAAACAATGTGCACACAAACCTCTTCAACCATGCTAAGATAGACTTTACACAGTCATCCTAAATACCTCCACAATGGTTACGGTCATAAATAACCCCCACTGGCACCACCTTTCCCAAGTCAAGCATACTCCTCTCACTACCTCCTACACCTCTCAAATGGTGGGCCCCACTACTCTTCACCTCACTCAAATCCCAAGTCTTAATTAAGTACCTCTTCTTATTGTTACTAATTGCTCTCCCACTACTCTTTGCCTCACTCAGATCCCAAGCCTTAAGTATCTCTTCATATTTTTGCTAATCACTCTTTCCACTACTATTCGCCTCACTCAGATTCCAAGCTTTAAGCTTCATATTGTCATTAATCACTCCCTGCCTTTTTGAATTCTTACTTCAGAGGATAAAAGAAATGACCAACTTGAACCAGCTGTTGTGACATCCATATTCTTCCCTGGTTACTGGTCCTGGGCCATCCCAGTCCAGCCTCTGAGCCCCAAATCTTTGTCCCTGTTCAGCAGGAAGTAGTAGAAAGAATACGTCACCCTTTTTCTCACTAAAGAAGCTGGGCTGTCAGGCCCAGACCAAGGTCAAAGGCAGAACGAAGGATTCAAGGAATATCAACATGTCAACAAAGGGAGTGAACAGCTTCACCTACCATGGAGTACCCCTTCCTTCCCTCTCTAGAAGACCACCCACCTGGCTAAATCACAATGGAATGCCTTCCTTCCCTAAAGACATTTACTATAAAACCTGCCCTAATCCACTCCCTGGTCTGTCCCTATGCCTGTTTCTCTCTCTGCAGACCAAGGAATCCTGCCCGAAGACCCCTTAATAAAGCTTCTTTAGCTTTAAAAAAATCGTTTTCAGATAACATAGTGCTGTAGATAGATTTTTGGAAGAAATTGCTTATATTTCTAATTCTCTTCAATTTCTAGATGAATTGCCATGTTCTTGGAAAAAAATAATTATATGGATGTCTTTTATTTTATAGATCTTCAGGTAACAATAATAAACAAGGAGGATACAAAGGCCTTTCACGATATTCCTGTTCAGCAAAAAGACTCATCCCGTAGAATTTAAAGTCCTATCGTGCAGTGATCAATGAGGTGCTGAGTGGCCTCAGGTGACTTCAGGACCACCCAAGGTTCATTGTATTAGCACTGTTGCCTTCCTTCCCAACCACTGATAATATTGTAGGGACCTCTGCAGAGTTGAAGAGCATGTCAGTCTAGAGACTAAGGTGATCCTGATCCAGGCCATGTGCTTTGCAATTAGTTTGCTATATGGATATATACTGTGCTGTACAAAGACTATGGATGATAGAAGAAGAATTGATGCCTTTGAGTTGTGATGTTGGAGAAGAGTACTGCATATACCATAGACTGCTAGAATAAATAGGTTCATTCTGGCGAGGGTGAAACCAGGCTGCTCCTTAGAGGCAAGGATTTTGATGCTTCATCTGACATACTTTGGGCATGTTACTAGGAGGGACGAGTCCTTGGGGAGGCACATCATTCTTAGAATGATGGAATGACAGCAAAAGAGATGAAGACCCCATTTAGGATGGATTTACTCAGTGACTGGAGTAATGTGGGAAGGTGTTTCAGAGACAATGAAATTGCCGTAAGATACAGCAGGCTTAAGAACTGTGGTACAGAGGGTCATTATGAGTCACAAGAAACTCAGTGGCACATAATAAAACCAACTGACAGCATATTATCTTTCTATTTAGCAATTAAAAAATTGTTGAAAACAAAAGGAAGTCTATTTAACACAAGAAGAGTAATGTCCAGTGAGTAACAGAGATATGACTAGGTTTACAGCAGGCTCTTCAATATGCATGGCACATGTGAGTAGAGAGAGGCTGAGGCATTTTCCATCTACTTGCTTGGGCACTTCCACAGACCCCATACTATAAGGAGAACAATATGGGTATGGCATTTTGCATCTGGTAGGTGCTTTGGGAAAATAAATATTCTGAAAGAGATCTACACTACTAAGGTTATAGAAACAATTAAGACAAAGAGCTGAGAATTTCACATCCTTCCTTCCACGGACAATCCTGGATGAACTTCATCCAAGATATATTTTTTGTTTTTTATCAGTCTATGGGATATTCTGTACTCTTATCCACCACAACTCCTCATAGATATGGAGTCTTCTTATGTCATCTTAATTCATTTCCTGACATTCAAGTACATAGGAAGTAATTGAAAAAAAAAAAAAAACCAACGTGGCTTGGATTACATGTATCTTTAAACTGACATCCTTGCAAAAACAAACACTAGAACAGACCGAGCAGAAAATAAGAAATTAAGCAGAAGAAAAAATGAGTTCACCCTGAAAAAAAAAGTCTTGAGCCTGATGGATTCATGGTTGAATTCCACCATTCATAGCTGAACTAATACCAATGTAATTGAAATTGTTTTAAAAAATAGAAGAAGGAACATCCCCAGAGCTATTCAATGAAGCAAGTCTAAAACTAATACGACAATGTAGCCAAAAACAAAACTAAAAAGGGAACTATAGTCCAATATCTTTTATGACCATAAGTCCAACAATTCTTAATAAGATCCTCACTAATACAATCCAACAGTTATTTCACTGTTGTTATGTCCCATTGTCAAGCCACTTTAAGACTCATAACAACCCTATGTACAACAGCTGTGAACCCTGCCCTATCTTGAGCCAATTACATTGTTGCCAATACACTTACCCACATTACCCCAGTTACTGAGTCAATCCGTCTCATCCAGCTTCTTCTCCTCTTGGCTATCCCTCCATCCTTCCAAGCATGATGCCCTTCTCCAAGGACTAGTCCCTCCTGGCAAGGAACAACCTCTCTAGGACAGATATGTTTGCTCTCTTAGTGGTCCATGGTATGTTCAAACTCTTCTCTATTGAGACACAACAGATCAAATGGATATACCTTTAGTTAATATCTACACACATAATGATGTTGTTGTTGTGAGTCACCTGCAACTCATAGCGACCCTATGTACAATAACCCTAGACTTGTAAAAAACAGTAAACTAGAGTGCACAGTCAATATTGACATACTAGGCATTGGTAAGATGAGATGGACTGGCATGGGGCATTTTGAGTCAGATGACCATATGACATATTATTCTGGAGATGAAAAGGTGAGGAAAAATGGAGTTGCTTTCATAGTTTAAAAAGTCATAGATCCATCTTGAAGTACAATACTTTCAGTGGCAATATCTATACACATACAAGGAAGTCCAGTGAATACCACTATCATTCAAATATATGCACCAACAACCAGAGCCAAGGAAGAGGAGATAGACGATTTTTACCAGCTTTTACAATCGGAGATTGATCGAACATGCAGTCAAGATGCATTGATAATAATGGGTGACTGGAATGCAAAAGTCGGGAACAAAGAAGAAGATTCAGTAGTTGGAAAACATGGACTCAGTGACAGAAATGGAGCTGCAGAGAGAATGATCGAATTTTGCACAATCAATGACTTATTCATAGCAAATACATTTTTAAGAGACATAAATGCAGGTTATATACCTGGATTTCACCTGATGGTATGCATAGGAATCAGATAGATTACATCTGTTGAAAGAAACGCTGGAGAAGCTCGATATCAGCTGTGAAAACTAGGCCAGGAGCTGATAGTGGAACAGACAACCAACTACTCATATGAAAATTCAAGCTGAAGCTGAGGAAAATTAAACCAAATCCAAGGCAACCAAAATATGTCTTCGAGTCTATCCCACCTGAATTTCAGAACCAACTCAGGAAAAGGTTTGAGGCTTTGAACACTAATGAGCGAAGGCCAGATGAATTGTGGGAGGATATCAAGGGTATCATCCAGGAAGAGTGCAAACGGTCATTACAAAGACAGAAGAGGAAGAAAAGACCAAAATGGATGTCAGAAGAGACTCTGAAAATTGCACTGGAACGCAGAGAAGCCAAAGCACAAGGAAGAATTCAAGATACTAAAGAGCTGAATAGAAGATTTCAAAAGGCAGCACGGGATGACAAAGCAAAATACTACAATGAAATGTGCAAGGAGTTGGAGTCAGAAAATCAAAAGGGCCGAACTCGCTCAGCATATCTTAAGCTCAAGGAACTGAAGAACAAATTCAAACCTCGAGTTGCTATAATCAAGGATGCTTTCGGCAGAATGTTAAATGATCCAGGAAGTATTAAAAGAAGTTGGAAAGAATATACCGAGTCACTGTATCGAAAGGAATTGGAAGACACAGAAGAATTTAATGAAACAACATATGAGCAAGAGCCTAAGGTCCTTGGAAAAAAATAAGGCACCAAGTAATTGATGCAGTGTACATATCTCACAAATAGATGCCCTGAACATGCTCATTAGAGAGTGCTAAGAAATCTGGAAAACTGACTAGAAGATATCATTAATTCTCATATGCAAAAAATGGGATGAAATATAATATGTACATTATATCACAAAATTATTAATATCACATGAAAATTTAAAATCTAGGAAAAATTTTCCTAAATGGCTAGAGTAGAATATTGACATAAAACTTCCTAAATAAGGCTGATTCAGAAGAGCTCATGGTAGGAAGGTATCATTGCTGATGCCAGTTGGATCTTGGCTGAGAGTAGGCAATTTAGAAAGATATTTATCCGTGTCTGATTGGTGGCAAAAGACAATTGACCTGTGGGTCATAGCACTAGGATTAGAGAAAAACTTAAGGAGAATGAGAATCCCAGAACATTTAAACACACTCATGTGAAAACTATAGCTAGACAAGTAAGTAATTTTCTAAGCAGAACAAGGAAACTCTCTATGGTTTAAAATCAGGAAAAGTGCATTAGGATGGAAGCCTTTCTTTACAAGCATTCTACTAAGTGACCAGTAAGGACATGAAAAGAAGTTCAACAACATTATTTAACAAAGAAATCTAAGATAAAATGATAATAGGCAAACTTCCACACTCATTAAATGGTTAAAGAAACTTCAAAGCAAACAAAAAACCATTTTGGTTACTATGTAGAGAGACTGTGATCCTGACTATTGAAACACAAGAAAAAGAAAACCTACTGCTGTACATGTGCTTCTGACTCACCAACTCTACAGGATAGAGCAATTTCAAAGATGTAAACCTTCTTTTTTATTATTTTATATGGGCTGGTGTACAAAATTGGTATACACTGTACTTCTTTTATATATGTTGTGTTTCACAAATTCCTCACTTCACATTGTGTTTCATATTATAATTCTCATACATTGTGTTTTCCTTATGATTATTTTACTGCAGGATCTACATTGTAAATGAACTTGAGTTGATTTTTGTTTATGATGTGAGGTATAAATCTTGGTATAGAGAGAATTATATTAATCTATCACCTGGTAGCCTTTTACTCTTCTCCATTAGCCTTCTTCCTTTGTCTCCACAGTAACTCCAGTGCTGAGATCAGACCAGATGATGAATCCTGTATCTGCTTGTTTCCTAAAACTGAACAGACATTTCATCTAGTTGCTCCAGGACTCTCACTCCATACAGCTTGGGAAAAGCAACCAATGTCCCTCATGGCATCCCTCTGGGACTCTCTGCTCCCCCTCACCAGACCCTGCACATCACAGGATCTGGGTGTTCTGGAGCTAGCAGGGCTAGGGCTAGGAAGGACACGAACCCGTTCACTTCAGAAATGAAGCAAGTAGAGATTCTGACTATAGCCATGATGCAGACCCCTTTCAACTGGAGCACTTCAGGGCCTCCCAGTGGAGTTTTTGAGGGTGGTTTCACAACCATTTAGAGTGGCCTTTGGTGTAGAGCAAGTTATTTATAACCCTTCTGTTATGGGTACTCAAGATTGGAGGGAATCTGGTCCCCAGATAATGTTCAAGCTCCACCTACAGCTGTCCAGCTGGCCTGCATTTTCCCTCAAGAGCAGGTTCAATCTGGACCACATGATTCTATTCAGGAGGAAAGCCTGGTCACCACTCAACCCAGGCCCTTTCAGAATGAGTCCTCTTGCAATCCCACAAGCATTTAGAAGAACTACTGGCACTAGCAGAGCTTCAAGTCCTTGGTCAGAAGACACTATCTTCAAAGTCCTGATACAGAAGCTCTTTCCTGCTTTCTCATGTATGTGGCCTAATCAATGGAGAAATATTATCTTTTCTGAAACTTCTAATAAAGTAATCGGGGGGGTATACCTTAGAGATTAGACTCAAAAGGAACACTTAGGGGAAAGTCATAAGGACAATGCAACAAGTTTTGAGAAAATATATTCTAAATATTATGAACCATAAGCCCTGTATAAGAACACTTCCAGTACCTTATTACAATTGATTCTCATCCACCTGTATGTGCCAGTATTCCATATGAACATTACTTTAATGATTATTTACAGAAACCTAATCACCAGAGAAGATATCTGTTAAAAAGTAAGAGGTTAAAGATGTCAACTGAGAAATTAGACTACTAACATGACTGTCTTCATCTTGTTCTTTACTTTTCTACATATCGTGTAAACATACAGTGGCTACTGCCACATCAAATTCAGAAGAAGGAGGAAGCAGGAAATATCTAGAGAACCATCATAAATATACTTTCTTTCTCATTCCTCTGGTGAATTCATCTTCAAACAGGGAGGGATGTGTAGTGTATGTGTAGTGTAGTGCTGAAGAATTTGGACTCAACCACAACTAGATTTGGGATGCTGATCAGGAGATGATACATCTTTATCCTCAGGTATATCATCAAATAAAAGGATCATCTTTATTCACTCACAGAATTGCTAATAAAATGACATGAGATTATAAATTCTTTTTTATAGAGTGTGACATGATAGAACTTATTCAGTGATGTCAATTTTAATCATTGTTGTGAATGAAAGCAATGTAGTGTAAGAAAATGATTTACAAAAGCTAAGATGTATCAATTACTGTGCATGTGAGATGATAATTGGCTACAAAGTCTAGCTTCACAAGATTAAGCAAAGGGAAGGTAGAGGAATTAGTAAATCTTTGTTGTTGTTGCCAGGGGGAAAAAACGGAATTTTTCCTTCACAAAGTAGTTCTTTTCATTGGTATATGATAGCAAGTTGACTGCTCTCATTGCCACCCAATGAACAAGAGACATAAGTGATACTCTTACCAATCTGGATGACTGAAGGAAAGTGTCTCTTCTCCCAATCTCTAGACCTTTAGAGTCCTGGGAAATACAGGCTGCCAAATTCCACTGTCGAGCAACCTTAGGAATTCTCTGCATCCTGAAATAGTCTTGTGTTCTTGTTCAGTGATTGTCCATATTCTGTTCACTATTCACTCTTAATTCCCTGTAAATGCATTGTTGTTGTTGTTATGTGCCGTCGAGTCGCTTGCAACTCATAGCAACGCTATGTACAACAGCCCTAAACTGTCCTCTGTCCTGTGCCAATTGCACTGTCTCCAACACACCCATCCCAATTACCCCAGTCACTGAATCAATCCACCTCATAGAGTGTCTCCCCTCCTGCACTGTCCCTCCACCCTACCAAGCATGATGTCCCTCTCCAAGGACCGGTCCCTCCTTACAACATGTCCAAAGTATGTTAGACGGAGCCTCAGAATCCTTGCCTCCAAGGAGTCGCCCGGTTTAACCCTCTCCAGGATGAATCTGTTTGTTTTCCTAGCAGTCCATGGTACTCTCAACACTCTTCTCCAGCACCACAGCTCAAAGGCATCAATTCTCCTTCTATCCTCTCTAGTCATTGTCCAACTCTCTGATGCATAACAAATGATTGCAAAGACCATGGCCTGTATCAGACTCACCTTAGTCTCCAGAGAGACAACATTGCTATTCAGTACTTTGGAGAGGTCCCTAACAGCAGACAATCCCATGGCAATATGTCTTTTAATTTCCTGACTACTGGTGCCAAGAGTGTTGACTGTGGAGCCAAGCAAACTAAAGCTGTGAACAATCTCAATCTCTTCACCATCCATCCTGATGCTGCCAATTGGCCCAGGGGTGAGAATCTTTGTCTTCTTGACATTGAGCCTCAATCCATATTGAAGGCTGCAGTCCTTGACCCTCTGCAGCAAGTGCTTCAGGTCCTCCTCAGTTTCAGGAAAAAGGGTTGTGTCATCTGCATAACACAGACTGCTGATGAATCTTCCAACAATCCTGATGCCACACTTCTCCTCATAGAGCCCAGCCTCCCACGCAGGTTTAAAAGGTATGGAGACAGGACACATCCCTGGTGTACGCCCTTCCCAATTTTGAACTATGCAGTGTTTCCTTGCTCTGTTCTGACAACTGCCTCTTGGTCCAAGTATAGGTTTCACATTAGCACAATCAAGTGTTCTGGAATTCCCATTCTTCTCAGAGTCATTAGTCAGAATAATTTTTTAATCTGACACAGTCCACTTCTTCTACAGTTAGGAACAACTCCCTTCACATTTTATTCTGGACAGAACTTTCACTCTCCCTACTCTTGGGCTCCTGGGAACCTATCCTTTTGTGACACCAGTGTGCTACAAATTAAAGAGAAGAGGCACTAAGCCACAATAAGTCAGTCCCGGAGCAGAAGTTTAAGGCAAAGGAGTTTTCCTCAGTACAGTTTAAGATAGGAAGCCTTCCTTAATACTAGTACCTGGTATTTGGACTTAAAGCTCCTAAACTCAAGAGATACTGGCAGCAGCATGAGGCATTCAGAATCTCAGAAGCCCAGAAAGCTTGAGATTTAAGCCATCATATCAAGGGCTGGAAAGGGGGAGAGAGGTTTTGAAATGGCGTAAGTCGAAGTAGAAGTGGATGTTGGTGGAGCAGGGAAAGCGGTGGGTCAAGGTGCATGTGCCAAGTGAGGGGAGCAAAACTCAATCTATTGGTTACTTCTATAATTGTGGAAATGTCTTTCATCTGCTCCTTTCTGTAAATTACTCGTCTGTCAGATACTGTTCTAAACCTGAACTTTCAAATTAAGACAGACTAAAAGAAGGATTGGCCATCCGCTTCTGAAATAGCAGGCCTTCAAAAATACTATGTACAATAAGGCACACTTAGACTTGTAGATATGGCAACTGAGGCTGAACCCTCAAATACGGAAACACAACAGAGAAGGAACAATTATAAGCAGACACTAGTGATTGTAATGTGGAATGTGAGAACCATGAATATAGGAAAACTGGACATTGTTAAGAAAGAAATGGAGTCTCACAATCCCTACTGTGCGTAATACCCATTGTTCCAGTCAGTGGTCAGTCCATCTGATTGAGGGTCTTCTCTCCTTCACTTACCCTCCACTTGCCCAGGCATGATGTCTTTCTCCAAGGACTGGCATCTTCTAATAACATTCCTATTAGCTGGACTTTTCTCCATGGCAATGATTTTTAATATGTGCTAATGTACTGTTTTAAGGGCTTTACAACGGCATTTGGCTCCCTTAATTAGAAACATGTTTCTTAAATGGTAAGAATAAATATTTAAATGATAAGTTAAAAAAAAAGAAAGAAATGGAACACATAATTATTGACCTACTAGGTATTGGCAAAATGGGATTGGCATGGGAAATTTTAAATCAGATAATCATATGATCTACAATGCCAGAGATGAAAAGGTGAGGGAAAATGGGGTTGATTTCATAGTTAAAAAAGTCATTACTAGATCTGTCTTGAAATACAATGTGGTGAGTGAAAGGATAATATCCATACACATATAAGGAAGTCCGGTGAATACCATTATCATTCAAATATATGCACCCAAAACTGGAGCAAAAGAGGAGGAAATAGAAGATTTCTACCAACTTTTGCAGTTAGAAATCAATCAAGCTTGCAATCAAGATACATTAATAATATTTGTGACAAGAATGTAAAATTGGGAACAGAGAAGAAGGATTAGTAGTTGGAAAACATGGACTTGATGACAAAAATGTAGCTGGAGATAGAATGATAGAATTCTGTACAATCAATTTATTCTTTGCAAATACTTTTATAAGAAAAATAAATACAGACTATACACGTGGATTTCATTTGATGGTATGCATAGGAATCAGATGGATTACATCTATGGAAAGAATCACTGGAAAAGCTCAGTATCAGCTCTGAAACTAGGCCACGTGCTGATTATGCAACAGAGCACTAACTACTCATATACAAATTCAAGCTGAAGCTAAATAAAATGAAATCAAGTCGACAGGAACCAAAATTTGACCTTGAATCTATCCCACTCAATTTCAAAATCATCTCAGGAATAGGTTCGAGGCTTTGGACAGTAATGAGGTGTGAGAGGAAATCAAGAATATCATCTATGAAGAATGCAAAAGGTCATTACAAAGGCAGAGGAGGAAGAAAAGACCAAGAGGGATGTTAGATGAGACTCTGACTATTGCAGTATAGTGCAGAGAAGCCAAAGCAAAGGAGAGAAATCAAGAAATTAAAGAGCTGAACAGAAGATTTCAAAGGACAGCACAGGAAGACAATGTAAAGTATTATAATAAAATGGGCAAAAAGTTGGAGTCAGAAAATCAGAAGGCCTGATGCGATTGCAAATTTCTTAAGCTGAAGGAACTGAAGAACAAATGCAAGCCTCAAGTTGCCATATTTAATGATGCTTTGGACAGAATATTGCACGATCCAGGAAGCATTAAAAGAACATGGAAGGAATATATAGTTACTGAACCAAAAAAAAACACAACTGGATGACACAAAAGAATTTCATGAAACACCATATGAGCAAGAGCCTGTGGTGATGAAGGAAGAAGTTCAAGATGCTTTGAAAGAATTAGGGGAAAAAAACAAGGCCCAAGAATTGATTGCATACCAATTGACATATTTCAGCAAACAAAGGCTGCCCTGGATGCACTCACCAAATTGTGGCAAGAATTCTGGAGGGCAACCACCTTGCCAACTGACTGTAAGAGATTGATATTTGTTCCCATTCCTAAGAAAAGTGACCTGACAGAGTGTGCAAATTATCAAACAATATCATCTATATCACATGCGAGCAAGATTCTGCTGAAAATTATCCAAAAATTACTGGAATGGCACATCAACAGAGAATTGCCAGATGTGCAGACTGGGTTTAGAAGAGGCCTTGGTACTAGGGATATTATACCTTAATGTTAGATGGGTCTTAGCTGAAAGCAGAGAGTATCTGAGGAATGTCTATGTTTCATTATATAAAGACATTTGACCATGTGAGTCACAACAAACTGGCTAACTTTGAGAAGAATAGGAATCCCAGAACATTTGATTGTGCTTATGCAAAACCTATACTTGGACCAGGAGGCAGTCATCAGAACAGAGCAAGGAAACACTGCATGGTTCAAAATCTGAAAGGGTGTATATATCAGGGATATGTCTTGTCTCCATATCTTTTCAATCTATATGCAGAACAGATCATCTGAAAGGCTGGGCTTTATGAGAAATGTGGCATCAGGATTTAAGGAAGACTCATAACAATCTGTATTATGCAGATGACATAACCCTGCTTGCTGAAACTGAGGAGAACCTAAGTGCTTGCTGCAGAAGGTCAAGGACTGTGGTCTTCAATATTGCTTGAAGCTCAACATCAAGAAGACAAAGATTCTCAACCCTGGACCAATTGACAGCACCATGATGGATGGAGAAGAGATTGAGGTTGTTAACAATTTTGGCATTCTTGGCTTCCCAGTCAACACTCTTGGTGCCAGCAGTCAGTAAATCAAAAGACGAATTGCAGCAGGCAAATTTGCTGTCAGGGACCTTTCCAGAGTACTGAGAAGAAATGTCAGTCTGAAGACTAAGGTGAACCTGATGCAGGCCATGGTCTTCACAGTTACTTACTATGCATTAGAGAAGTGGGCAATGACTAAGGATGACAGTAGAAGAATTGATGCCTTTGAGTTGTGGTGCTGGAGAAGAGTCATGAACATATCATGGACCACCAAGAAAACAAACAGGCCTGTCTTGGAGAGGGTGAAACCAAGTTTCTCCTCAGAGGCTAGGATTTTGAAGCTCCATCTTACATACTTTGGGCATATGGCCAGAAGAGACTGATCCTTTGAGAAAGACATCATGCTCGGAAGGGTGGAGGGACAGTGCAGAAGAGGAAGACCCCAGATTAGATTAATTGATACAGTAAATAGGGAAATGGGTATCGGCGTGTCAGAGTCAGTGAGATTATCTCAGTGCAGGGCAGGCTTCAGAGCTGTTGTACATAGGGTCGCTATGGGTTGCAGGTGACTCAACTGCTCATAACAACAACATGACAAAAGTAAAATTCAAAGAAAATAGTAAGATTAATGCAAATTAAAAGAAAATATATTAAATCTAACTATGTAGAACATATTTTATTTCAAAATATTTGGTATTTTTAAATTTGATTCATGTACTTCATTGTTCTGCCACATAAAAAATACATCACTACAGCAAAGTATTTTCATAATGTTAGAACTTCTTGTTGTTGTTAAGTGCTGTCAAGTCACAGGCGACTCATAGCGACCCTATGAAGGAGAGTCCTCGATGCTTGTTAGAACTTACTCATTAAAAAACAAAATACATATGGAACAGGCCACCTGTGTCAGAAGGAATCACTTGTACTACATAGAAGCTGATACTAGAGTATTACAGTAAGTAATGGAAATACACTCCTTAGGAATAAATACAATATAAGGAAGACAAGGCAGAAGAATACTCACCATTAGGTGCAGGCAATTTTTAAGATCTCCAAATAGTCATAAATCAAAAGGAAGCAACCATGATAACTGGATCACTATGGTCGCTTGGTTTGCATCCACACCTGACCAAAACAGAAAAAAATACGAGGTCATTCTCTCAGGAAAAAGCAGAGCTACGATGAGTGTAACAACATGAAGAGCATTATTACAACTATTTCAAAAGAGAAAGAAGACCACAGCTAAGGATGTGTTAAAGAACATCATGCTCCTTCATAAGTTCGTCTATCCAGGCTCTCCAGACCCACACTTCCTGCTCACCCTAAGGGAAAGGCTTCCTTAGACCTTCTTTTATTGTCTATGTGACCCAGACACTTACACAATTCTCCCACTCCCAGTGAAATGAAGACAAGCCTACTACAGAGAGTGGGGATCAGAACCAAGACATGAGGCATTCTTGGGGAACCAAATCCATTCTCTAAACAAAGTCCTGAGGATTCTTGTGACTGAAGATATCAAGATGTGACTGAAAAGCCCTAACAATAAGAATGGACTTGAAATATTAAGCCAGATTCATTAAGGAGCACAGGCCCTTTCCCTGGCTGCTATGAGGGTCAATGAGTGTTGGCATAGTTCCATATTTTAGCTCATATGTGACTGATGTCTTCACTTAATCTTCAGTACTCTAAACACAAATACACTAGTAGATTAACCCTCCCAACATCCAAGTCTGGGAAAATACTGACTTCTCAAGTTAGGGTCCCTTGTGGCCTAGTGGGAGGGAGTTGTACTAACAAACAAAAAACTGGCAGTAGAAATTTACCACTGACTGTAGAAGAAAGATGGATAATCTCCTCCCAGTGTGTAGCCTCTGATAATCAACTCTGAGGTTATTTATGAATCTGTTCCAACTTTCTGGTATATAAAAACAATAACAACAAATATCCTAGTGCTTGTTTGAGAAAAAAAATACCACTTGGGGTAAAATATTTCGGTAGTCTTTTCAACTCAGGATTACAGGTGCTCTCTCTTCATAAACCCTCATGCTAAATTGTGTTTCTCAGTTTCCTTCTTACAAATTTTTTTTTCACTCTAACAAGATCCCTCCATTCAGAGGGGCAGCCTTGTGGTGGGACAGTCAAATAGGAGTGAGGATGCAGTAAAATTATTTTCAAACTGACAACTATGCTTTCTACAATTTAAGGAATTCTTTAGCAACAGATTTTCTCAATACAACACCCATTGAAGTCTTGACAACCTCTTCCAAAGCTGTGATTGTCATTCAATAGGAAGAGTCCTTGACAACATAAATCTTTCCTTTACTGAAGTAGTCAAGCCTTAGTATTTTTATTACCTTCATATTTATGTATATTTCATACTGAAGATTGTATTCTTTGACATTAATCAGATAGCAACTCAAGCCATTTTTCTTTTCAGCAAGCAAAGTTGTATCATTAGTATAACTCAGGTTGTCAGTGACATTACTTTGGTCATGATCTCTGGTTCTTCTTACACTCTGGCTTCTCAGACTATCTCTTAAGCAACAGAGACTCAAAAAGTGAAATAAATGTTTATGATAGTGACAAACCCCTTTTCAATGTACACATCAAACTCACAAAAACGCACTGCTGCCCCATCAATTTCAACACAAAACACTCTCCAATAGTTGACCAAGGCTACACATCACAAGGGGAGAACAGTGCCCTCCCATTATGAAGGACATCTATTTCCTGCTGAAGTGTTAGTGGATTCAAACAACCAGAGATTTGAGGCCTTTTGGATAGCAGCACAACATACTATGGAATTCAAGGCTTCCAAACACAGAGGGAGCTCTTACAGCTTAGTGGTAAGGTGTTGGTACTACCAATTCAGAGACACACAGTTTAAACCCACTCGCTGCTTCATGAAACAAATATGGACTGTCTCCTCCCAGGCCATTTACTGTCCCTGAAATCTATGGGTATGTTCTGACTTTATGACACACAACAAAAAATGCACACACATCTCCTGGATGAGTCACTCATAACATTAGAATTGCTAATGACATGCCCCAATGATGCTAAATGTTCTTGTCTCATACATTCTTCTCACATGGATGGAGAGAGAGAGAGAGAATGATGTTGACAAGGGTTTGTTGGTAAATATATATCCTTTAATTCTCTTAGAGACTGTAGCAAGCCTTCATTTTTAGAGTGGACAATTTACTGGTATCAATATTTTTATCATGGCCTTTTTGGGGCACTATCTGTCACTTGAGGTAGAGTAAGGAAGTATTATGCTCTTTTCAAAGTTCCTAAGAGCCAACTGTACCACAGTAAAAATGTTTTGCTATAAATACATATATATTTTCCATTTTTTTTATCAGGAAAAGAACTCTTAATTTGCATTCCTAGGATGTAAACAAAATTAAACTCTTCATCTCCACAATAGATACATGCATAAAACAATGCATACCTAGAGTTACACAGAGTGCACATATATGTCATCACTTAGTTACTAGTCTTGTAAAAAGTATATATTAGTTGAAAATTTGAAATTCATACATACAATATCTCCATGTACATGCTCAACAAATACAGTGCTTAGATATACTCACTGAACACCCCCATGCAAAAAAAGCCTCTCTAAACCCATCACATTCAGAATACTCATTTCACTTGACATCCAAATAAATGGTACATCCATAAGCAAAGCAAAACCTCTTGAATTTATATCAGACACAATTCAAAAATGCACAATTTATACACATTTGTTAATGTTCAAAAGAACAAACAGATTATGTCTTAGAGAAGATGCTGCCAGAGTGCTCCCTCAAGGTAAGGGTGATAAAGCTTCATATCACCTACTTTGGGATGTTGGTTGTTGTTGTTAAGTACTACTGAGTTGAGTACGACTCATAGTGACCCGATGAACCAGGGATCTGAACCCTGTCCTATCCTGTGCCATATTCACACTTCGTGACACACTAGAGCCCATTTGTGGCAGTCACTGTGTCAATCCACCTGGTTGAAGGTCTTCCTCCCCTTCACTGACCCTCTACCCTTTGAAGTATCATGTCCTTCTCTAAGGAATAGGCCCTCCTAGCAACATTCTCAAAGTATGTGAGGAGCAGCCTTATCACCCTTGCCTCCAAAGAGCAACCCAGCTGCACCCTCTCCAAGACATACATACTGGACCCATAGGCAACATCATGATGGATGGAGAAGAAATTAAAACTGTCAACAATTCAATCTTACTTAGATCCACAATTACCAGCCTTGGTACCAGCAGTCAGGAAATAAGGAGATGCATTGCCCTGGAAAGTCTGCAGTTAGAGACCTCTCCAAAGTACTGAGGAGTAATGATGTCAGTTTGAGGATTAAGGTGTA
>NW_006400103.1:2018332-2021234 GCF_000299155.1 Elephantulus edwardii | reverse complement strand
AAAGTCTTTAATCTGTGGTGTGGTAAAATAGCATTAAACATACCATGGAGTGTCAAAAGAACTAAGGAATGAGTTTTTGGCATGTTGCTAGGAGAGGCTATTTCTTGGAGAAGGACATCATACTTGCAAAGGTTGAGGGTTGGCAAAAAGATCCACAAGCATATGGATTGACTCAGTGCCTGCAGCATTGAGTTCTCATATATCAGAGATTGTGAGGATGTCACAAAATAGGACAGATTTCAGATTTGTTGTTCATAAAGTCACTATGAGTTCTACACCATTTGATGAGACCTAGGGATGATAGATAGTAGAAGAACTGATGCTTTTGAGGTAGGTGCTGGTGCTGGAGAAGACTATTGACTAAACCATGGACTGCTAAGAGAATAAACAGATCATCCTAGAGAGGGGGTGAAACCAGACTGCTCCTTGGAGACAAGGATTCTGAAGCTTTGTCTGACATATTTTGAGCATGTTGCAAGGTGGGGCTGGTCCTTGGAGAGGGATATCATGCTTGGGAAGGGGGAGGGGCAACACAAGAGAGGAAAATCCTTGATGAGATGGATTGATTCGGTGACTGTGGTAATGGGGATAAGTGTGTCAGAGACTATAAGGTTGGCTCAGGATAGAGCACGGTTCAGAGCCACTGTACATAGGGTCAATATGAGTCACAAGCAATTCGACAACACATAACAACAACAACCAACCAACTAACCAAATCTCAGGTCTAAAGTATCCATATATAAACTCCACATCCTTCCTAATAAATATCCTAGATACCCAGTGAGCTCCAGATGCGCATAGGTAATCTCTTAGATGCTGTCAAATTGATTTTGACTCTTACCATAGTCAAAATGGCCCTCAACTTTGCCCTTTCCTGAGCAAACCTCATCATCTCTAACACACCTGATCCTATTGCCATAGTCAACATCTCATCCAGGGGCTTCCTCCTGCACTGACCATCTACATTTCCAAGCATGACGTTCTTTGCTAAGGACTGGTACTTTCTGATAACATGCCCAAAGTACACAAGACATTCAAAATACTTGCCTCCAAACATTAAGGTTTCATGCTGGTTTCCCTTCTTCAGGAAAGATCTGTTTATTCTTGGCCATTTGTGGTATGTTCAATAACATTATCCAGGACCATAATCCAAAGTCATAGAATCTTTTTCATTCATAATTATTCATTGTCCAGCTCTCAAATGCATAGCATGTAATTGAGGAGACCTTGGCTTTGATCAGGTGCACCTTAGTCTCTCAACTGACACAGTTGCACTTAGCACTCTAGGGAGCTCCATGATAGCAGATTTTCCCAAAACAACTCATCTTTTCATTTCCTGACTGCTGGTTCCAAGAATGTTGATTGTGGAATCAAGCAAAATAAAATTGCTTCAATCTTATTTCCATCTAGCATGATACAACCAATTGACTTGGTGATAAGGATCTATGTTTTCCTGATGTTGAGATGCAAGGATATTGAAGTCCTTGACTTGAACCAAACACTTCAATCCTTACTTTTAAGAGCAAGCTTGTGTCATCTGCATAACACAGGTTGTTGAGAAGCAAATGCTTCAATCCTCCTTACTCTTAAGAGCAAGGTTGTGTCATCTGTACAATACAGTTTGCTGATGAGGCTTCCTCCAATCCTGATGCCACATTCTATTTCATAAAATCCAGCCTCCTAAATAATCTGTTCTGCATATATGTAGAGGCAGTATGGAGAAAGGACAAATTAGTGATGCAGTCTTTTCTTGATTTCAAAACATTCAGTGTTCACTTGCTTTGTTCAGACAACAGCTTCCTAGTCTACATATAGGCCACAAGTAGTGGTGATTCACAAAACAAAAAAAAAAAAATAAATGACTTTTGCATAGTTGATAAAACACAAATGGATATCCTTCTGGTACTTTCTGCTTTCAGCCAGGATCTGTCTGCATTCTCAATGATATCCTTGGTGCCCATGTCTCTTTTAAACCCTCTTTGTATTTGTAGAAGTTCTCTGTCAGTGTACTTTTATAGTCATTTTGGGATAATATTTAGCAAGATTTTGCTTGCGTGCGATATTAGAGATATTGCTCAATAATGTCCACATTTGGTGGACACTTTTTTAGGAATGAGAATAGATATGGATCTCTTCCAGTTGGTTGACCATGAAGCTGTCCTCCAGATTTCTTGGCACAATCTGGTAAGCACATTTCAGGAAGTAGAATACAATGAAGAAAGAATAATAATAAAAGAAAAAGTTTACTAATAATAAGGTCTGAGGAACTAATGTATTTCATTGACATCTTTCGATTGTCATATTTCAACAAACAGATGCAAATATGTCCATGTTGTTGTTGTTGTTGTCAGGTGCCATCAAGTCGAGCAGGACCCATAGCAACCCTATAAACAAAAGATCTGAACCCAGTCCTGTCCTGTGCATCCTCACATTTACTGACACACAAGAGCCCACTGCAGCAATTACCATGCCAATCCACCTTGTTGAGGGTCTTCATCTCCTTTGCCAACCCTCCACCTTTCCCAACATCATGTCCTTCTCCAAGGAATAGTACCTCCCAGCAATGTTTCCAAAGTGTATGAGGTGAAGCCTCAATATCCTTGTCTCCAAAGAGCACTCCTGTGGTTCTCTTGGCCATCCATGGAAAAACTATGGCCTAAATCAGACACACCTAAGTATTTAAACTGACATCACTACTCCTCAATAATTTGGAGAGGTCCCTAACTTCTGATTTTTCCCAGTGAAAAATGTCTTATTCCTTGACTGCTGGTACATGGGTGTTAACTGTGGTCCAAGAAATACAAAGCTGTTGACAGTTTCAATCTCCTCTCCATCCATCATGACACGCCCATTGGTCCACTGGTAAGAATCTTTGTTTTCCTGACATTGAGATGCAATCAGT
>NW_006400103.1:2001643-2003304 GCF_000299155.1 Elephantulus edwardii | reverse complement strand
GAAAGTTCTACCTAGGTTGCCCTTTCTGTTAGTTTGCGTGTGTTCTGTTGTGCATAGGGTTTTCAGAGGCCTGCTAGAAGAGCACCAAATGAGCGTAGACCAAATGAGCTCTGGGAGGATATCGTCCATGAAGAAGGCAAAAGGTCATTACAAAGGCTGAAGAAGAAGAAAAGACCAAGATGGATGTCAGATAAGACTCTGAGTACTGCATTAGAATGCTGAGAAGCCAAAGGTAAAGGGAGAAACCAAGAAATCAAAGAGATAAACAGAAAATTTCAAAAGGCAGCTCTGACAACAAAGAAAGATACTATAATGAAATGTGCAGAGAGCTGGAGTCAGAAAATCAAAAGGGCTGAATTTGCTCAGCGTTTCTTAAGCTGAAGGAGTTGAAAACCAAATTCAAGCCATGGGTGTCAATACTTAAGGATAGTTTGGGTAGAATGTTAAATGATCCAGGAAGTATCAAACGAAGATGGAAGGAGTACACAGAGTCACTGTATCAGAAGGAATTGGCTGACACAGAGGAATTTTCATATATTGTCATACATCTATCCAATATAACTTTAGCTCCCTAACCCCTAAACATGCTCACTTACACACAAAAATACCCTATCATCCTCTGAATGTATGCATGTAGAATACTTCTGGGAATGATCTTCTCTAATTTACCCTCCAACATATGAGCAGACAAGAACTAGCATATAGTTTCTGTCCACAATGAGGAAACATATTTCAGGCCCAAGATACTGCACTTCCAAACTGATTCATCTTCAAACAGTCACACATACCCATTATCAACATATCTCTATTGTTAGGTAAAATAGACTTGACCTCATAGTGACCTTGTATAAAGCAGAACAAAATTTTGCCCAATCAGAGCCATACTCATATTCTTTGTTAAGTTCATCGTTGCATTCCGTGCATCACTCCATCTACTTGAGGGACTTCCTCTCCATCTATGACCCTCTATTTTTCTAACCATAATGTCTTTTTGTAAGGATTGGCCTCCTTGGTAACTAGTCCAAAGTTTGTGAGATATCACCATTCTCATTTGTAAGGGACACTCTGACTACACGTTTTATAAGATAGACTCAGATGTTCTTTTTTATTTGCTATGGTTAATATTCTCTGCCATCATGAAACCAGAGGCCTCATTCTTCAGTATTCCTTACTCATCATCTAAAATTCACATACATGTGAATACCATGGGTTGGGTCAGGCACATCTTAGATTTAAATAGACATCCCTGCTCTTTAAGAAGTCCTTTGCAGCAGATTTGCTCTTTGCAATATATCCTTCCTGTTATATTCCTGAATGTTGCTTCCATAGGTCTTGATTGGCATGTGGAAAAATTATCTTGACAACTTCAATCTTTTCTTCATTTATGATGTGATTTTCTGGTCTGGTTCTAAGGATTTTTGTTTTCTCAACACTGTGATGTAATCTTACTAAGGGTCTCAAATCCTATGCACTAGCAACAAGCAAAACTTATTATTTTATAGATGTTGTTGTTTGTTGTTATGTGCCGTCTAGTCGCTTGTGACTAATAGCGACCCTATGTACAAAAGCCCTAAACTCTGCTCTGTCCTGTGCCAATCACACTGTCTCTGACACTCCCATCCCAATTATCCCAGTCACTGAATCAATCCACCTCATAAAGG
>NW_006400103.1:1989335-2000819 GCF_000299155.1 Elephantulus edwardii | reverse complement strand
AAGTGTTCTGGGATTCCCATTCTTCTCAGAGTCAGCCACAGTTTGTTATGATCCACACAGTCAAATGCCTTTGAATAGTCAATGAAACACAGATAGACATTCCTCTGGTATTCTTTGCTTTCATAGTATCTGTAAAAATATTTTCCTATGGTGCTTGCCAATCAGTCAGCATTCGACAGAAAAATAATAACAGATGATTTTTAGTCAGCTGAATAAAATCACTCCTTTACGCACAAATGAAGGTCAGGTGAACAGGAGTATTGATTGACATTTGGTTTTGTATTAAGAAGATACATGCAAGAATGTAGGCTGCAACTTCACTGCATTTTAACTGACACTACTACCACTGACATTTTCCTGTCTGATTCAGAGAATGGGTTAGCAATTCCAAAAAGATAACTGCTCTAAAATATACCAAAAACACGCATGAAAATACACCATGGTACAGTCAAGTCTAGCAGCAAATAAGGAAGGATTAGTTGAAGCTATCTTCTGTTTGTCCCAGAAATGACAGATACACAAAAGTACTGGGTTCAGAATCACAGGCCTTGCCCTTGCACAGCATAGTCCAGTCAGGGGACCTACCCTTAGGTAACTGCTTTCTCTGCTGGTGCTCATGCACCTCCCTCAAAGGATCCTGTTGCAACTGACTTCTTCAGCCAGTAAAGTGAGGCAGTGCTCGCGCTGGGCCCGGAGCCCCGCCCCACGCGGGCGTGCGCGCATGTGCAAGCTCCTCCGGAAGAGCCGGAGGGGAGACCCTGGGCCTTCCCGGATGGCATCAGGTGTCTGAGGGAAAAGCAGGTGCAGCCTCTTCCCCAGGAGAGCCACAGCCCCTCCCTGCAGAACACATGTCACTATTGTCAACAATTATTCTTCCCGATATGTATCTCCTCCTAGCAACACTATGAGACTGGGACCAGCTGCACCAAAGGGTCCCTAGACATTAGTGAGTTGACTGCTAACCCAAAAGTCTCCCATCGCTAGGGTTCAAATCCATCACTTCCTATGGGGAGAGAGACAGGCAGTCTCTTCCCTTATGATATGGAGCCTGGGAAGCAAACCTATGGTGGGCAGCTATGAGAGGAACCCAATGCAAGTGTGAGTCTGAGGGTTTTTATAATTTGTTTACTTGGGTTGTGTGTTTTGGGTGTTTGTTTCTTTTTTCTTTTTTTTCTTGGTGGTGGTGGTTTTGGAACCCTGACCTTGTATGTGGGCTGAGAGGAATGATGATGGGGGTGCTCTCAGAGTGGCTGCTATCTGGCTGGATAGTTGCAAATTGGAGATGTTGCAAGGATGAGGTGTGTCATAGGTCAGCTTCTCCTAAATATCTCTTTACAGTAAGACAATTTCTACCTCAACTTTCACCAATCGGAATTTTCTGTCTTACCTTCCTTTAGAAGCCATAATGTAGGGAATCTAGACCAGTGAAGATGCAAGGAGCTGAGATAACCACAGCCTCGAACAGCAGAAAACACTTAAATGCAGATGAATTGACCAAAGATGACAGAGAATACAGTAACCAACAAATCAGAAGATCCAGCTTTCTTTGCATGAGTTAGAGAAGCTTAACACTGAATGATCAACCAATCCTCACACTGACCTTAGTTATACTTGCCATAGATAGGGAACAAGAGATGGTTAAATGTTCATGAAACCGGCTCCTATTGTGAACCCCCGGGAAGGAGGAGGGTCCAGTGAAGAAGATGAGGAAGAAGTGGAACTAAGCCAGCATTGCATTCCTCTTGTCATCTCAGCAAAGCATACTGCCCTGGAGTCTTTTCCAAGAGTCTTCGGGCTCCAGCATTCTCCAGAGTTGAGTATGGACTTTTGGAGAGTATCGTACCCCAGTCTCACAACAAAGGGTGTCTTAGCCAACCACAGCATACAGCTTCCAAGTCTAAAAAGCCAGCTCAAGTTAGGGCTTTATCTCCTACTGAAAAAGGCCATACTCAGGAGCTACTCTTGGCATTTCTGGAATGCAATGCTTGACTGTGTGAAAGGTGCAAGCCTCCTTGTCACTAAAAAAGTAATGTGAGATTTCCACTCATGAGACAAGGATGGAACATCAACTTATGCAGTAGTGTGCTCTGCTCTTCCATATGCCAGCCATAAAGTTAGGAATCCTAGAAGAGATTTACATACTGGAGAGCCGTGCACACTGCTGCACAATCTAACACTGCATATCTTATCACTTCAAACCCTAGAATTCCAATCATTGGGCAGCAAATCTCCTTGCAGACTATTTGTCTGACTGTTCCTGGTATAAAACCTTTCGCCTGTTCAAAGAAAAGAATGTATTTCAAAAGCTCACAGGTGCCAACCTTAAATGAAGAACAGCTGACTGTGCATTAGTATTTACTATAAGAGCCTGAAAAATATTTTAAAAACTGAAAGAGGATATATCAAAACTGGTAATGTCTTTGCTTAAAATACTAAATCCTGTAAATAAAGGAATTAAATGTATAATGGGACTGCTAACCACAAGGTCAGTGGTGTGAATCCACAAGGTGCTTCATGGGAAGAAGACAGTCTCCTCCCATAAAGATCTGTAGACTCAGAAACCCTGTTGAGGGGTTATCAGTGTAAGACTAACTCAGTGTTTTGCTTTGTTTTTTTATGGACTCACATATTCTTCCTGCTTATCTAGTGATACTAGTGATGCTAGACTCACCTTAAAGGAATAAGGTTTAGCTTCCTAGAGAGTTGTCTGTGTAAGCCCTCACTATAGAAGCTGGCATCAAAATGTCTCCCTGTGTCAAGCTTAGAAGTACTAGTCCAAGGTACAAAAAGACCAAATACAACCAGAAGTGCACAATCTGAAGAGGATAAAATTGATGCATGGGTCCTTCTAAAGATTAAATCCATGTGTGCATCAGAAACTTTTTCCAAGAGGGTGAAAAGAAAACCTGCTGACTGGGAACAAACATTTGGTAACACCATCTCAGACAACAGACTCATGACAAAAGTTTATAGATTACTCCTGGACCTCCACAAGAATGGATAATTGTTGTTCTTCTTGTTGTTGTTAAGTACTGTTGAATCGTAGATGACCCATAGCGACCCTAAACCCCGTTGTATAATTATCATAGTTTCTCTAAGTTCATAGAGTTTCTGGAAGCAAGCTATTTCAGAAGTGGATGCCACTCCTGTTTCCAAGCTGTTATAAGCTGGGAGCTCCACCAAACACTGTCCACCATAGGTAACCATTATTGCATTTGACACATCAGTGACACAGTGCTTAGCATCACAGCAACCATGAGTTACTTCCATACATCAAATTGAAAGCAGATGATTATGTAATATGTAACACATGAATGGTAACCATTATTGCATTATCGAAATGGTTACCCATGGTGGACAGTATTTGGTGGAGCTTCCCAATTAAAATAAGCTTGGAAGCAGGAGTGGCATCCACTTCCAAAATGGCTTGCCTTTGGAAACTATGAACAGTGCTCAGGTCTTTCATTCATAGGGTCGCTATAAGATGTCTATGACTCGACAACGCTTAACAACAGTGACAACGACAACATAGAGAGAGCTATGTTGTCTTAGTGGATAGAAAGTTATGATACCAAGGTGGGTGATTTTAATCTGCGGCACTCAGGCCTGGTTTAAATTGTTTTTTGTCCAACATTCTTCTATGTGGTAGAGCACTGGTCTGTGCATTGCTGTACAGAGGTAACTCGTGGTTGCTGTGATGCTAAACACTATGACACGGATGTGCCAAATGCGATAATGGTTACCCATGGTGAACAGTGTTTGGTGGAGCTCCCCGATTAAAACAAGCTTGAAGCAGGAATGACATCCACTTCCAAAATGGCTTGCCTCCAGAAACTATGAACAGTGCTCACTCAGGTCTTTCATTCATAGGGTCACTATGAGTCTACTACAACTCAACTGCACTTAATAACAATACATGAATGAAATACAATGTATAAGAATGATTGCACAAATCATAAACAAATTAAATTTAAAAAGAAAGGAACCTAAAAGCCAAAGTCTCATCTTTGAATGAAGATGTAAGAAGTCCAATTAGTCCATTGGCAACTCCATATTTTAAAGTATTTGAGAAGAATTCTTAAAGAGTAGATATATTTTTTAAAAATAAATATAGCAGAAAAAAGGAATGTACTGTGTAGATGTTTACAAGGTCATGATGCAGCGTATATGTGAGATGAGGAATAAGGTGGAGATGATATGTAACATGTCTTTGCCTTATTTCTGTAAAGAAAAAGTCTTGTCCAATGGAAAGAATGAGTTTATCCTGCTGTTAACAGTTTTCGTTTACTTGGCTCCACAGTCAACATTCTTGGTAACAGCAGCCAGGAAATCAGGAGATGAATCAGGAGATGAAAGTCAGCTGTGAGGGACCTCTCAAGAGTACTGAAGAGCAATTATGTCAGGTTGGAGACTAAGGTGCGGCTATAGTCTTCACAATTCAGTGCTATGCATCAGAGAGTTCAACAGTAACTAGGGATGATAGAAAGAGAATTGATGCCTTTGAGCTGTGGTGCTGGAGAAGAGTGTTGACGATACCAGGGACTGCTAGGAGAACAAACAGGTTTGTCCTGGAGAGGGTGAAGGCGGAATGCTCCTTGGAGTCAAGGATTCTGAAGCTTCGTCTGACATATTTTGGGCATGTTGCAAGGAGGGATTGGTCCTTGGAGAGGGACATCATATTTGGGAGTGTGGAGGGACAGCGCAGGAGAGGAAGACCCTTGATGAGATGGATCAATTCTTTGATTGGGATGGTGGGAATGAGTGTGTCGGAGATGGTGAGGTTGGCACAGGATAGAGTAGCTTTTAGGGTTCTTGTACATAGGGTTGCTATGAGGTGCAAGCGCCTCAATGGCACATAACAACAACAAACATCCTCCTTGCCAAAGAAACTGATCTTATGAGTCTATGTATATTCTAAGAAGCCCTGTTTCAAGGTTAAAAATTATCTATTAACGTTGTTGTTATGCGTCATCAAGTCAATTATGACTCAGAGCGACCCTATGAACTATCCTGAGTCAATCTTATCATCTCTGACCAATTTGCCCCATTGCCACAGACAGTATGCCAATCCTTTTCTCCCACAGTTTTATCCTCCAGGGCTGACTGACCCTCTACCATTCCAAGCATGATGTCCTTCTCCAAGGATGGGTCCCTCCTGGCAGCATGCTAAGTATGTGAGACAGAGCTTCAACATCCTTGCCTCCAAGGAGCAATCAATCTGGTTTCACCCTCTCTAGGACATAAATAAAAACTTGATGATACTTAAGTGTCTCTTATCAAGAAATAGAAAGACTTCCTAGGCCTAAACACAAAAACTTAAGAATAAAGGCTTTAAAAAATGAATAAAGGTATATATAGACATTAGTGCAGGAAACCGGACAGATGATGTTGTTAGGTATCATCAAGTCAACTACAACTCTGATACTCCAAACAGATGTGGAGTTTGCCAAATATTGCACCATCTTCAAGGTCCTTTCTATACTTAATGTCATCTTTAGAGCACCTGTGTGATAACATCTTAATGGATGTGTTCGCTCTTTATATGATCCTCTACCAGCATGATGTCTCTTTCTGAGAACTGGACGAAGTATAGGAGTTTAAAGTTTCATCACCCTGGCCTCTAAGGAACACCCTTACATGGTTGTACTTCATTCAAGACAGATTTGTTTTATTTTTTTGCAGTATATTGAATATCCGATGCTCTTTACCAGCACCACAGCACAAAGATATTCATTCTATCTTCTGTCATCCAAATTCATTGTCTAACTATCAAATACGCAGGAAGCAACTGAAAAATCAATACCATTGCTTGGATCAGGCTTATCTTGACTTTAATCTGACATCTTTGCTCCTAGAACTTTGAACAGGTGCTTGACAGCAGGTATTTCCCAATGCAACATTTCTTTTGCTTTCTTGATTGATGATTCTGTGAATGCGGATTGCAGATCCAAGCAAAATGAAGCTGTTTACAACTTAAGCCTTTTCTCCATCTATCATGATGTTGTTTATTGTTCCAATAGTGAGGATTTTGGTCTTCTTGATGTTGAGATGTAATACATATGGAATGCTATAATCCTTGATCTTTTTCAGTAAGTACTTCAAATCCTCAAATACTTCAAACACTTCAGTAAGCAAAGCTATACCATCTACATAATGAAGGTTTTCAATAAGTCTTCCCCAACCCTGCTGCCACATTCATTTTTATATAGTTCAGTTTCTCAAATACAAATTGGCTACATATGGAGAAAGGATGCAACCCTGACACACACCATTCTTGATCTCAAACCATACAATGCCCCTTTGTCCTGTTCAGACAACTAATTCTTTGTCAATGCATATGTTTCACAGGACCACAATTAAATATCCTGGGATTCCCATTCTTCTTAATATTATCCATAATTTGTTACTAACACAGAGAAATATGTTTTGCATAGATGATAAAATACAAGTAAATATCTTTCTGGTAGACTCTGCTTTCAGCCAAGATTCTTCTGAAATCAATAGTCATATCCCTCTTGAATCCAATTTGACTTTTTGACTACTCTCTGTTGATGTACAGCCCAACTTTAATTCATCTTCAGCAAGATTTTACTTGCTTATAATATTGATGATAATGTCAGATTATTTCCACATTCGGTTGGATCACCCTATCTTTGAATAGGAACAAAAATGGATCTCTTCCTGTCAGTTAACCAAGTGTCTGTTTCCCAAATTTCTTGGGATAGCCTAGTAATTCTAGCAGGTTCAATCTGTCTGTTGAAACATGCCAGTTGGTATGTCATCAATTTCTGGAGCCTTATCCTTTTTAAAAAATAATACCTTATTCTTGCTCATTACCATTGATTTTTATTCATATACAACTTCTTAAAATGGTTCTGTGTCAACCAATTCATTTTGTTACAGTGACTCTGAGTGTTTCTTCCATTCTTATATTTCTTCCTGCATCGTTCAAGATTTTCCCCATATAATCCTTTAGTATTTCAACAAGAGTCTTGAATTTCTGCTTCAATTCATTCAGCTTGAGAAATGCTGAGAGTATTCTTCCCTTTGGTTTTCTAACTCCAGCTCTTTGCATATTTGTTTACAATACTTTCATTGTCCTATTGAACTTCCCTTTGAATATTGTCACTCTTTTAATTCAGCATTTGTTCCCTTTGTAAAATGGCAAGTTGTTTTTTTAGGTGTCATCCAGTCACTTGTCATTCATAACCGTTCTATATTCTCATAACAATACATCTGAACCTTGTCTGATTTTGCACAATTCTCATGACCTCTGATATGTTAGAGCTCATTGTAACAGTCAGTGTGTCAATTCATCTTGTTGACAGTCATATCTTTCTCTGTTATTCTACCTTTCCTAGTATGTTGTCTTTTTCCCAGAACTGGCCCCTCCTGACCAAATGCCCAAATTATGTGAGACAGCTTCTCACCATCAGTATCTCTGAGGATCGCCTTGGTTTCACTTCCACCCAAACAGACTTGTTTGTCCTTTTGGAAATCCATGGGATATTCAGGATTCTTCCCCACCACTAACCCAAAGATATCAGTTCTTCTGGCATCTTTATTCACTGTCCAACTTACAGAGGTATAGGAAGTAACTGAAAAGACCCTGACTTGAACCAGGCACACTTTCTTATTTAAATTGCCATCCTTGCTCTTAGAACTTTGGGTTAATCCTTAACAGAAGATTTTCCCAATGCAACACATCTTTGAAATTCTTGACTGCTGTTACACTGGGTGTTGATTGTGGATTCAGATAAACTAATCTATAAAATGAGGAGTCAGAGATGAATTGAGGTTTCAGAATAGTATGGGGAGCTCTGGTGGCCTAGTGGTAAGAAGCTACAACTACAATCCCAGAGGTGCGTGGTTCAAATCCACCAGATGCTCTGCCGGGAAGGAGGGGCAATCTCCTCCTGTACCAGTCAGATCTGATTTGACGGTACACGCCCACAAAAAAAATAAAAAAATAAAAAGAAAAAAAAAGAATAGTAATTTGATATTCTTCTTGTTCTTTTCTATATAGTATGTGAGCATATAATGTCTACTGCTACATCAAATTCAGAGGAAATGGGAAGCAAACAGGGCCTAGGGAACCATCATAAGTATGTTTTCATCATCATTTCTCTGAAGAATTCAAGTTAGAACAGGAATGTGTAGGGTATTCATAGTAGTGAAGAATTTGGAATCTACTTTTACTACATTTTGGATCTTGATCAGGGGATTGCATACTTTTTTTGAGTTTATCTTTCAATATGACTTTTCAATATGACTTCTGGAAGCCGGAGTAGCACTCACTTCCTAAACAACATACTTCTAGAAACTCTATGAGCTTTGAGAAATGATAGTTATCGAAAAGCTTCAGGTCTTTTGCTCATAGGGTCGCTATGAGTCATGCTCAACTGGATGGCAATCAACTACAACAACAACATGACTTTTCCTAGTCATTGTTTGACTTTGTTGTGTAGATGGGCAGGAATATGCTATTGAGGCATTTTAGCCTATCCACAAGGGGGTTGACTATCTACCATTCCACAAAAAGAGGGGCCAGTATCAACAATTTACCAGGGAATTGGCTAACCCCATCAATAAACTGAACAGCTCTAGCTGCAGAAACAGATTTTCTGGTGCCATTGAAGAGGAAACAAGACAATGTAGGATACTCTTCCAGCTCCAGCCATACCCACAGAAACAACATGCATGGCCAAACTGGAGACCTGATGTAAGATAAGATCTTGGGTGGGGAGAGGCAATACTGGAAGAGCTGAGAACTTGGGAATACTGGTCTGAAGCCACAGGCTCATGGCTGAGATTCCTCTGTGCACTTTTTGGGAGCTATCTTGACTATATTCTGTTATTATTCTGGATTATAACCTTTTGACTGTCCCAATATGCTTCTGTGTTGTCTGTGAGCTATCACATTGGATTTTAGACCCAGTAAAACAGTAAAATGTTTTTAAAAACATTTATAGGATCTTTGTTATTATTTTTCCTCATTTCAACTGACTTCCAGATTGGGCTTTATCATCACTACTACAACTACCCACGTTCCTTTAGTGTTCATAGGGTTATCAGAGGCCTATTATTTAAGAAATGATTGCCAATCCTGCTTCCCAGTCTGTCCCAATTTGGGAGCTCTACTAAAACCTGTCCACCATGGATAATCCCTGTGGCATTTAGTGCCATGGCTTTCAGTATTACAACAATCTACAAATTATCTCAGTACAGTAAACTGACAGACAAATGTTGTACCAATAACAACAATGTTCTCTCCAAACACAATAAATGGACAATTTAGTTTGTAACTCTAGTAGCAAATCAGTGACCTTTGGTGGCCTAGTGGCAAGAAGCTGTGCTGCAGTCCTGAAGGTACACAGTTGGAGGCCACTGGGTGCTCAGCGGGAGAAAGATGGGCAATCCCCTCTCATGCATTTAACTGCCTCTGAAAACCTGCCAGAGAGTCAGCTATGGGTTAGTTCCAACTCAACAGTACACAACAACAACAACAACAGCAAATCAGTCTTCACATCAGCCCCAACAGAATGTATGTAGCTTAGGTGTTGAAAAACTAGAAATTGTGAAAAATGTAGTGGGATGCAAGAACATAGACATATTAAGCATTAGTGAAATGAGATGGACTAGCTTTAGCCATTTTGAATCAGATAATCATATGGTACACTATGCTGGGAATGAAAAACAGAAGAATGGTGTTGCATTCATAGTAAAAAAGTAAATTTCAAGCTCTATCCTGAAATATAATGTTGTGAGTGATAGGATTCTATCCATATGCATACAAGGAAGATCCGTTAATGACTATTATTCAAATATATGCTCCTACATCTAGATCCAAAGAGTAAGGAAATGAAAACTTTTACCAAATCATGCAATTCAAAATTGGCCCAACATATAATCCAAATGCATCAATGAAAAATTGGTGACTGAAATGCAAAAGTTGGAAACAGCAAAGAGGAAATAGTAATTGAAAAATATGGGCTTGGTGATAGGAAAGGAATGACTGAATTTTATATTTTCAATGATTTACTAATTGCAAATACCTTTTTTAAAAAGACACAAATGGTTGCTTTACACTTGGACCTCACCTGATGGGCTACATAGAAATCAGAATGCTTACATCTGTGGAAGGAATGCTCAGTATGGAAGTAAAAACTAGTCCAGGGGTGGACTGTTGGCCAGAACATCAATTAATCATGTACAAGTTCACACTGAGGCCAAAGAATATGAAAATAAGTCCACAAGAACAAAAATATGATCTTTAATCTATTCAATCTAAATGTCAATGTCTTCTTAAGAACAGATTTGAAGCATTGAAAACAAATGGTCAAAGACCAGATGAGTTGTGGGATGATATCAGAGATATCATTCATGAAGAAAGCAAAAGGTCATTAAAAAAGATGAGAAAGAAAAAATCAAAATGGACCTCAGAAGAGACTCTAAAAATGTCACTAGAGCATTGAGAAGCCGGAACAAATGGAAAACATGCAGAAGTATAAAAGCTGAACAGAAGATTTCAAATACTAGCTAGAAAAGATAAAACAAAGTATTATAATGGAATGTGCAAAGACCTGGAATTGGAGAATAAAATGCAAAGAACTTGCTTTGTATTTCTCAAGCTAAAAGAACTGAGAAACAAATTTAAGCCTTGAGTCATATTATTGAAAGACATGACCAAAACGTTTGTCAGAAGAGACTCTGAATATTGCACTAGAGCACTGAGAAGTCAAAGTTAAGGGAAGAAGTCAAGAAGTTAATAGCTGAATATAATATTTCAAAGATTTCAAAAGGAAGCTTGGGAAGACAAGGCAAAGTATTATAATGAAATGTGCAAGGAGATGGAGTCAGAAAATCAAAAGGCCCAAACTCACTCAGCATTTCTTAAACTGATGGAACTAAAGTAAACAAAGTCAAGACATGAGTTGTAGTGCTTAGGGATGCTACCAGTACTGAATGATTCAGGAAACCTTAAAAGAAGGTGGAAGGAGTATACAGTCATTATACCAAAAAGAATTGGCTGTCACAGAAGAATTTCTAGAAACAATATATGATCAAGAGGCAAAGTGATGAAGGAAGAAGTTCAGGCTGCTCTGAAGAACTTGGGGAAAGAAAAAAAAGAGCCCTAAAAATTGATGGAATACCAATTGACACATTTCAGCAAACAGATGCTGCCCTATATGTGCTCACCAGGTTGTGTCAAGAAATATGGAGGACAACCACCTGGCAAACTGACTGGAAAATATACATATTTATTCCCATTCCAAGAAAAGGTGACCCAAAAGAGTGTGGAAATTATCATATAATATCACTTATATCATGTTGTTTATTGTTGTTGTTATGTGCTATCAAGTCGCTTGCGACTCATAGCGACCCTATGTACAAGAGCTCTAAACCCCATTCTATCCTGTGCCAAGCTAGCCATCTCAAATGCACTTTTTGCCACCACACCAGTCACAGAATCAATCCATCTCA
>NW_006400103.1:1976274-1987860 GCF_000299155.1 Elephantulus edwardii | reverse complement strand
CTTGCTTTGTTGTCTGAGCTGCCTTTGAAATTTTCTGTTTATCTCTTTGATTTCTTGGTTTCTTCATTTAGCTTTGGCTTCTCGGCATTCCAATGCAATATTCAGAGTCTCATCTGACATCCATCTTGGTCGTTTCTTCTTTTCCAGCCTTTGTGATGATCTTTTGCATTCTTCATGGATGATTATCTTGATATCCTCCCAGAGCTCATTTGGTCTACGCTCATTGGTGCTCAAGGCCTCAAATCTGTTCCTGAGATGGTTTTGAAATTCGAGTGGGGTAGACTTAAGAGCAAATTTTGGTTTCTGTGGACTTGATTTACTTTTCCTCAACTTCAGCTTGAACTTGCATATGAGTAGTTGGTGGTCTGTCCCACAATCAGCACCCAGCCTTGTTTTCACTGCTCATACTGAGTCTTTCCACAAATGTAATATATTTGATTCCTATGTGTGCCGTCAGGTGAAATCCATGTGTATAGCCTGTGTTTATGTTTCTCATAAAGAGACTTATATCATACATAGGCAAAATTATGCTGAAGATGATAGAGAAACCACTGGAACAGTACATTGACAGTGAACTACCAGAAATACAAACTGGGTTTAGAAGGGGCACGGTACCAGAGTCATTATTGCCAATGTCAGATGGATCTTGGCAGAAAGCAGAGTACTAGAGGGATATCTATCTGTGTTCGATTGACTATGCAAAGGCATTTGACTGTGTGGATCACAACAAATTGTGGTTAACCTTGAGGAGAATGGGAAGCCCAGAAGCACTTAATTGTGCTTATGCAAAACTTATACTTGGGCCAGGAAGTGGTCCTCAGAACAGAGCAGGGAGACATTGAATGCTTCAAAAATCAGAAAAGGAGCGTGTCAGCGATGCATCCTGTCTCCATAATATTTCAATCTATATGCAGAACAGATCATTTGGGAAGCAGGGCTTTATGAGGAGAGCTGGACAATAACTAAATATAACAGAAGAAGAATCTATGTCTTTGAATTGTAATGCTGGAGAAGAATCATGAGCATACCATGGACTGTCAATAAAATAAATAGGTCTGTCTTGGAGAGGGTGAAATAAGTTTCTCCTTGGAGGCTAGGATTTTCAAACTCTATCTCACATACTTTGGGGCAGGTGACCAGTGGAGACTGGTCCTTGGAGAAGGACATCGTGTTTGGAAGGGCACAGAGACAGTGCAGGAGAGAAAGACCCTTGATGAGAAGGGTCAATACAGCAACTAGGGCAATGAGGTTGGTGTGTCTGATTTAGTGAGATTGGCTCAGGACATGGCAGGGTTTAGAGATGCTGTACATAGGGTCATTATGAGTTGCAGGCAATTCGATGGCACATAAAAACAACAACATGGTCAATATAAAGAAATGACTAAGAAAACATCAACAATAGATCAAAAGAATACACAGAATCATGTACCAAAAGAAACTCACTGACACTGAAAAAATCCAGGAAATATCATATGAGCAGGAGGCAATGGTCATGAAGGAAGAAGTGGAAGCTGCATTGAAGGTATTGCAAAAACAAAGGCCCCAGACTTAGTGGGATACCAATTGACTTGTTTCTATTAACAGATGCAACTTTGGATCCCTGAATGTGCTCACCAGTCTATTCCAGGAAATTTGGAGGACAGCTTTCTGGCCAACAGATTGGAAGAGGTCCGTTATTTGTTCCCATTCCCAAGAAAGGTATAACAATATTATTAATATCACATACAAGCAAAATACTGCTGAATATATTTTTTTTAAAAAGCTAGAATAGTACATTAAAAAACAGCTAGAATCTGACATAGATAGGGAACTTCCAGAAGTTCAAGTAGGATTTAGAAGATGCCATGGCACAAAGTATATCATTGCTGATGTCAGATGGATCTTGGCTGAAAGTAAAGAATACCAGAAGAATATATATTTATGCTTTATTGACTATGCATAGGCATTTTACTATGTGAATCATAACAAATTATGGCTAATAGAGAAGCATGGGAATCCCAGAGCATTTAATTGTGTTCATGTTGAATCTCCACCTAGACCAGGAGGCTGTTGTGTGAACAGAGCAAAGGAACACTCCATGGTTTAAAATTCGAAGGAGTGTGTCAGTGTTGTATTCTCTATCCATGCTATTAAGACAGTATGCTGAGCAAATTATTCAAGAAACTGCACTATATAAAGAGGAATGTGGCACCAGGATCTGAGGAAGACTCAGCAATAACCTGTGTTATGCAGATGTTACAACCATTCTTGCTTAAAGTGAGAAGGACTTGAAGCACTTGTTACGAAGATCAAAGAATACAGCCTTCAATATGGATTGCACCTCAGTGTCAAGAAATCAAAGATTCTTATAAAGATTCTTACTACTGGACTGATAAGTAACATTATGATAGATGGAGAAAAGTTGAAATTGTCAACAACTTCATCTAACATGAATCCACAATTAACAGCCTTGGTACCAGCAGTCAGGAAATCAGGAGGCATCCTGCACTGGGAAAGACAGCAGTTAGGGACCTCTTCAACGTATTTAGGAGTAATGATATAAATTTGAGGACTAAAGTGTGCGTGATGCAGGCCATAATTTTTCTGATTGCTTGCTATGCATCTGAGAGCTGGACAATGAATAGAGATGACAGAAGATTAATTTATTCCTTTGAGCTGTGGGGTTGGAAAAGAGTACATCCATGGACTGTCAAAAGAACAAACAAATATGTCTTGGAGAGGGTGCAGAGGGAGTGGTCTTTAGAGGCAAAGATGATGAGGCTTCACCTCACATACTTGAGGCAGGTTGCTGTAAGGGCCTTTTTCTTGGAAAGGGACATGATGCACAGAAAGTTAAAAGGTTGGTGAAGGAGAGGAAGACCCTTGAAGCAGGTGGATTGACATGGTGACTGTTACAATGAGCTTTACTGTGTCAAGACAGGTGTGAATGGCACAGGACAGATCAGGGTTCAGAATTGTTGTTAATGGGGTCGCTATGAGTCATACTTGACTTGACAGCATCTAACAACAATAATGAACAATAAGACTGGTGTCTAGATGAGTTGAAATAGGTTTGGGAGCTGAGGGTCATGTCTAATCTCATGGATGTTGGTTTGGTGTTATTGATGCTGTGGTCAGGGATCATTCCCCTTTGTGAAGTTGATAAAGGTCAGATATAGCTCTCCCCACATGGCCCTTGCTGTTATTATAACTTTCATCTTCAAGTATCTCATCAAATAAGGGCATGATCATCACTAACTCACGAATTGCTAAGATGACATGAGCTAATAAAGACTACAGCAGAGTGTTTGACATATGACATGCCTCATTCAATTATGTCCATTTAATCACTGTTGCGAAAGAAAAGCAATGTCACATAAGAAAATCACTCACGAGTTGCCTGCCATGTCTTTCTCCACTCTCCCTTCCCATTCTTCACCCACTATCTGTGGTGGCAGGTGTGTTGGCCTTCTTCTCAGCTTCATTTCACTTCTCCAGTCTTCCTTTTTCTCTCGAGTCCTCAAAATGTCCTGAGCTCTCCAGCTGCTGCCTGATAGTAGAGTTGAAACACAAACCCCTTCACATTCTGGAGTCCCTGTGTTTTCTCCTTTTCTGGGTCTTCTAAATCCTTCCTGCCCCTTGCCATGAATAAAGAGTATGAAGTGATTGTGCTGGACACCAGCCTTAGAGAATGTATACTGTGAGGCATAATGGCAGTAAATGGAAAGAAAATTTCTTATGTGGATCAAAATCTGTATTTTGGAGGAGAAAGTGCATCTATAAAACCACTGAAACATTTATACAATAGATTTCAAATACCAGGATCACCACCTGCATCAATGAGGACAGTAAGAGACTGGAATGCTGACTTAATTAAGTTGCTGTATATTGCCAACTTTGGGGGGAAAGATCCTTGAATTTTTGAGGGAGTTGTTCCTAAGAATACTATGAGAGATGTGCATAAGAGCTTTGACTTGAACAAGATGTTATAGATTTCACTGACCATGCCCTTGCACTTTACAGAACTGATGATTATTTAGATCATCAATAGGATTAAACTTTATAGTGAGTCCTTTGCCAAATGGGGAAAAAGCTCATACCTTTATCCACAGCCTTGGAGAACTGCTGCAACAATGTCAGTCTAGAGACTAAGGTATGCCTGATCCAGTCCATGGTCTTCACAATTACTTGCTATACATCAGAGAGCCGGATGATGAATAAGGATGATAGAAGAATTGATGCCTTTGAGTTGTGGTGCTGGAGAAGAGTCTTAGACATACCATGGACCGCCAAGAAAACAAATAAGTCTGTCTTGGAGACAGTGAAACCAAGTTTCTCCTTGGATGCTTGGATTTTGAAGCTCTGTCTCACACACTTTGGGCACACGGCCAGAAGAGATCAATCCTTGGAGAAGGGCATCATGCTTGGAATTATGGAGGAACAGAGCAGCAGAGGAAGAACCTGGATGAGATGGATTGATACAGTAACTAGGGCAATGGGGGTAGGTGTGTCAAAGTCAGTGAGACTGGTTCAGGACAGGGCAGGCTTCAGAGCTATAACATAGGGTTGCTATGATTTGCAGGCTACTCGATGACACATAACAACAAGAAGTGTTATATATGGAAGCACCTACATGTTGAATAAACTAACTGAAGAGATCATAGTGGAAAATAGAAAATTGGTTGGTGTAAAATCTGAAGGAGAGATTTCTCCCTGTAAGTAGCTCATTTGTGAGTCTAGTTATGTAAAAGGTAGTGTACAGAGAAGGTGGGCCAAGTGATCAGAGTTATATATATCCAAAGTCATCCAATTAAGAATGCCAACAATGCCAACTCATGCCAGATCATTATTCCACAGAATTAAGTCAACAGAAAATCAGATATCTATGTTTGGATTATTTCTTCTTCACATAATATGGCAGCACAGGAGACATAGATTGCCATAGTGCAATTGGGGAAATCAAGGAACTGGAGAAAGAAATCAGGCCACCTTTGAAGCTCTTGGAACCAACTGAACAGAAATTTGTTAGCATCAGTGTCCTCCTTGATTTGGGAAAAGACAGCCAGATTTTTATTTCCTGTACTTATTATGCTACAATTTGAAACGAACTGCAGTGACATTAAAGACATCTATAAGAGGATGACTGGATCAGATTTTGACTTCAAAGAAATGAAGAGCAAGAAACATTACATCTATGGTGAAGACTAACAGCAGTACTTAATATTAGCTATGAAATACTATATGAAATCAATATTTGAAGTCCTGATTTTATAATAAAAATGTAAAGATTGGAGAGTACTATATCAATAAATATCCCTCCCCTTTTGTCTCTTTAATTTCCTATATTAACTTTTTTTTTTCATGGAGTGGCTATTTAGTATTGGACAGTTAACATATTCTATCATGTTTAATCAGTAATGCCCTCACTTCTGCCAGAATCAGTTTTTAAACATTGTGATACTGATAGAGATCTTGATACAGTATTGATATATATTAATCAGTGTAGCTTTTCCAATGATGTGCTTCTGCTGTCCAATAACTTAATCAGTACAAGTTGTGTGTCATGTGCTCTTAACATTAAGGGATTCTAAATTTAGTATTCTGTTATTTTGGAGACAGTATCCCTAACGTCTTCCATGTCTGAGGTGGTAGGAGGGTTGGCCTTGAAATAACAATCAGTGTTATTTCAAGTATTATGCCAGTGCCCAAATTGCGTAGCCACACAATTGTTTGGTTTATGTGGGCACACACTTCTAACAAAACTGTTTAACTAATAGTTCTACACAGTGTTTTAGTCTAATAAAATTGATGAGAGAAAAGGGTAAAGGAACTTATCATTAAGCAGATGAACTATAGAAATATCTTTTGTATCCCAGGTGTGGCTTCTTCACTGGATCAACCTACAATGCAGTATTGATTTGACAGAGCCTATGCTTCAGTGAGGCTTCTCTCAAAATGGCTCCAAATGATTTCTGTTCTGCAAAATAAAGCAAACTCTGAAAAACAAAAACTAATAAAAGAAAATTACTCACAAAAGTAAAGATGTCTCAGGTGCAGTGCCTATGAGTGGAAAATTGGCTATGAAGTCCAGCCCTATGGGCTTCTGTGAATGGAAGGATGAGAAACTGGTCATCTGTAGAACTTTGCTGTTGTTATTAAAAAACAAAGACCACCCCCCAAAATAGGGCTTCACTTTCACATCATAGTTTTTGTTACTGTTGCGTGCTATTAAAGTCACCCTATGAACAAGAGACCAGAATATTTCCCTCTCAATATATGAGTTGCTCTTCCCAAGCTAAATGACTGAAGGAAATTGCCTGTTCTGCTAATTTCAAGTCCCTCAAAATTATAGGAAATATATGCTGCTAATTCTATCTGTCAAGCAATCTTAAGGATTCTCTGCATCTTGAAACAGCCTTGTATTCCTTGTTCCATGATAGTCTTCATAGTGTGTTCACTGTTCAATCATAGTACATATATTATTCTGTGTTGTGTTGTGTATACTGTAGAGTCAGAACTGACCCATAGCTGACCCTCTGGTGGGTTTTCAGAGGCAGTTAATCTGCATGCCTTTGAGACTGCAGCACAGCTTCTTGCCATTAGGCTACCAGAGCTCCATACATGCATTGTTGTTGTTGTTATGTGTCATCGAGGTGATTGGACTCATAGCGACCCTATGTACAAGAGCCCTAAATGCCATTCTATCCTGTGCCAACCTAGCCATCTCAAACACACTCATTCCCACCACTCCAGTCACAGAATCAATCCATTTCATCGAAGGTCTTCCTCTCCTGCATTGCCCCTCCACTCTGCCAAACAACATGTCTCTCTCCAAGGACCAGTCAGTCCCTCCTTGCAACATGCCCAAAGTATGTCAGACGAAGCTTCAGAATCCTTGACTCCAAGGAGCATTCTGGCTTTACCTTTTCCGGGACAAACCTGTTTGTTCTCCTAGCAGTCCATGGTATTGTCAACACTCTTCTCCAGCACCACAACCCAAAGGCATCAATTCTCTTTCTATCATCCCTATTCACTGTCCAACTCTCTGGTGCATAGCACGTAATTGTGGAGACTATAGCCTGGATCAGGTGCACCTTAGTCTCCAGCCTGATGCCGTTGCTCTTCAGTGCTCTTAAGAGGTCCCTCACAGCTGACTTTCCCAATGCAATTCGTCTCCTGATTTCCTGGCTGCTGTTACCAAGAGGGTTGATTGTGGAACCAAGTAAACTAAAACTGTTAACTATCTCAATCTCTTCACCATCCATACTGATGCTGCCAATTGGTCAAAAGTCTTTGCATAGTCAATGAAGCACAGATAGACATTCTTCTGGTATTCTTTGCTTTCTGCCAAGATCCACCTAATACTAGCTATAATATCCCTAGTACCACTACTAGGATGAATAATTTTTTTATTCTGAAGACAGCATGGTCCTCCTTCAGGAAGACCTCCCTTCACATTTTATTTTGGGAAGAACTTTCAATCTTCATAGGCTCAGGCTCTAGGACTCTCTACACCAAAGAGCAATCCCTTTACACCAAGCAAGCCTTCCACAGTACAGCCGTCTGTGAAGCTGGGTAAAAGTTCATCCATGGGATCCCTGGACTGGATTCTGCAATGTGTGCTCTGCAGGTCATTCTGTCCACAATCATACAGAAGACTCAAGTACATGCTTTTGTTCAAGCTGCCCCTCCCAGAATTATGTCTTGGTACAGCTCTGATGCACTGTGAGTGTGATATCTTGAAGGCAAAAACTCTTGTAATCTAAGTTGTAAACACCAGACAGAGGGATTGACATGGATAAGCATGGATGTGATGGACAGGAGATAAGAGTAGAGATGGGGTAAAGAAGGAGATTGAAGAGGTATCTTTAGAATATTACTGACATGCAGCAGTTTATAGCCAAGTCTTGTGATCACTGGCCCATCAGGACCCTGGAGGAAGGACTGCGGATGTCTGTGCACAAATGACAGAGCAAAAGCAATTTTGACCATCTAAACTTCTACAAGATGACAGCTAAGTAAGTCCATGGGAGCCTGGCCTTGTGTCTGTGGACAGGAGCCATGATGGGGAGTGGGCTGAGAGTGGCTTCTCTCTGAATTTGTAGATGTAATTGGGAGAAGAAGTTGTGAGGATGAGGTCATAAGTAGCTCCAGAATCCTTCTCTAGTTTAAGACAGTTTCTACTACTACTTAGAATTTTGTATTTTACTTAAATCTAAAGTGTGATCCTATCTGGAATTTGAATTCACAAGTGACTACACTGAAGATGTTAAACCAGGGTTCCAGATAAATTCCATGCCAGAAATCCAAGTTCCTGCTGACTCTGAAAGTTTTAACATCTCCTGGGGTACATGTCTCTGTGCTTTATAGCTCATTGGATGAAAGCCTACGCATGGGATTAGGGATCTAAGTACACATTCCAGTTACGATTGGCAATCTGTTGCACACCATCTCGTAGGTTAAAGATGTTACTTCACTGTGTGTTTCACAGAAAGTCAAGATAGAATTGGAGTGGTGAGTTCCAGAGTGAGACACTGCTGATTGTCACATAGACCTGACTGAAATTAAACAGCCAGATCACTGATGCTGGATGATGCTATTACATGCTAAGTGTATGGAAAGAAAAATTAAAAATAAGGCCTTTAGAGAGCTTCTAAGAAGACATGACTCTTATCTTTCACTATTTTTCCAAATAATTAGGATAGGTTGTGTGACAGTTGTTAAAAGATGATTGATAGAGTGACCTTTGAAAGTGCACTTAACACTCGAATGTCCCTGGAGAGACACTACTTACTGAGAAGTGGTCTTATTTGTGACCTTACCATGTTACGAATGTCACGTTTCCCTGCTTTCCTGAAGTATCTTCTGTCTTGTGCTGGAGATCCAGTGAGTATTTTCTTCTTCTAAGAACAGCCTATGCCTCTCTCTACCTTGAAATATTCATGGAGTTTGAATCAGAGGAGAAGATGCAGATAGAGAAGATGCAGCAAAAGCATAGGTTCATGACCTTGCTTTTCCAGCTCCAATGAGGTTAGATCTTGATGGACCTTCAGCTACTGTTGTTGACAAACACCCAGTACTCAAGTTGCAACAGAAGAAAAAAAGGTTCAGAAGTTAAAAGAGGAGTCCACACCTCACTGTGTGCTGCCACCCCAACATGTGCATGTGTCGTGCAGAGCAGCATGGATCTCTTCCAGTCAATTATCTAGGTAGTCGTCCAGGCCTCATCTGGATTAGTGAGTTCCTGAGCCCTGGTTTTCAGACCAAGAGCCTGCTAAGGCCTCAGGAACAAAAACACTACCACAGCAATGATACAGGAAAAGCCAGACTATCTCATACCCTTCACAAACCCAAAACAAGGTATCACCCAAACACAGAATCAACGGATTTTCCAAAGCCAGAAAGTCTAATGGAATTTTTTGGCACAGAATTAAAAAAAAAAATCATGATTGAATATTTTCAATGGGTGAAAGAAAAACTCAAAGAATTACAGGACCTGCAAGCAAAAACCAAGAGGAACTTAAAAAAAACAATCCAAGATAATGCAGATAAAACAAACGAGGCATTAGAACTCTGGAAAAACAAGAAACCATAATCCAGAATATGAGGGCCAATATTTCAAATGCTGTCAACATGTCAAAGGTACATATGAACAAAGTTGAAGAGATAGAACACAGGACAAGTAAAATAGAAAATAGAATTCTCACCACTGGTCTGCTAGAACAAAAAAGCAGAATAAAAAAGGAAGGGATTAAAAGAAAGCCTAAAAATAATGTGGGACACAATCAAGAGGAATAATATACTCATAATCAGAATCCCAGAACAGGAATAAGTAAAGGCACTGAGAAAGCTGTGGAAGAATTGTTGTTGTTATGTGCCATTGAGTCACCTGTGACACATAGCGACCCTATGTACAACAGCCCTAAACCCTGCTCTATCCCTTGCCAATCTTATAGTCTCTGACACACCTACCCCCATTACATCAGTCACTGAATCAATCCCTCTCATCAAGGGTTTTCCTCTCCTGCGCTGTCCCTCCACCCTCCCAAGCATGATGTCCTTTTCCAAGGACTGATTCTGTCTTGCAACATGTCCAAAGTATGTTAGACAAAGCTTCAGAATCCTCGCCTCCAAGGAGCATCCTAGCTTTACCCTTTCCACGATGAAATTTTTTGTTCTCCTAACCGTCCATGCTAAGCAAATCCAATTGGTCCGATTGGCAGCATCATGATCAATGATGAAGAGATTGAGACTTGAAAGCTTCAGTTTGCTTGGCTTTACAATCAACACTCTTGGTACTAGCAGCCAGGAAATTAAAAGATGAATTTTACTGGGCAAGTCTGCTGTCAGAGACCTCTCCAAAGTACTGAAGAGCAACGATGTCAGTCTGTAGACTAAGGTGTGCCTGATACAGGCCAGCATCTTTGCAATCACTTGCTATGCATCGTTTTCGAAACGACTCGATGGCACATAACAACAACTACTAACCGTCCATGGTATATTCACTATTGTTCTCCAACAACACAGTTCAAAGGCATCAACTCTCCTTCTATCATCCCTAGTCATTGTTCAGCTTTCTGATGCATAGCAAGTGATTGCAAAGATGCTGACCTGTATCAGGCACACCTTAGTCTACAGACTGAAATCGTTGCTCTTCAGTACTTTGGAGAGGTCTCTGACAGCAGACTTGCCCAGTACAATTCATCTTTTAATTTCCTGGCTGCTAGTACCAAGAGTGTTGATTGTAAAGCCAAGCAAACTGAAGCTTTCAAGTCTCAATCTCTTCATCATTGATCATGATGCTGCCAATCAGACCAACTGGATTTGCTTAGCATACAGACTGAAGTATAGAGAAAGAATACAATCTGAAAGGAATAAAATTGCCTACATTTGTGGAAAGAGACATTGGAGCAGCTCAATATCAGCAGTCAAAACAAGACCAGCGGCTGACTGTAGAACCAACCATCAACTACTCATATGCAAGATCAAACTAAAGGTGAAAAAAATTAAAGAAAGTCCATAGGAATTAAAATGCGAACTTGAGTGTGTCCCAACTGAATTTAGAAACCATCTTAAGAATCAATTTGATGTATGGAACAAAATGACTTGTGGAAAACCAGGAAGGATATTATCCATAAAAAAAAAAAAAGCAAAAGGCCATTACAAAGACAGAGAAGAAAGAAAAGACCAGACTGGATGTCAAAAGAGACTCCAAAACTTGCACTGAAAAAAAAAAAAAGCCAAAAGAGGGGAAGGTAAGTGAGTTAACTGGAAGATTTCAAAGGGCAGCTAGAGAGGACAAAGTATTTCAATGAAATGTGCAAGAAGCTGGAGATAGAAAACCAAAATAGAAGAACATACTTAGTATTTCTCAAGCTGAAAGAACTAAAGAGCAAATTCAAGCCTTGAGTTGAAACACTGAGCATTCTACTGGAAAAATCTTGAATAATGCAGGAAACATCAAAAGGAGATGGGGAAAAAACAGTCACTATATGAAAAATTCTCCAAATTTCTTCCAGTCAGTTGGCCAAGTGGTTGTTCTCCAGATTTCTTGGCACAACTTGGTGAGCACATCCAGGGCAACATCTGTTATCTGAAATACTTCAA
>NW_006400103.1:1956833-1973384 GCF_000299155.1 Elephantulus edwardii | reverse complement strand
TATGCCAATTCAGGAAGTAACATATGATCAAGAACCAATAGAACTGAGGGAGGAAATTCAAGCTGGACTGAAAGCATTGGATAGAAAAAGGTCTCAGTAATTGGTGGAAAATCAATTCAGTTTTTCTTGAAACAGATACAGTCCTGGAAGTGCTTACTAGCGTGTGCCAACAAATACATAAGACAGCTTCCCAGACAATTGACTGGAAGAGATCTGTATTTGCTTCCACTAGTAAAAAAGGTAATCCAACAGACTGTGGGATTTTTAAGTAATATCTTATTGAAGATTATTTAAAAGTGACTGAAACAGTACATTGACAGGGAACTGCCAGAAATTGAAGTTAGATTTAGAAGAAGCAGTGGCACAAGGGATATCATTGATTAAGTCTACTGGATCTTGAAGGAGAGCAGAAAAATCCAGAAAATCTTTGCTTGTGATTTATTAATTATACAAAGATATTTGATTGTGTGGATCACAGCCCATTATAGGTAACTTGTGCCCACGTGAAATTTAGAAATAGACCAAAAAGCATTTATCTGAATAGAACAAGAGAATACGGCATGGTTTTAAATGAGGAAATTTGTACACTAGGGTTGAATCTTTTCTTTCTGAAGAATGCGTGTTTTAGAATGATTAAATGAGCTCATGTGGAACCCGTACTTGAACTAAGAAGCAGCTCTTATAAAAGAACAAGATGGTGTCTCTGTTAGAGGCTATAGAGTTCAGTTATGTACTAACAGTGACCCTATAATCAACAGATTTAAACTTTGCCCTCATTATCTCTGTCATGCTCAAGCCCATCTGTATTAGTCACTGTCAATGACACAGGGACTACCAACAAGGAGCTACTACACATTTAAAACCAGAAAACATGTTTTAGGGTTGTTTCCTTTTACTATACCTATCTAATCTATATGCTGAGCAAATAATCTGAAAAACTAGCCTATCTGAAGAACATGACATTAGGATTGAAGGAGGACTCATCAACAAACTGTATCATGCAGCTAATATAACTTTGTTGTAAATAAGGAGGACTTGAAAAATTTCCCAAAGATCAAAGACTACAGCTTTCATTATGGATTGCACCTCAGTATCAAGTAAACAGAAATTCTCATAACTGGACAAAGGGGAATTACATGATCAATGAAGAAAAAAAATTAAAATTGTCAAGGGTTTCTTTTTTCTTTGCTTTACAATTAACACCCATAATATCAGCAGTCAAGAATTCAAAAGACATTGCATTAGGATGTACCTTTACAGACTAAGGTCTACCTGATCTGACCCATGTTATTTTCAATTGCTTCACAGTTAGACAATGAATAAAGGAGACTGAAAAACAGATGCCTTTGCATTGTGACACTGGCAAAGGGTATTGGATATAACGTGGGCTTCCAATGAACAATCAAAGGGTATTGGATATAGCATGGGCTTCCAATGACTAATCTGTGCTGGAAGAAATGCAACTAGAGAGCTCATTGGAGGCAAGGACAATGAAACTTATCCTCACATATTTTGAGCATGTGATTAGAAAGGCTAGCATTTGGAAAAGGACATCATTCTTGGAAAACGAGAAAGTCGGTGAAGGAAAGAAAGACTCAAGGAGATGGATTGACACAATGACTACAAGAATAAGCTTAAACACAGCAGAGACTCTGAGGCTGGGGCAGGATTGGCAGTGGTTTTTATCTATTGTACATTGAGTCACTATGAGCTGGATCAACTCAATGGCACTTAACAGCACCATCATATAATGATGAATGAGTTCTGGTGATATAGGAGGCTGTTAGGCTGGTAACTAAAAAGTCAGCAGTTTGACTCTATTAGGCACTCTTTGGGAGAAAGTTAGGGCAACTCCTCCTATTAAGATTTTGTTATTGTTGTGTTGGACCTCACTAGAGTGCTGAAGAACAACGTCAGTCTAGATACAAAGGTGCGCCTAATCCAGGCCATGGTTTTCTCAATTGCTTGTTATGCTTTGGAGAGCTGGACAATGACTAAGTATGACAGAAGAATAGATGCCTTTGAGTTGTAGTGGAGAAGAGTCTTGAACATACCATGGACTGTCAAAACAACCAGTCTGTCTTGGAGAGGCTGAAGCCAAGTTTCTCCTTGGAGGCTAGGATTTTTGGAGCTCTGCCTCACTGACCTTGGGAACATTGCCAGGAGAGACTGGTCCTTGAGAGAAGGACATCATGCTCAGAAGGGTCAAGGGACAGCACAGGAGAGGAAGACCCCAGATGAGATGGATTGATACAGGATCTGGGGCAATGTGGGTTGGTTTGTCGGAATTAGTGATACTGGATCAGGACAGGGAAGGGTTCAGAGCTGCTGTACAAAGCTGGTAACTCAATGGCACATAACAACATACTATATTGGTTTACTTAAGCCTCTTGTTTAGAGTCAACAAGACTTCAGGAGGGACTCTGTATTTAGAGTTGGTTGTTACTATATTTTGGAAGAACATTTTTCCAAGTGGTATAGCACACTTCTGTCCAAATGCTGTACTGAGGTAATCTGGGGTTGCTGTGATGCTAAACCTTGTGCCATTGGGGTGTCAAATGCCATAACGGTTACCCATGGTGGACAGTGTCTGATGGAGCTCCCAGTTTAAGACAGGTTTTGGAAGCAGGAGTGGCATCCACTTCCTAAACAACATGCTTTTGGAAACTCTATGAACTTTGATAAACGTCAATAGTTATAGAAAGGCTTCAGGCCTTTTGTTCATAGGATCACTATGAGTCATTCTCAACTCAATGGCAATAATCAACAATATTGTTGTGTACTGTTGAGTCAGAATTAACCCATAGCTGATCCTCCAGTGGGTATCAAAGATAGTGTGCCTGTAGACTGGCAGTAAAGCTTCTTATCACTAAGCCACTAGAGCTCCTTTACTAAGATTTAGTCTCAAAAATCCAATGAAAAGTTGCCATCATGGATAGTGGGCACTGGCTTAGGATTCCTACTATTTATTTGGAACATTAATATGTCAGATACTTTAACAGATCCCTAAGCTTATGTCTGGTTAACTGGGGATGAAATCAAGTTTAAAAGAGATTAAGATAAAAAAAAATCTAATAAGTAGTTGTACGGGAGTCTCTGGCTGTAGACCTACTTTCTTTCCTCAATGTGCAGTGAGCAGTAACAAGCTGAGTGAACAGTGGTGTTTAAATTCGGGGGAATCCTAGTGCCATGCTTCTAGGTTCTTGTGCCCTTCAAGCTACATTCTGTTTGATCCTGATATACCACTATCACCACTGTGCCTCCAAAGCTATTCTTTAACTGCTTTTATCTAGTATCCTCAATCAGCCAGAAAGCTCTTTGGAGGCAAAGATGACAAAGCTTTGCCTCACATACTTCAGGCATGTTGCTAGGTATTATTCCTTGGAGGGACATGGTGCCTGGGAATGCCGAGGAGAGGAAGACCCTCGACCACGTGGATCGACACAGTTGACTGTTGCAGTGATATTTAAGGGTCCTCCATGGGTCGTACTCTATTTGACAGCACCTAACAATTTCATCCCCATACTGAATTGATTCTCAGCTTGTCTACTTAAATATTTGATTGTCATCTCTTTCCCCATTTCCCTAGCTAGGAAAAGGTTCCCAATTTCTTTCTTAGGCATAAATTTTCATCTTTTTCCTGGTTGTCATAGAGGCTGCCTTTTGCTTTCTGTTTCATTGAGCAAAAAGCCAAATTTGAGCACTTTAATTTTCAAGTTACACAAAATTACATTTAAATAAATACTTCAAAGAAATTAAAGCAGGATTACCAATTGCTGTACAGAGGTAACTCATAGTTGCTATGATGCTAAACACTGTGACACTGACCTGCCAAATGTGATAATGGTTATCCATGGTGTAAAGTGTTTGGGGAGTTTCCTGATTAAAATAAGCTTGGAAGCAGGAGTGATATCCACTTCAGAAATGGCTTGCCCCCGGAAACTGTGAACAGTGCTCAGGTCCTTCATTTCCAGGGTCTCCATGAGTCACCTACAACTTGACGGGCACCTAACAACTGGCATTGCACTATCAGATCACAAAATTTGAGAACATTTGTGTACTTTGTCATTAAGACATTTCCTGAGAAAACCTTTATCTTGGTTATCCTATTAGTTGTGTTGGTGTGTGACATATTTAAAGTTGCCATTACCAGTCTGATATGGAGCTCTGGTAATACAGTGCAAAGGGTGGTACGCTAACCAAATGGTTTTGGCTCAAATCCGGCAGCTTCTCAGATGGAGACTATTTCCTCTTGCAGTGTTAAAATTTACAGCCTTAAAAACCCAATGGAGGGTCACTATGAGTTGGAGTGGACTTGCCAGCAGTACCTTTTTTTTTTTGGACAAACTGGTAAACATGTCAGTGTTGTGTACTGTCGAGTCAGAGCTGAACTTCCACGGGTTTTCAGAGGCAGTTAATCACATGGAAGGAGAGTGGCCACCCTCCTCCTGCAGAGCAGCTAGTGATTCAAAACATGTACCTACAGGACTGCAGTGCAGTTTCTTGCCTCCAGAGCTCTCTAATACATGTCAGTAGAGCTCACCATGTAAAAAAATCACTAAGAGCCAGGCATAAATGGTTTGGACATTCATGGTCAAAATTTGTAAACTCAAAACACGTGTATAATCCTGTGTATTTAACAGCACATAAAAATGGAGTACATTTTCAGCATACTTCTTAACCTCAATGTCTCACAGAAGGTGGCATTGAGGGTCTTATCTAAAGCTTAGACTGGGCAGCTCTATTTCAAAACTTAAAAAAAAAAAATTTATTAATTTTAATGGAAGTTTACAGAGACTTAGGGTTTCCAGTCATTCACTGTTGCACTTTTCTCCCTGCCAACCTCTTCCCCACCCCCCAATACACTCTTCTTGAAAAGAAAAACTCATTGTTATGCAATCCTTCACAGTCAGGATTCAGTTCTTCCAAGGGCAACGAACTGAGCCTGTTCAGTTCATTACCAGATGTTTTAAAAGAGCTGTCTATTTTGGCACACGACAACTAGTTTCTCTAAGACGGAATTGGAGAACATGTCAGAAGGGTCATCCTAGCCTTTTTCTAATCATTAGAAGTTAATTTAAGGGCAGGGAAAATCAAAAGCATGGTAATCCTCCACTGGGTGTCTGAAGTTATAAATCTTAGCAGGAAGAGAAAGCCTTTTCTTTCTCCTATGTAACAGCTAGTGACTCTGAACTGCTAACTTTTAAGTTAGTGGCCCAACATTATCCCATCAGGGCTTCACACAAAACAAGGACATAATGTCTGCCTAGGGTCATCTTAGAGGCTGCTTACTATACAGAAGAAAACAAATATGGCAAGAACGCTATATAGTGTCAATACAAGTAGGACTGTATTTGCATTCATTTGAGTTCTTTGAGGTTTAGTTTCAAATAGTGATAATAGCACCAAATAAAAACTTAATCTTTTGTGAAACAGCTATGTGGCTCCAGTATACTTTAATACATGCTTAAAAAATACCCACACCCCAAAAAGCCAAAACACTGTGGTCAAAGGCAACTATGAGCTGACTCAACAGGAAGTTTTTGAGGTTGTAAATCACATGGAAGGAGATGGTCTTTCTTCTGTGGAGTTGCTGGTGGACATGAATCAGCCACATTAAAGTTAGCAGTTTGACTTATATGGCCTATTCCACCACAGCTCCTAGTACTTGTTATATATGTTACTTTGGGCATATTTTCAGGAGGAACCCGGTCCTTGGTGAGAGATGTCAACTGGGAAAGACAGACTTTCAGTGGGATGGACTGACACTGTGGCTGCCACACTGGCTTTTAGCATAAAAGAAGAGGTTAAGGTTCGGATATATTGTTCACAGAGTTGTTTTAAGTCCTGGATCTAACAATACGTAATATGGAGCTCTGGTGGTTTAGTAGTTAAGGAACTGACAACTAATAGGCAAGGGGTTTGAACCAGTCAGTTGCTCCATGGGAGAAATAGGCTAATGCCCTCCTGTATGATTTACAGCCTTTCAAATATTGCTGGTTGGTTATGTAGGAGTTGGTTGCAACTAGACAGCAATTGTTAAATATACATTAAAAACCCACACACCTTCTCTACTGTGCTGCCAGAGTGAAAAGAGATATGTCTTTTTAAAAGGCATTTAAAAAAAAAAAAAGGCCTTAATTAACACGTTGCCGCAAATGACAGCAAAATGTATTTCTAAGCACGGCTGTCAATTTAAAAGTGGGCGGCAATGTGTAAAAAAAATTTATCCTCTAAATTTTATTTGAGGAAATTCCAATTGTTAGGAAATTAACAATGCATCAATTGTTGAGGAGCAAGTAGCAAGCTAACTTGCTCTGTGAACTTTTACTGAAACCACAATTATAAAAAGAGAAGAAAAAGCTTTTTCTATGTTTTCAACTTGATTTTTATAATTTACCTTCCAACTATCTTCAGGAATGCTCTTATTTTAAATAAATTATAGCCGAGTCCCAATCAAAGACACTTCGAGGCTGTGCACATTTTCACAAGATTGCCCCTTTGTCCTGCAGAGCTGGTGGGTTGGGACCACGGACCTTTCGGTTAGCAGCCCCACATCTAACCAGCTACACCACCAGGTCCAGTGAAACGTCTCCCAGCTACTGGCCCGTCTCCAGGGCTCCTGTCCTTCCAGGGGTCTACCCTATCCCGACCAGGAAGGCCCTGCTCTAGGTCCGTTCCAGAACTCTATTCCCCAATGCCCGCCCTCCCCGGGTACTCGGGCCCTCCCGGCCTGAGAGGCTTCCTCGCCACTCCTGGGATGGGGCTCTTCCACCTTTGTCCCCCAGTCCAGGCCTTTCTTCGGTCTCTTGACCGTCCCTTTCCTGGAGCTCCTGCCGGACCCCTTCATTCTCAGCCCCTCCTCTTTGCTATCCCCGCCTCCCACCTACCCGTGCACCCCGGCCCAGCCCAGAGGTCTCGAGGATTTCCACTTCAAGCCACACAAGGTGTGAGCGACCGCCTCACGTTGCAGCTCCAAAGGCTGGAACCTCGGGAAGGGGCGGGAGGCGCGCTCCGGAACTGACGCAAGTGACGTAAACGTGAGGGCGGGCGGCTGCGTCGGGCTGCAGGAGAAGATGGCGGTCTCCACAGGTCGGTTTCTAACCTAGGCTGCCACTTTTCCGTGTACGACCTTGCTTTGCTCTTCCGGTCCTCTGTACGCGGCCGGGTGCTGACAGTGTGGGAGAAAGCCAAGTTCGCGTTCTCGGATACGGTCACCAGCAGAGCAAAGCCCTGGGGTGGAGGCTCGGGGGCTCGGGGGCTCGGGGGACAGAACGAGCGCTCGAGCGGAGGGCCCGGCCGGCCGGCGGTAGGCGGTGGCGCGTCGAGTTCATGCGTCGGCCGCGCGCTCCGCGGGGCTGGGGCGCGGGCATCCGGCTTCTCGGGGCTGGGCTAGCTTCCGCGCCGAGGGAGGTACGGGACCAGGGGAGAAACCACGGGGGACAGAGAGCAACTTTGGAACAGAAGTGAGTCATTCAAGGGGCGTCTGGGTTGAGTGAGGCTCTAGCGGTGAACTTGCACGGATACGGGGAGGCGTGGGATCCAAGAGAGCATTGTTGCTCTTTAAAATAAGAAAGATTGTTATTTTTACCTGAGTATATGTGTGTCATTTAAAAAATTGCGTTGCATGCACGGTAAAAGTACAGTTTAGATGAAACCTAACCAACGCTTTTTCAGATAAGCCAGCCTGGCCTGAAAACAGTATTTGGTTTGCTATCAGGACAGACTTTAAACTTAAATGTTAAAAAGAGATTTTAGAAATTTGACCCTTTAGAAGTAAATGCTGTGTATTGTCCGTTTTTTAATAATACTTACTGACAAATTAGACTATACGTTTGACTTGATATTCCTTGCATCGTTGCATAGTAAGTTTGGAAATGTAGTAAAATGAAAAACTTCAAGTGTGTGCAGTGAACACTTAAGATAACAACAAAAACAAAACAAAACACCTAATGGAGTCTCCATACATTTTTTTTAAAAATTGTATTATTTTTATGTGTACCATCAAATCAGCTCTGACTGGTACAGGAGGAGATTGCCCCCTCCTTCTCCAGCAGAGCATCTGGTGGATTTGAACCGCGTATCTCTGGGACATTTTCATATAAATGTCTTTTAAATCAAACTTAATAAAAGTGATACTTAAGGTACAGACTTCATAAGTGATAAGATCTTTAGCTTTCCTCACATTGGTGGAGACTAGTAAAGTAAGCATTATTAAGAAAATGACATTTTAGCATTATGACTTTCATTCTTTGTCCTTGTTACTGAATCACACTTTTATGATAGCCTGAGTGTGCCTGTTGATGATAAGAATTGTACTTAGTACCTGTTCTTGAACATCTAATAATAAAATAATGCATTTTAATGTGATAATTTTCCTTTTGTGGATATTACTATTGTGTGCCGTCAAGTTGAAACCAACTCATAGTTGACCCTTCTGCAGATTTTCAAAGGCAGTAAATCACACGGAAGGAGATTGCCCTCCTTGCTTCAGTGGAGCACCTGGTGGATTTGAACTTGGTGCCTCTGGGTTGACACTGCAACTTCTTTTCCCTAATATTAATCAGGTTTTTTCTGACATTATAGACAACAACTAAGGATGGTAGAAAGAAAATAATGACTTTGTGCTGGGTGCTGGAGAAGAGTACTGAATATATAATGGACCACTAGGAGAACAAACAGGTTAATTCTAGAGAGGGTGAAACCAGGCTGCTCCTTGGAGGCATGGATTCTGAACATACTTGTTGCAAGAAGTAACTGGTCCTTGGAGAGGGACATCTTACTTGGAAGGCTGTGGACTCAGTGACTAGGATAATGGGATTAGGTGTGTCATTGAAAATAAAGTTGGCACAGGAAAGGGCAGGGTTCAGAGCTGTGCTGTTGTACATGGGGCCACTATGAGTCACTAGTGACTCAATGGCATTTAACAACAACAAATTTACATGAGGAAACCAAACCTACTTTGAGTCCGTTCTTGGTGACTTGCTAGCTGTTGTCCAGGGCATAAATCTGTATGAGAGAAGGCTGTCCATCTCTATTCTTTGGAGCCGCTGGTGAGTTTGAACTCCAGACCTTCTGGTTAGCAGTACAGTACGTAATGTACTATGAGGGCCCCTTATATATGTGAGAGAGTGTTACAATATTTTTTAAAAAATTAAAGATTAGATAGTAACAATGAAAAATGTTCTTTCTTAACCACGTTTAGTCATTTTTTGGAAGTTGAATATAAATTATAAAGGAGTTGCTGATATTTAGTGTGTATGTAGTGTATATTGGAAGCCTGGATTTTCTAATTTATATTTCAACATTCTGTTTGTTAAAATTTTACGTATGAAATTTGAAGCCTTGGCATAATTCTCTCTCATTACTGTCATTCAACTCATAGTTGACCCTCCATTGGGTCCAGTGGGAGGAATTTGCGCATCTTTCTCATTCAGAGCTGCTGGTGGCTTTGAATTGTGAGAGAGGTGAAGTTTTGGATTAGTGCAACAGACTATGCCAGCTGAGCTCCCTGTGGCATAATTAGACAGCTTTCTTCAAGCCACTGAAATTCCATTGAGTCTGTTGTTAGAAACTCACCCTCGTTAATTTTTTTTATTGTCCCTTTCCTATTTTAGATCACTGAAATATTGTTCAACTGTGAGAGAAATGTGTATAACAGCTATTCTATACTGGTTTGAAAGAATTTAGTTTCAAAATATACTTTGTACTAGCTTACTTTGATATTCTTTACATTCTGGTATCATGAAAGGGAAACACCACCACCCATTGCTGTTGAATTGGAGCTGACTCATAGCTGACCCTTCTGTAGGTTTTTCATACTGGAGGAAATTACCCCTCTGTCTCTCTTGGCCAGCTGGTCGATTCTCACATCCTGCCTTTGGGTCAACAGTATAACTCCTTTCCCACTAGGCCACCAGAGCAAACTGTAGCTATCTATTTGTGAAATAAATGTGTTATAGTTTGAAATTTAACATCATATACTATGCAGTTTTTGAAGTATGAGCCAAAATATCTCCATACAACAAAAACAAAGACTCAGCACCAACTTAACTGAAAGAAATTTTCATTATTAAAGCATAGTATATGTATACGTTTGAAAATAATGTGTTTTCTGTGAAGATTTACACTACAAATTAAATTTCTACTTAGTAGTTACTACCCATTGTTCAGGGAATTCTGTTGGCTTAGTGGTAAGAATTTGCACTGCCAACCCAAAAGTACTCAGTTCTAATCCACCAGCTGCTCCATGGTAGAAAGATGAACAGTCTCCCTCTGCATAGTTTACTGCTGCTAAAAGCCCACTAGAGAGTCAGCTGTGAGTTGGTTTTGACTCTATGGTGCATACATACACACACACGTATTGTTCAAGGAACCTTGGCGGATTAATAAAGTGTTTGTTGGATGGCTAACCAAAACATTGGTCTTGGGGGCTAAGAGACTCTTCTGGAAGAACCATCACGATTGCCGTCCAAGGTGAACCCCACCCAGTTCAAACACATGTTGGTGAGCTATGGTAGTACTGGAAAAATGTTTGTGAACCGTCATCGGATTGGTGAATTTGAGAAGCATGTAGCCACCTTGGGTGTGGGAGTCCATTCCCTTGTGTTCCACAGCAAAAAGACCAATTAAATTCAACATGTGGGATACAGCTGGCGAGGAGAAATTTGGGGGACTGAGGGGTGGCTCTTATATCCAAGCCCACTGTGATATTGCGGTGATTGATGTAACATTGAGAGTTACCTAAAAGAATATGCCTAATTGTCATAGGGATCTAGTTCAAGAATGTGAAACATCCCCATTGTGGTGTTTGCAACAAAGTGGACGTTAAGGACAGAAAAGGTAAAATTTATCATTTTCCACCAAAAGAAGAATCTTCAGTACTATGATATTTCTGCCATAAGTAACTACAACTTTGAAAAGCCTTTCCTTTGTCTTGCTAGAAAACTAATCAGAGACCCTAACTTGGAGTTTGTTGTTATGCCTGCTCTTGCCCCACTGGAAGTTGTCATCGACCCAGCTTTAGCAGCACAATTAAAGTATGATAAAGATGTTGCCCAGAAAACTACTCTCCTGGACGAGAATGATAATCTGTAACAGAATGAAGCTGAGTGTCAGAAGTCAAGTTTATAGGAAACTGTCCTGTGATGCCAGTGGTGCCGCATGTGTGCTACTTTATTATCTAACTAATTTGAACATGTGTTAATCTTTGGGATCCTGAAGAACCTGAATGGGCTTCGGAGTGAGTTTTTGGACCTGCGTAATTTACTGTTTTGGAAAGCAGTTCCCTTCTTGAGTTTCAAATACAACACTGCTACAGTCTTATCACACAAACAATCTATAAGAGAAAGATGGGTTTATAATAAATAGCCTGTAGAGATTTACAGGCTCAAGAACTTGACGCAGGGTTCCTGTGAGTTGGAATGGACTTTATGGTAATTAGGGCTTTTTTTTGACACTTCATAGTTTTCAGTGACATCAGTTACATTTTTTCCTCAGTATGTCAATATTTTCTTTAACTCTGTTGTGTGTTTCCAGTAATGTAGTTTCTTTGTCTCTTTTTGATCATTGCTATAGAGAAATTGTATACAATTTGAATCTTAATAACTAATTCCTGTTGAGTCAAAACTGACTCAAAGCCGACTCTTCAGTGGGTTTCTGGAGGTTATAAATTACACAGAATGAGATTGCTCATCTTTTTTCCTTCAAGTTGCTGGTAGATTTGAAATACCCAGCTATACCTTTGGGTTAGCAGTTCAACTCCTTACAGAGCCCACTATATAATTGTTGACCATATGGTCTTATATAAATGATTTCTCTTTAAAGTGTCCAGTATTGAACTGGCTCCATTTATTTTATGAGCCTTTTAACTAAATAACAAGTTAGCTTATTGATTATCTTAGGGTGATAATTTAATGAAGTACTTTAGTCTCCACCAGTTTAATCTAGATTTTAATTTTTAAGGATTTGAGGCCTGTTTCATGTTTTTCCTCCCCTGCTTTTAGGGTCTGTCTATTAGGAGTCCTGATCAGAGTAGGGTGGTTGTTATTTCTAGTTGTCTCTTGTTGATTACCTTCGAGTTGAGCACGACTCATAGTGATGTTATGAACAAAAAGCCTGAAGCCCCTCTACAACTATAGACATTATCAAAGTTCATATAGTTTCTGGAGGTGTGTTGTTTAGGAAGTGTCTGGTGGTTTAGAGGTAACTAATTGTACTGTCAAACGAAAGGCACACAATTTGAATCTGCCAGCTACTCTGCAGAGAACAAAATGAGCAGTCAATTCTCGTTTGATTTACTGCCTCTGAAAACCTGCTAGAGCGTCAGCTGTGGATCATTTCTGATTTGATGGCACCGCAACGCCACCAGATACCTATATATGTTTTGAGGAAACTAATAGCTAAGGAGTCAGCACTGGCAGCCCACTGGCAGGCAGTTCAAACCCACCTATCTGTGAGAGAAAGATGGGCAATTTCCCATACAATTTTTAGCCTCCAGAAACCCACTGAAGTGTCGATTCCTATTCCACAGCACCTAATATCAACAACATATATCTTAAGCTGAATAGAGAAGCAAAATCAGTGAAACTTAAGTGTGTGTGTGTGTGTGTGTGTGTGTGTGTGTGTGTGCGCGCACATACACACACATGCTGCCCTAGTGAAGTAGTGAATCATGTTAGGCTGTAAAGAGAAATATCATGTTCAAATCCACCAGTTGCTGAATGGGAGGAAAATGAGACTGTTTGTTTCTCTTGAGATTTATAGTTTCAGAAACTTTATAGGGGGTTGCTATGAGTCACAATCTGTTATTGGCAGTGAGATTTTATGTAATGAGGTATTAATTTTAGGAAATGCTTTACAAAGTTGCAGAGACTGGCAGGTTCTTAGTCTGTGAATCATATGTAAGCCTAGAAGCTTCTGACTCAGGTAACTGCAGGGTAGACAAGCCCATGATTGACATGGCATACAGTAGGCTGCTGGCTCATCAGCTGCACAGGTTTGTGAATCCAGGATCAGTAGGTTAGATTGCAGGTTACTGACTCATGGCAGCAGATGCCAACAAATCCCATGGTCAGCAGGAAACATGGCAGACTACTGTCTCATATTCAAAGAACCAGAGACAAGATGATGATGATGAGCCGGATGCCTACTCCCAGTGGAGCAGAAAAACTAGAGAGCTTTTTCAGAATGGCCCTAGATAGTGGATTTGTTCTATACCACCTTTTCAGTAATAGGAATATGTTTCAGTTAATCTCATCATGAAGATGACTACATTGAAACTGCCTAGCTAATGAGTATCATGGTTTAGGCAAGCTGATACACAATTTGGAGGTATACATATATGCATAGGTACAAATATCACCATTTAAATTGTGTTATATATTTGTATATTTTATAATTTTTATCATATCTCTTTGCTTGTAATATTTAATAAGGGCACTCTGGTGCCATAGTCATCTATAGTCTTCTCAAGTGATTCGATTCCACTCTTTGCTTCAAAGATTATTTATAGCTTCAGAAATCCAATAGAGGGTCCAACTGGAAGGCAATGAGTTTTTGTTTTTTTGGATTTTTTTTATATTTTATTATTAGTGTATACCATCAAATCAGATCTGACTGGTACAGGAGGAGATTGCCCCTCCTTCTCCAGCAGAGCATCTGGTGGATTTGAAACGTGTACCTCTGGGATTGCAGTGCAGTTTCTTGCCACTAGGCCACCAGAGCTCGCCAGGCAATGAGTTTTGAATTTGAATATTTTATAATGCCAAATTTAATGAAATACTCTTTTACATTAATGCATATTTCATTTATATAATATATGATCTTCAGGAATGTCATGACCAGTTTTACAAATTGAAGGGATATTTTGAGAGGCATTTGTTGGATAAATTAGAAGAAAATACTTAAGAAATATGGCAATCTAGTGGTTGTTTTGTACTGTCAACTTGAAACTAACTCATCACTGATCTTCCGGCAGGTTTTCAGCGGCAGTAAAGCACATAGGAGATGATTGTCTGTCCATCTTCCACAAAGTAGCTAATGGATTGAAACTATAAGCCTTGGAAGCACACTCCCCTACCACTAAGCTACTGGAGCTCCCTTGGCAACCTGGAGGGAGACTAATTTAGTTTTTGCTTAAGAGACATCTGTAAAGTAGACCAACAGTGAGGAATTGAATGAAGGGATATGATTTTTCACTTAACACATTTTCTTTTTGCCAATATAATTGTGGGAAAATGAAAACTATGACACATTTCTACTTTGTTTAACCAGTGGTTCACTAATGATAGAGAAGACTGGAATGGGATCAAGTCCTTGGAAAAAAACCCCAGAAAATATAGCTTGTAAAGTGCCTAGAGTTGACACAGACTGAGATGGTCAGTAGGTTGTTGGCTGTACAGGTATGGTCATTTTGCTAGCAAGTGTAATCCAGAGATTTGACAGCTACTAAGCTGGAGAAGAGTACGGAATGTACCATGGACTGCCAGGAAAACAGATTCATCTTGGAGAGGATTAAACCAAGCTACTCCTTGGAGGCAAGGATTCTGGGGCTTCGTCTGACATACTTTGGGCATGTTGCCAGGAGGGACGGGTCCTTGGAGAGGGACATCATGCTTGGGAGGGTGGAGGGACAGCGCAGGAGGGGAAGACCCTCTATGAATTGATTTGGTGACTGGGGTAATTGGGATGGGTGTGTCAGAGGCAGTGCGGTTGGCGCAGGATAGAGCAGGGTTTAGGGCTGTTGTGCATAGGGTCGCTATGAGTCGCAAACGACTCGACGCACATAACAACAACCACTTTAATTTTTTTCAAAGGCTTTTCCACCCTCGGGCCTGCGGCCCTTTAGCCTGCTTTTTGTCTATCTTTTGAATAAAACAAGCTTGGAAGCAGGAGTGGCATCCACTTTAAAGAAAAAAAAAAAAAGCTCACCTCCAGAAACTATGAACTTGGAGCAAACATGAAAGTTTTGTGTTCAAGACTTTTGTTCATAGGTCTTTATGGGTCGTCTATACTCTATGGCAACAATGTAAACTAGACTACAAAAGCATACAAGAATGATAAGTTTGTGCATGAGCACAGCCACTAACAAGAATATATTGTTATTGTTACCTGCCGTAGAGTTGCTTGCGACTCATAGCAACCCTATGTACAACAGCCCTAAACTCTCCTCCGTCCAATCACACTGTTTCCAACACACCCATCCCGATTACCCCAGTCACTGACTGAATCAATCCACCTCATAGAGGGCCTTCCCATCCTGCGCTGTCCCTCCACCCTGCCAAGCATGATGTCCCTTTCCAAGGACCGGTCTCTCCTTACAACATGTCCAAAGTATGTTAGACAGAGCCTCAGAATCCTTGCCTCCAGGGAACCACCCAGTTTAACCTTTTCCAGGACAAATCTGTTTGTTTTCCTAGCAGTCCATGGTATTCTCAATACTCTTTTCCAGCACCACAGCTCAGTTCTTCTATCCTCCTTAGTCACTGTCCACCTCTGATGCATAACAAGTGATAGCAAAGACCATGGCCTGTATCCGATGCACCTTAGTGTCCAGAGAGACAACATTGCTCTTCAGTACTTTGGAGAGGTCCCTAATAGCAGACTTTCCCATGGCAATACGTCTTTTAATTCCTGGCTACTGGTGCCAAGAGTGCTGACTGTGGAGCCAAGCAAACTAAAACTGTGAACAATCTCAATCTCTTCACCATCCATCATAATGCTGCCAGTTGGCCTAGTGGTGAGAATCTTGGTCTTCTTGACATTGAGCCTCAACCCATATTGGAGGCTGCAGTCCTTAACCCTCTGCAGCAAGTGCTTCAGGTCCTCCTCAGTTTCAGCAAGCAGGGTTGTGTCATCTGCATAACGCAGATTGTTGATGAATCTCCCACCAATCCTGACACCATACTTTTCCTCATAGAGCCCAGCCTCCCGGATAATCTGTTCTGCATGCAGGTTGAAAAGGTATGGAGACAGGACACATCCCTGGCATACACCCTTCCCAGTTTTGAACCATGCCGTGTTCTGACGACTGCCTCTTGGTCCAAGTATAGTTTTCGCATTAGAATGACCAAGTGTTCTGGTCCCCATTTTTCTCAGAGTCAGCCACAGTTTGTTATGATCCACACAGTCAAATGCCTTTGCATAATCAAACACAGGTAAACATTCCTCTGGTATTCCCTGCTTTCAGCTAAGATCCATCTAACATTAGCTACAATATCCCTAATACCACGACCTGGACTTCTCAGCATTTCTTAAGCTCAAGGAACTGAAGAACAAATTCAAGCCTCGAGTTCCTATAATCAAGGATGCTTTCAGGAGAATATTAAATGATCCAGGAAGTATTAGAAGAAGATGGAAAGAATATACTGAGTCACTGCATCGAAAAGAATTGGCAAACACAGAAGAATTTCATGAAACAACATATGAGCAAGAGCCTATGGTGACGAAAGAAAAAGTTCAGGCTGCTTTGAAGGAAATAGCAAAAAATAAGGCCCCAGGAATAGATGGTATACCAATTGACATATTTCAGCTAACAGATGCTGTCCTGGA
>NW_006400103.1:1936170-1956001 GCF_000299155.1 Elephantulus edwardii | reverse complement strand
TCTCTTCACCATCCATCCTGTTGCTGCCAATTGGTCTAGTGGTGAGAATCTTTGTCTTCTTGACATTGAGCCTCAATCCATATTGTAGGCTGCAGTCCTTGGCACTCTGCAGCAGGCGCTTCAGGTCCTCCTCAATTTCAGCAAGCAGGGTTGTGTCATCCGCATAACGCAGACTGTTGATAAATCGTCCACCAGTCAAGACCCCACATTTCTCCTCATAGAGCCCAGGAAGCCAAAAGGAAAGGAGTGGAAGGAAACAAATGTTCAAAGAAAAGTCATCAGTTAATTGCTAAGAGTATTTGAGAAGATAGGCTCTAGCAATGAGTATGCAAAATGTTAAAATGCTCCCTGAATATGTGAGGAACGTGTTTAGAGCAAACAAGTCCCCCAAACAAAGGCCAGAAAATAGGAAAGGGCAGGGAAGATGGAAGAATGGAAGAATGCTTTTAATTGGAAAACACTACAGCTGATGTCGTGAAACAAAAAATTGTAAAAATGACTGATTAGGAAATAAATTTGCTCTGTAAAATTTCACCTAAACCACAATAAAATGTTAAAAACAAAGAACAACCCATGCTCAGTTGCCATGTTATTTTATCTAACAGGAGTATTTAAACAAGTTGAGCATCTTACTTTCCTTTTAAAGGCACTGTTCTCTCTAGATTTTCTCCCAACACCTAGAATATTGCAGTCTGCTTTGTCCCTTTCATGGTATTGTTGCAGTTCTTTCAGGCTTAATCCTGAACCTGTTCTCTTTCCACTCACTCTACAATTGATCTTACCATGCTTTCAAATAGCGGGAGGTATATGTTTGATTGCTAAATTTTTCATCTTTATTCAGAAACTTTCCTTAGTTACTCTCACAATTATTTGACTCTTTGTTGTTGTTGTTGATTGTCAGTGAGTTGAGCACGACTCCTAGGGACCATATGAACCTGAAGCCTTTCTATAACTATCATCATTTATCAAAGTTCATAGAGTTTCCAGAGGCTTGTTGTTTAGTAAATAGATGCCATTCCTGCTTCTAAATTTAGTAGGATATAAATTGAGTCACACCAATTTTTGCAACAGAGCCTAATGTTCCACAAGGTGCCGCTCAACCTATCACTTAAAATAAATGTACCTTTTATTTTTTCCACATCTAATTAAATGACCAGTCTCTTCTTCAATTGGTAATATAACCACTTGTATATGCTTTCTCTTACCTTGTAGCACCTATACCATAGTCTTAGCATTGGCTGTCTCATACCTTGGTTATTGCAGTATCTTTCTACATTTCCCTTTGCATTTGTTTTTGTTGTATGCATTGAATTGGATCAAACCTATAGCTGACCCTTCACCCTTTTTCCATAGAGCTGCTGGTCGATTTGAACTGCAAGCCACCAGAGTGTTCTCTGCTTTGCCTTAACTTTTGTAAAATTTGTTTTATAAATGTGTAACTATAGGAGCTGAACAGTAGATTTCGAAGGGCAGTGTGGGAAGACAGCAAAGTATAATGATATGTACAAAGACCTGGAGTCAGAAAATCTAAAGGAACAAACCCACTTGGCATATCTTAAGCTGAAGGAGCCGAAGAACAAATTCAAGCCTCAAGTTACAATACTTAATTAACACGTTGCCGCACACTTTTAAATTGATGACCGTGCTTACAAAGACATTTTTCCCCCCAATTATTTGTGACTTCCATATGAAATTGAGCATCATTTGTTCATGTCGAATGATGTTCCTTTTTTTATTAATTAAAATGTGCAGGATGGCTATAGCCGTCATTTGCGGCAGCGTGTTAAGGATGTTATACGCATTGAATGATCTAGGAAGCATCCAAAGAAGATAGGAGTACATAGTTACTGTATCAAAAAGAATTGGCTGACACAGAAGAATTTCATGGAACAACATGATGAAGAGGCAGTAGTGATGAAGGAGGGGCTTCAAGCTGCTCTGAAGGACTGGCAAACAATAAAACCCCTGGAATTTATTGAAAACCAATTCACATATTTTAGCAAATAGATGCTGCCCTGGATGTGCTTATCTGATTTTTTAAAAAAAATCTGTAGGACAACTACTTGGCCAACTGACTGGATGAGATCCATAATTATTTCCAGTCCAAAAAAAAAAGGCATCTGACAGTGTGGAAATTCTCAAACAATGTTACAAATGTTATACACAGCAAAATACTGCTGAAGGTTAACCAAAAATGACTGGAAGAGTACGTTGTTGGAGAACTACCAAAATACTGGGTTTAGAAGAGGTAGTGGCACTAGGGACATCGTAGCCAATGTCAGGTGGATCTTGTCAGAAAGCAGAGTACTAGAGGAATGTCTCTGTTGACTATGCAAAGTCTGGACCACAACAAATTGTGGCTGACTTTGAGAAGAATGGCAATCTCAGAATACCTTATTGCATGCGTGTGAAACCTATACCTGGACCAGGAAACAGTCATCAGAACAGAACAAAGAAATACTGCGTGGTTCAAAATCAGGAAATGAGTGCTTTGGGGATGCCTCCTGTCTCCATACCTTTTCATTCTGTATGCAGACCAGATCACTTGGAAGCTGAACTTCATGAGGAAGAATGTTGCATCAAGATTGCAGGAAGACTCCTCAACAAACCTCTGTATGCAGATGACACAACCTTGCTTGCTGTAGCTGAGGAGAACTTAAAGCATTTGCTGCAAAATATCATAGACTGCAGTCTTTGGTATGGGTTGAAGGTCAACATCAAGAAGAGAAAACTCACCACTGGGCCAGTTGGCAGCACCATGTTAGGTAGAGAAGAGACTGAGATTGCTAACAGTTGCAGCATATTCAGTTTCACTATCAATGCTCTTGGCACCAGCAATCAGGAAATCAAAAGACTGCATTGTGAAAAGCTGCTGTCAAGGATTTCTCTAGAGTACTACTAAGAGTCACAATGTCAGTCTAGAAATGCATTAGATGCAGGCTATGGTGCATCATAGAGCTGGACAGTGACTAAGGATGAAAGGAGAATCAAGACCTCTGAGTTGTGGTGCTGGAGGAGAGGATTGAACATAGCATGGACTACCATGAGAACGAACAGGTTAGTCCTGGAGACGGTGAAATCTCAAGTTGCACCCTGGAGGCAATGATTTTGAAGCTCTGTCTGACATACTTTGGGCATGTTCCCAAGAGGCATCAGTCCCTGGAGAAGGATATCATGATTGGAAAGATGGAGAGACAGCAAGAGAGGAAGACCCTGGAGGAGATGGATTGTCACTATAACTAGAGTAATGGTTTAACAAGTTTGTCAGAGACAGTGACATTGGCTCAGGAGAGGACAGGATTCAGGGTTTTTATTCATTGGTTTGCTGTGAATTGCAGGTGACTCTTTGGCACATAACAAATACGTGTAGAAGAACATGCACCAGTTGAACTGTATGCATGTACGTTGTTTGAGTTGTGTGGCTATTCTCACTCTCCTTTTCTGAATTGTTACTTTCTGTTAAAAGACTTACTGTTTTTGTCTAATTTCTTTTTAGTTCCTATTGTCAGTTTGATCCCATATGTATAAATCTTTAAAGAATGTAATGAATAAGAGAAACCTTCTTTTACTTTAAAGAAGACTTTAGGTGGCTGGCTTAACATTTAAAAGGTAATCTAGTTTTGGAGGTTCATCTAGCCTCCTCATTGTTGTTGTTTTGTACCATTGAGTTGGAACCAACCCATAGCTGACCCACCAGGGAATTTTCAGAGGCAGTTAATCACATGGGAGGAGATTGCCCATCCTCCTGCGGAGCAGCTGGTGGATTTGAACCTTATGCCTTTGGGACTGCAGTGCAGATTCTTATCACTAGGCCACCAGTGCACCCTGTTAATTATCTAGCCACCTTGGTTCCACAAAATCTGGATTTCATGAGAATTTGAAATTCTAGATTTAACCCCTTTTGATCAATATTCTGTAAAATCTTTTATTGGAATGGTTAGTATTGATTGCTCTTTAGTGCCATCAGTTGAGTATGACTCATAATGACCCTCTGAACAACAGATCTAAACTTTACCTATCCTGTGCATTGTCATTGCAGCAGTCACTGACGATGGTCTTCCTATCCTTTGCTGACCTCCACCTTTGCAAGTATGGTATCCTTTTCCAAGAAATAGACCCTTCTAATGCTCAAAATATATGAGACAAAACTTCATCATCCTTGTCTGTAAGGAGCACTCTGGCTGCACTTTATCCAAGACACACTGTCCATTCTTTTTCAGTCCATGGGATATTCAGTACTCCTCTCTTGACACCACAACTTAAAGGTATCAATTCTTCTGTCATCTCTACTCTTTGTGCAGCTTTCATATGCATAGCAAGTGATTGAAAAGACAATGGCTTGAAATAAACACATCTTAGTTTTTAAACTGGCAGCATTGCTCCTTAGTATTTTGGAGAAGTCCTTAACCACCATCTTTCTCAATGTAACATGTCTTTTGATTTCTTGTCTGCTAGTACCAAGAGTGTTGATTGTGGGTCTAAGATGAATGAGTTTCAGTCTTCTCTCCATCTATCATGATGCTGCCTATTTGCACAGTGGTGAGAATTTTTGTCTACTTGATGTTGAGATGTAATCTATATTGAAAGCTATAGTCTGATTTTCTGCAGCAGGCATTTCAAGTTCTTTTCATTTTCAGCAAGGAAGGTTGTGTCATCTTCATAATGCAGGCTATTGAGTCTTCCTCTGATTCTGATGCCACATTCCTCTTCATAATGTCCAATTCTCAAATGATTTGCTCAGCGTACACATTCAATAGGTATGGAGAAAGGCTAAATCACTGACACACTTTTCTTGATTTTAAACCATGCAGTGTTTCCTTGTGCTGTTGAGACAGTAGTTTTGTGGTCTAGATACAGGTTTCTTATGAGCATAATTAAGTATTCTGAGATTCCCATTCTTCTCAATATTTATAGATATAATTTGTTATCCACACATTCATTATATTTAATAAAACACAAATAGACATTCTTCTGGTATTCTCTGTTTCAGCCAAGATCCACCTGTCATCAGCAGTGATATCCCTGGTGTCACAACCTTTTCTAAACTGCACTTGTACCTCTGGTAGTTTCCTGTCAGTGTACTGTTCCAGTTGCTTTTAGAATGACCTTCAGCGTTACTTTGCTTGCAGATGCTACTAATATTCAGTAATTTCCACATTCTGTTGGATGTCCTTTCTTGGGAATGAGATTAAATATGGCTCTCTTCTAGTCAGTTGGCCAGGCATCTGTCTTCCACATTTCCAGGCAAAGTCTAGAAAGCATTTCCAGGGCTGCATCTCTGTGTTAAAACATTGATTCTTGGGGCCTTATATTTTGCCAATGCCTTCAACGTAACCTTGAACAACTTTCTTCATTACCATTTGTTCTTGATCATTTACTGCTTCCTGAAATGGTTTTCATTTCAGTTAGTTCTTTGTATACTCTCCATTATCTTTTGATGCTTCCTGGATCATTCAAGATTTTGCCCATATCATTTCTTTATGGTGTAACTTGAGGCTTGAACATATTTCAGTTTTTTTCCGTTTGAGAAATTGTAGCCAAGTGATAATTCCGTTCTTATGATCTCAGGACAAAGAAGGCATTTAATGTAGGTAACTATACAAGCATTCCATTTTCTCTTTTTGTGCCTCTTGTTTCATGTGTAAGTTGTTGTTGTTGTTATGTGCCATTGAGTTGCTTGCGACTCATAGTGACCCTGTGTACAACAGCCCTAAACTCTGCTCTGTCCTGTGCCAATCGCACTGTCTCTGATAAACCCATCCCGATTACCCCAGTCACTGAATCAATCCACCTCATAGAGGGCCTTCCCCTCCTGCGCTGTCCCTCCACCCTACCAAGCATGATGTCCCTCTCCAAGGACCGGTCCCGCCTTACAACATGTCCAAAGTATAAATTCCTTCTTAATAAAAAGATTTGAAATCTTTTAAGACCCTGAACACTATACACAACAAACAAGGATGTAGTACAGAAGCACTAAACAAGTCATTAGCTGAAAGAGCTGAAGTGACTTAGGAAACCATGACTCTGTGCCTTCATCCTACAAGACCAAATCCACTGAGATTTTGTTTCTACCTAAGCAGCCTCAGCATAAAACACTTTCTAATTATTTAATTTATTAAGAAGGAATTTAATTATTTAAATCAGTAGGCTCTGGTAGCCTGGCCTGTTGGGGTGTTACACAGCCATCCTAAAGTCTGAATTTCTGGCAGGTCGAATCCACATCTTCTCAGGAGAAAAATGGATAATCTGTTTGACTTACAGTTTCAGAAAGCCAAGGGAGAGTAAACTATGAGTTGGTTCTAATTCAATGACAATGAATACGGAGTATTTGGAATAAAATTTTGGAAACACTTTTTGTTTTTACCTTTTTTCTTACCTGATGTTTGTGCAAGGGGGAATTCACAGTAGCCTGAGACTTTTCAGATGGGTGGTCCTTTTTCTTGTTATGGATTGTTGAGTTGCCTACAACTCAGTGACCTTATACACAATAGCTTTAAACCCTGTCCTCTCCTGAGCCATTCTTACTGTCTCCAACACACCTCTCCCCATTATTTTAGTTACCGTGTCAGTCTGTCTCCTTTAGAGTCTTAATCTCCTATGCTGTTCATCCTTTCGAGCATGATGTCCTTTTCCAATGACTGACCCCTCCTGGCAACATGCCCAAAGAATGTCAAAACTTAAAAATCCTTGCTGCCAGGGAGCAACTTGGTTTCATCTTCTCTAGGACAGATCTGTTTGTTCTGTTGGCAGTCCATGGTATGTTCAGTATTCTTCTCCAGCAGCACAACTCAAAAGTCATTGATAACTTTTGTCATCCTTAGCCATTGTCCAGCTCTCTGATCCACAGCAAGTAAATGCAAAACCATGGCCTGGACCTTAGTCTCTAGACTGAAGTTATTGTTCTTTAGCACTCTGGAGAGGTCCCTGACAACAGATTTTCCCAATGCAATTTGTCTTGATTTCCTGACTGCTCATACAAGAGTGTTGAGTCTAGAATCAAGCAAGCTGGAGTTGTTAACAACCTCAATCTCTTCATCTATCATGATCCTGCAGATTGGCCCATTGGTGAGAGTCTTTGTCATCTTGATATTCCATATTGAAGACTACAGTCGTTTTGCAGCAAATGTGTCAGGTTGACCTCAAATTCTGCATGCAAGGTTGTGTCATCTTTGTAAAGCAGGTTTGTGGATGAGTCTTCCCCCGGTCCTGCTTTCTCATTCTTCATAAAATCCAGCCTCCTGAATGATATGTTCTGTATATAGATTTAAAAGGTATGGAGACGTGATGCTTCCTTGACATACTGCTGTACTGATTTTGAGCCATACGTGTTCCCTTGCTCTGTTCTGATGACTGCTTCCTTTTCTGATTTTGAACCATGCAGTGTTTCTTTGCTCTGTTCTGATGATTGCTTCCTGGTCCAAGGATAGGTTTCACATGAGCACAATCAAGTGTTCTGGGATGTCTGTTCTTTTCACAGCCACTATTTGTTGTGATTCATACAAACAAATGCCTTTGCATACTCAACGAAACAGACAACCTCTGGTACTCTATGCTTTCAGCCAAGATCCATCTGACATTGGCTCTGATGTCCTTAGTGTCATGGCCTCTTCTAAAACCAGCTAGAATTTCTGGTATTCTCTTTTGATGGACTGTTCCAAGATCCATCTAACATTAGCTATAATAGCCCTCGTATCACAACCTCTTCTAAATCCAGCCTGCACATCTGGCAGTTCTCTGTTGACATATTGCTCCAGTCATTTTGGATAATTTTCAGCAAGATTTTGCTTGTATGTAATACTAGTGATGTTGTTGTTATGTGCCGTCAAGTCGCTTGCGACTCATAGCGACCCTATGTACAACAGCCCTAAACCCTGCTCTATCCTGTGTCAGTCTCACTGCCTCTGACACACCCATCCCGATTACCCCAGTCACTGAATCAGTCCACGCCATAGAGGGTCTTCCCCTTCTGTGGCATCCCTCCATCCTCCCCAGCATGATGTCCCTCTCCAAGGACCTCTCCCTCCTTACAGCATGTCCAAAGTATGTCAGACGAAGCCTCAGAATCCTTGCCTCCAAGGAGCAGCCTGGCTTAACCCTCTCCAGTATGAATCTGTTTGTTTTCTTGGCATTCCATGGTACATTCAATACTCTTCTCCAGCACCACAACTCAAAGGCATCAATTCTCCTTCTATCTTCCTTAGTCATTGTCCAACTCTCTTATCCATGACAAGTGATTGCAAACCCTAGTCTCCAGAGTGACACCATTGCTCTTCAGTACCCTGGATAGGTCCCTAATAGCAGACCTTTCCATTGCAGTAAGTTTTTTTATTTCCTGGCTGCTGGTGCCAAGAGTGTTGACCATGGAACCAAGCAGACTAAAGTTGTTAATAATCTCAATCTCTTCACCATCCATCCTTATGTTACCAGTTGGTCCAGTGGTGAGAATCTTTGTCTTTTTGACATTGAGCTTCAATCCATACTGAAGTCTACAGTCCTTGACCCTCTGCAGCAAGCATTTCAAGTCCTCCTCAGTTTCAGCAAACAGGATTGTGTCATCTGCATAACGCAGATTGTTAATAGATCTTCCACCAATCCTGACGCCACACATCTAGCCCAGCCTTTCAGATAATCTGCTCTGCATACAGGTTGAAAAGGTATGGAGATAGGACACATCCCTGTTGTACGCCTTTTTGTATGATAATTTCCACACTTTTGGATCCCTGTTTTTTTGAAATGGGAGTAAACATGGAGCTCTTCTTCCAGTTACTTGACCAGGTAAGTTGTCCTCTGGATTTCTTGGCACAACCTGGCGAGCATGTCCATGATTGGATTTGTTCGTTGAAATACAAGAGTTGGTATGCCATCAGTTTCTAAGGCCTTGCTTCATTTTTGCCATTTCCTTTAAGGTAGCTTAAACTTTGATCACCATTACCTTTTAATCATATATTTCATGACATTTTTCTGTGCCAGCCAGTTCTTTTTGGTACAGTGACTGTATACTTTCAACCTCTTTTGATGCTTCTTGGATCATTCAGTATTCTGCCCATTGCATCCTTGCGCATTGCAACTCGAGTCTTGAATTTGTTCTTTAATTTCTTCATCTTAAGAAATGCTGTGTGAGTTTATTCCTTTGATTTTCTGATTTCAGGTCTTACACATTTCGTTACAATACTTTGCTTTTCTTCTTTAGCTGCCTTTTGAATTCTCTTCAGCTTCATATTTTCCTGATTTCTTTCCTTTGCTTAGGCTTCTCAGCTTTCTTGTGCACGTCTCTTCTAACATTTATCTTGGTCTTTTCTTCTTCCTCTGTCTTTGTAGTGACCTTTTGCGTTATTTCTGGATAATATTCTTGATCTCTCCCCACATCACATCTGGCTTTCATTTATTGATACTAAAGTCCTCAAGCCTATTCCTGAGATGGTGGTTAAATTCACTTGTGATAGACTCAAGGTCAAAATTTGATCCTTGTTTTAATTTTCTTTAGCTTTGGCTTAAACTTGCATATGAGTAGTTGATGATCTGTTCTACAATCTGCTCCTGGCCTAGTTTTCACAGCTGATAACTTAGTTTCTCCAGAGATTCTTTCCAGAGATTGCAATTCATGGTGATTCCAATCCATTGAAGCTGTTGATTTCCTGTGCTGATTTCATGTATTATTTGGCACCTAAGGATGTCATAACATGAGTGAGTAAAATACTGCCTTTGTTTTCTTTTTTCTTGAAAACTTTGTCTAAACTTTTGGCTCTTAGATTTTCCAGAAGAATTCAAGGATTATTATTACTACTATTGAAATTTTTATCAAAATGGCAATCTATATACAAATCGTGAGAGAAAAATACAGACTTGAGTGTATTCCACTTGAATATAAAGATCATCACAAAGAAGTAATTTGATGCATTGAACACTAAGGATTAATAATTAGACATATTGTGGCATAACATCAAGAACATCGTAAGAAAGCAAAAGATCAGAAAAAATGGAAGAAAGAAAAACACTAAAATCAGTGTCTGAAAGGACTCCAAAACTTGTGCTAGAATGGAGGAAAGCTAAAAAAAAAAAAGTAAGAGAGTTGAATAGAAGATGTCAACAGGTGGCTTGTTGTGACAGGGAAAACTAGTATAATGAAATGTGCCGAGACCTAGAGTTAGGAAATCAAAAGGGATTTTCAGCATTTTTCAAGCTGATCGAATTAAAAAACAAATTCAAGCTTTGAGTTACAACGCCAAATGATTAGAGTGAAATGATGCTGAAATCAAAAGAAGAGAATGGGAATACACATAATTACTGTATCAAAAAGAATTAGTTGATGCTTATCCATTTTAGAAAGTAGCATACTAAAAGCAGTGGTACTGAAGGGGGAAGTCCAAGCTTCATGACAGGCAGTGACCAAAAAGAAAAAGATTCCAGGGATCGATATGCTTTCATAAATGGATGCAATGCTGAATATACTCACTTGTCAATGACAAGAAATTTGGAAGCCAGACTTGGCCTTTGGACCTCATCTAGCTGTGGCATTTACCTGGCCAAGAAGACTGCTAACTCACAGGCCTTCTCTACAGGTGACACCATTTCCTTGTCAAACACCCTGTCAGCACCCTTGGCCCCTCCCAGAGCCAGCACTTGAGGTGCAGAGTGTTTGGACCCCACCTAGCTGCAGCAATTGCCAGGCCAAGAATGCTGCTGATTTACTGGTTATTTCTACAGGTGACACCACCTCTTTCCTGAACATCCTTTCTGCACCACTGGCCCCACCAGTAAGGGGAGCCTAACACCAACATTAAGAATCTAGAAAAGGCTTGCTTTCATCTGAGACATCATCCTGCTGTGCCTGATGTACACTGTAATTATAATGCTTTAGCCACCAGCAGCTTCCAGAACACAGTCCTGGGGCATAAGGTTTAGAGGCAAAGTCAGTCCTTCAGAATGGTGAAGAGAGTCTGAAATCTGGCTGTACCACTCTACAGACCAAGGAGGACAACAAACTTCTGGAGAGACAGCTGCAACCAGAAAACCACACCACACCATTCAGAGAACTTAGCTGCAAGAACAGAGAAAGGAAGTGGCAGCCCCCCCGCCCCCCCAATCTCAGCTAATTTTGCAGCAGGGCTAGAAAGGAAGAACAAAAGACAGGGTAAGTTGTCCTTCCCTTCCCTACTAGAGTATTGAGCTGCCCCACTGAAACAAGTCTTCCCTTGAGCCAGAGGATCAGAGAAATTTAGGCAGAATGAGCTGCCCACCCTTCATCAGGAAGGCCCCAGGCACTAACAAAATGTACCACAGAATTGGCACAGAAGAAGCAGACTATTTCACACCATACACAAAACTAAAGCAAGATGTCATCCAGAAAAAGTGATCAAAACACAGAATAATTGGATTGCCTCAAGCCAGAAAGTCTGATGGAACTTTATGACACAAAATTCAAAAGAACAATGAGTGCATATTTTCAGTGCGTGAAATACAAACTCGAAGAATTACAAGACTCTGCAGGCAAAAGTTGGAGGAACTTAATCCAAAACAATTCAGATGAAGTTAATGAGGTATTAGAGGCTCTGGTAAAACAAGAAACCGTAATCCAGGACCAATGTTTCAGATGCTCAGCATGTTGGAGGGGCGTATGATCACAGAATTGAAGAGATGGAATGTAGAACCAGTGAAATAGAAAATAGAATTAATTCTCAGCACTGATCTGTAAGAACAAAAAGCAGAATCAAAAAAGAAGGAAAGAGAAGAAAGCCAAAGAGTAATGTAGGACACTGTCAAGAGAAATAACATGCACAGAATTGGAATCCCAGAACAGGAAGAAGCAAGTGAAGGCAACAAGAAAGTTGTGGAAGAATTACTAGAAGAAAACTTTCCAGGCATAATGAAGAATGAGACTATATAAATATATAGGAAGCTGAGCAAACTCGATAGAATAGATCCTAAAAGAAAACCACCAAGGCATATAATAGTCAAATTTGCTAGAACCAAAGGTAAGGAGAAATTCTAAAAGCTGCTAAGGAGAAATGAAGAGTAATCTCTAAGGGAGAGCAAATAAGATTAAGTGTCTCAGCAGAAACCATGTGTGCAAGATGGTGGAATGACATTATATCAAACACTTGATACAGCTGTCAACCAAGAATTACTGTACCCCACAAAACTGTCCAACAAATGTGACAGATCAAGATATTCTCAGATAAGAGAGTCTGAGGGAGATCATAAAAACAAGAGCAGCTTTGCAGGCAATACTGAGGGAAGGCCTTCTTAAAGAGATGCCACAGAAAGTTCCCAGAGTAACCAGGAACAACACCAAAAAGAACTAAGCATAATTATAGCAATAAAACCTTGGCTCTCAGTAATTACACTAAATGTGAATGGCTTAAGTGCACCAGTGAAGAGAATAGATTAGCAGATTGAATAAAAAAAAATGTTGTCTACAAGAAATAACACCTGAAAAGTGAAGCTAAAGGAAGACTAAAAAGGGTGGTGGGGGTGGTGGTGGTGGTGGTGGGAGTGGGAGGGAAGGAATACACAAAGCAAATAGCAACCAGAAGAAAGCAGAAGAAGTGATATTAATGTCTGATAAAATAGATTTTAGGTAAAAACCATCACAAAGGACAAGGAAAGTCACTATATAATGCTTAAAGGGTCAAGAGGAGATAACCGTAATAAATATCTATGCACCAATTGAGAGAGCTGCAAAATACACAAAGCTAACATTATTAACAAAACTGAAAAAAAGAAATAGACAACACTACAATAGTAGGAGACTTCAATACAGCACTCTCAAGAAAAGAGACCTACCAGAAAGACACAACAAAGATGCTGAAGAATTAAACCACACAACCAACTTAATCTCATAGATATATACAGGCTAATGTGCCATGAAAAAGTGCAGTATACTTTCTCCAGTGTGCATGGAACGTTCTCCAGAATAGATCACATTTTTTGGCTGCAAAGCAAACATCAGTAAATTCAGAAACAGAAATAATACAGAGCATCTTCTCAGACTGCAATGCTACAAAATTATAACTTAGTAGCAAGAGGAATAGGAGGAAAAAGACCACACCCTGCTTGAACATGAGTGGAAAATAGAACAAATAAAAAATGAAAAAAGTTTCTGGAAACAAATAGCAATGAAAACACAACTTAGCAGAACTTCTGGGAAAGAGCCAAAGCAGCAACTAGAGGTCGCTTTATAGCAATAAGCAATTCAAAAGGGAAGAAAAAGTAATAATTGATTCTTTAACCCAGGATCTCCAACAAGTTGAAAAAGAGCAGTAAGAAAATCCAACACCCTCTTAAAAAAAAAGTTACAAAACATAGGGCAGAAATAAACGAAATAGATAACGGAAAAACAATTGATACCATCAACAAGACCATGAGTTGATTCTTCAAAAAGATCTTAACTTGACAAACAGCAAAGCTAACAAAGGAAAAGAAGACACAGACACACAATCCGAGTAAGAGATTCAAAGGTCAGTGTCTCAACTAAAAAAAGGTTAATAATGGAATATTTTGAAAAAGTATCTTCAAATATAAAACCTAGAGGAAAGGGACAAACAATTAGAAACTCACAACCTGCTTAAACTGACAAAGACCAATGTAGAACACCTGGACAGACCCATTACAAAAGAAGAGACAACAGGAAATGAAACAACTTCTAACAACAACAGCCCTGAGCCAGAGTGATTTCCTAGTTAATTTTATCAAACATGCAAAGAAGAACACTCATCAGTACTGAATTAAGTATTTCAGAAAATAAAAAAATAGGGAATTCTACCAGAATCTCTCTGTGAAGCAAACATATCCTGGACATCAAAGTCAGGTAAAGACAGCACTAAAATAGAAACCTTTAAGCCAATATAATATATTCTCATGAACGTAGATGCTAAAGTCCTCAGTAAAGTCTTGGCCAATATAATCCAACAGTACAACAATAATTCACCATGATCAAGTGGGATCCATAAAGGGTATGCAGGGATGGTTCAACATAAAAGTAGAGTTGTGGAGAGACTGGAACCCTTATTCCTTGCTGGTTGGAGTGTAAATCATGCAACTACTATGGAAGATGTTATGACACCTTCTCATAAAGTTGGAAATAGAAATACCATTTGAACTAGCAATTCCACTACTATAGGGAATATATCCTATAGAAACCAGAGCTGCCACCGAAACAGAGATATACATACCCATGTTTATTCACAATAGCAAAGAGATGGAAGCAACCCAAATGCCCATCAACAAATGAATCATTAGAAAAGCTATGGTATATTTACACAATGAAATACTACCCAGCACTGAAAAACAAGTTAACTTATATAAAATATTACACAACATGGATCATCCTGGAGGACATTATGCTGAGTGAAATGAGCTCAGTCATAAAAGCAAAGCCTGCATAGTGCCACTGTTTTAAAACCAGACTGACATAGGAATTGGGGAGAAACTAAGATTAGGGGTTAGATAATGAACACGGCATTGGAACAGATGAAGCAAAGACCTGTTTAAAGGAATATATGATTAAGCATTAATTGTATGACAACTGTCCAGAATAAGAAGTTCACAGCAAGGTAGACTGGGGAGGAATGAGTATTTTTTTAAAAAAGTGAATTAAGGCAGGTGGTAGGGTAGAAAGTACACAAAAATGAATGAATTAAAATATAACTTTTCTGTAAATATTCTTTAAAATCACAATAAAATTTTTTTTACGAAGACATTTTGAAGCCAGCCACCTGGCTACCTGGAAAACCTCTGTCTTTGTGCCCATTACAAAGAAGAGTGATATAACAGAATGTGGAAATTATCTAGGCTGTTCCTTGGAGGCAAGGATTCTGAAACTTCATCTGACAGACTTTGAACATGTTACAAGGAGGGACCATTCCTTGAAGAGGGACATGATGCTTGGTAGGGTAGACGGACAGCACAGAAGAGGAAGACCCTCGATGAGATGGATTAATTCAGTCACTGGGGCAGTGAGAGTAGGTGTGTCAGAGACAGTAAGGTTGGCACTGGATAGAGTAGGTTTTAGGGCTCTTGACCATAGGGTTACTATGAGTAGCAGGTGACCCAAGGGCACATAACAACATTTATTTTAAGGAGCCATAGTAGTGTAATGCATAAGTTGTTGGGCTGCTAATCAAGAGGTCATATTGGCAATCATCTGAAAATGGAATTTAAAAATTTTATACCCACTATGGCTGTGGGTTAGAATTGACAAAGGCAGTGATTCATTTGAGAAAATTTTTTAAGTCATTAAAATACATAAAATCTTGCTGAAAATAATTTATGTTAGCAGAATCTTGCAAAAAAAATTCAAGCTAGATTAAAAAGAGGACATAGAATGAGGGATATCATCTCTGGCATTTCTTGATTATTAGATATTTCCTTGTGTTTTATTTACTATTCAAAAACATTTCACTGTGTTTATTATGATAAAAAAGAGATAATATTGAGAAGAATGAGAATTCCAGAACACTGTGTTTGGTCCATTGACCAAGAAGCAGTCTTTGGAACAGAACAAAAGAATACAGCATGATAGACATTCAGGAAAGGTGTGTACCAGTGTTGTATTTTTTCACCTTATATGGTCAGTGTGTTTACTAAGCACATGTCCCAAGAAGCTGGGATGTGTGAAGACTAGCAATATGATTGGAAGTAGGCTTACTAACTTGCAGTATGCAGGTGAAAACAGCCTTGCTTTCAGAAAAATAATGTTAAGCACTGATTGCTGAAGCTTACTTAATGTGTATAACTTTTAGTATAGATTATACTTCATTGTAAAGAAACCATAATTTTTCACAGGAGGACCAGTAAATTGCATCATGATAAACTGAGAAATAGTAAGGATTTAATTTTACATAGTTAGTGCCTAGGGAAGCAGCATTCAAGAAAATGCTAAGAGCAAGGCTATACTTTTTTAGGATTGAAATGTACACAGCCATGGTATTTTTAATTGCCTCATGTGCATGTGAAAGTTGGCGGTGAATAAGGAAGACTGAAGAGTTGATTTCTTTGAGTTGACAAAGAATATTGGATGTACAAACTATGGACTTCCAAAAAATCAAGCAAATTTATTTTTTAAGAAGTGCATCCAGAATGCTTATTGAAAGTGAGGATGATACGACTCACATATTTGGGGCATATTACCAGGAGGAGCCTTTACTTGGACGGAGGTATACTTAGATGATTAGTAGAGGTTATTGAAAAAGGAGACCCACAGAGATGGATTGACTCTGGTTGCAAATTAGATTTAAGCATAGTAAGAGTTGTGAGTTTGGGCTGGATTGGTCAATACGTTATGTTGTACATTGGGGCTCTATGAGAGATGACATGTCAGCACCTAAGAACAGCAGAGATGAATATGTTTAGAATTTATATGCATCATTGCATTCGGAGTCTTCTCACCTAGGCAGATTGAATGTTTTAGTCCATCTCTTTATGGTGCACTTGCTGCATGTTAAAGAATTTTTTTCTAGAAAGTCATTGTTCATCCGTTCTGTGGGCTTGGATGGATTTTCCCCTTCCGCATTGTATTTTATTGTTTAGTTAATAATCTGGATCTCTCAGATTGTAAACTTGAGAGCAAATAAAGATCTGAATTATTAAGCACCTCTCATGGAGAAACTAGCAGGGCTGTTACTCTGATGTTTTACTAAGCAAAATAAGATAGCTGTAAAAGTGAATCTCAGTGAAATACAGGTCATCCAGTACTCTGCTGCCTTGTGCATTTTCCTCTGTGTGGTGTTTTTATGCATCTTTTTGTTCCATTAAGGAAGATAAAGAATGTGAAAGTAGAACTGTGCAAATGCTTGAGGTTTAAAATTGGGAAAAACTATGGTTTCTCTCAAGAGTGTCTAAAAACATTTCCATTTATAAACTTTGAAGTACTGCAAAACTAGAAGGTGAGTTCCTATTTGTTTTAAATTAATTTTAAAAACTTAATTTTAATCAACTTTTGTTAAAGTGACAAATTACAATGTGATGTCATGTACATTCTGTGATTACTTTTTCTTCCCATTATTTATTTTTGAAAGGCAGTATACGTTAACAAAAGAGTATTTTACCACTGGGAAATCACAATTTGAAATTTGATTCAGCTGTGAACTTCCTGAGATTTCAGATAAGTTATTTCTTTGGTCTTTGTGACATTCGGATGTCACTTTAAATACTAAGCTAATTGAAGCCCTGATATTTTCAATTGCTTCATCTGCAGGTGACAGGTAAACAATGAATAAGAAAATCCAGAGAATTGATGCATTTGTGTCTTGTCAAAGAATATTTAAGCCTGCTGAAGGAACAGTCAAGCCTGCCTTTAAATTTTTATTTAATTAATAGATCAATAGGATAGAAATATTATATATTGTTAACAAGTAACTTGTGCGTAAACATGCAGACATACTTAGAAAAGACTAAAAGCATGGAAAAAGCCAGTGAGGCAAAAGGTTATGGATCTACTGGATACACTGCAGCTTTCATGGAGCGACACTGCCATCTTGTGATTTTTTATTTTTACTTTTGTACTTTTTGCAAGCCTTGGTGGTTTGAAAACATTGCTCATTATTTTGATTTTGAGTGTCATACTTAAAAACAATAGTTTTAACTACTGTAACCTCTTAAATGTTACCATTTCCAGTCTGTTAATTTTAAAACTGCTTTCTCAAAATGCTATATTGAGGGTTGTAAAAAAAGATTAGGAATAACTAGATTTGTCAGGGCATTTCCCTTAAAAAATCCTAAAATACTAACTTTGTGCTACATAGTTTGTAGTTTCAGTAATCATAAAGATCTTCTTACTTGTTTTATAAGATGACAAAAATGTTTAATGTCTTTTTTTCCCCAAAATTATTCTTAAGAGAGTGACTTCGCAGTGCAGGGATATTAAGCTTGTTAAAGATTACTTTAAAAGGAATTCAATAAATAATATATTATTTTGTGGATCTTAAGTGTATATCTAAAGGAAAAATATTCTAGGGTTATGCGAATAGAAACGTCACATAAAGTTAAAATGTCTGGGTTGACTCTACAGGAGTTTACAAACAGTGATTATTCTCACACAAATTCTTGACTTACGCAGCAATGATTGTTATTGCTGGTTTTTGATTCATAGATTCCAGCTATGAACCACTTCACAAGGTTTTCAATCGTTACGACTTTTTGGAAGCAGGTTATCAGACTTGTCGTATGATACAAACCCTTGAGGTGTGCTATACTGTATTCACACTGCTAATATTTTGGCAGATAGATGAGCACTTAACTGTTTATGCTACTTATGAAGTTCTCATGTAATTTAGAGGGAGCTAAATAAAAGGCTTATGTAATTCTACCATAAGAAAGCTAAAACGATAAAAAAAAAGAGTAAAAATTTATTGTTTGAAATGGCTTTACTGTGTTTAAGAATACTCTTTAGAAGGGAAGATGGGATGACTTTGCCTTAAATATTTTAGACATGTTCTCAGGAGGTAATAATCCCTAGAAAAGAACATCCTTCTAGGTAAAGAACAAAGTTAAAGACCTAACTAGAGACACAGTGGCTGCGAATATAGATCCAAACACTGCATTGACTGCGCGGGTGGCACAGGATTAGGCAGTGTTAGTCTTGTTGAACGTAGACACCTTATACAAAACGGTTTGCCTTACTTAATTTTCACGATGAATCTGTGAAGTGGTAAACATGATGTCCCACTTTTACAGATTAAGAAACCATGTCTTAAATGACAGATGGCCAGTGTAACTGGGAGATAAACTTGGGCAGTCTTGATTTCTAACTTTGACTCATCAGCAGCCCTGGATTATGCTGTCTACATGACCTGAAATGCTGTGTAATTTAGTTGTTTAAAATGGTTTTGATCTAAAAACTAGATTGTGATATTTGATCTTGCCACTTTAGCTGTATGATCTTGGGTAGATCATCTGCACACACTTCTTTAACTTCATTTTTACAACTAAAGTGGCTGCTATTAGGATTAAATAAAATAATTTACTTAAAATGGCTATAGAGTATTTTAAGTAAATTAACAGTTGTACCAGATGCACTAATAATTATTCTCGTTAAATTGATAATAGCCCAAATTTCAGTAGCATAAAATGTAAAAGCTTTTTTTATGAAGTACAGAATACAAAGTCGGTGTTGTTTGTTGTTATGTGCCGTCGACTCACTTGCGACTTATAGCAACCCTTTGTACAACAGCCCTAAACCCTGCTCTGTCCTGTGCTAATCACACCGTCTCTGACACACCCACCCCAATTACCCCAGTCACTGAATCAATCTACCCCATAGAGGGTCTTCCCCTCCTGCGCTGTGCCTCCACCCTCCCAAGCATGATGTCCTTTCCAAGGACTGGTCCCTCCTTAACAACATGTCCAAAGTATGTCAGACGAAGCCCCAGAATCCTTGCCTCCAAGGAGCAGCCTGGTTTAACCCTCTCCAGAATGACTCTTTTCTTAGCAGTCCATGGTACATTCAGTACTCTTCTCCAACACCACAGCTCAAAGGCGTCAATTCTTCTATCCTCCCTAGTCATTGTCCAATTCTCTGACGCTAACAAGTGATTGCAAAGACCATGACCTGTATCAGGCACACCTTAGTCTCCAGAGAAACACCATTCATTACTCTTTAGTACTTTGAAGAGGTCCCTAGCAGCAGACTTTCTCATCGCCATGTTGTTGTTGTTGTTATGTGCTGTTGAGTCGTTTGCGACTCATAGCAACCCTATGCACAACAGCCCTAAACCCTGCTCTATCCTGTGCCAACCACACCGCCTCTGACACACCCATCCCGATTACCCCAGTCACCGAATCAATCCATCTCATAGAGGGTCTTCCCCTCCTGCGCTGTCCCTCCACCCTCCCA
>NW_006400103.1:1917877-1936035 GCF_000299155.1 Elephantulus edwardii | reverse complement strand
TCTCCAGCACCACAGCTCAAAAGCATCCACTCTCCTTCTGTCCTCCCTAGTCATTGTCCAACTCTCTGATGCATAACAAGCGATTGCAAAGGCCATGGCCTGTATCAGGCGCACCTTAGTCTCCAGAGAGACACTGTTGCTTCTGAGTACCTTAGAGAGGTCCCTAACAGTCTCATCGCCATACGTCTTTTAATTTCCTGGCTGCTGGTGCTAAGAGTGTTGGCTGTGGAGCTGAGCAGGCTACAGTTGTGAACCATCTCAATCATCATCCATCATGATGCTGCCAGTTGGCCCAGTGGTGAGAACCTTTGTCATCTTAATATTGAGCCTCAATCCATATTGAAAGCTGCAGTCGTTGACCCTCTGCAGTAAGTACTTCAGGTCCTCCTCAGTTTTAACAAGCAGGGTTGTGTCATCTGTATAACACAGATTGTTGATGAATCTTACACTAATCCTGATGCCACACTTCTCATAGAGCCCAGCCTCCTGAATAATCTGTTCTACATATAGGTTGAAAAGGTATGGAGATAGGACACATCCCTAGTGTACACCCTTCCCAATTTTCAACCATGCAGTGTTTTCCTTGCTCTGTTCTGATGACTGCCTCCTGGTCCTATACTGGTTTCACATTAGCACAATTGAGTGTTCTGGGATTACCATTTTTCTCAAAGTTAGCCACAGTTTGTTGTGATCCACACAGATACCGTTACATAAGAAGTGAAGCACAGAAATTTATCTGGTATTCCCTGCTTTCAGCTAAGATCCACCTAACATTAGTTACAATATCCCTAATACCACGACCCCTTCTAAACACAGCCTGGACTTCTGGCAGTTCTCTCATGTGCTGTTTTCAGTCGTTTTTGGATACTCTTCAGCATAATCTTGCTTGCCTGTGAAATCAATGATATTGTTCTATAATTTCCACACTCTGTGAATCACCTACAAAGTGGATAGCTTTTTTAAAAAAATTGAGTGAAAGTTTACAAATCATACTGGTTTTCATTTACTCATTCATGTACATTTTGTTTCATAACATCAGGTACAGTTGATCAGTGTAATTAATTAATTGCAGTGACTGATTAACTTCTTACTGTGTATTGGCTTTCCCTTCACCCAGCTTATCTGTTCACCAAGTTTTGCCCCTTCCCCTCCCTAGTAATCATCAAAAAATGATCCTGTCTTTCACTTTTTATAATAGTGGTCTTATCATAATTGTTCTTAGGTAATTCGGCCGAATTTCCTGTAGATCCACCAATGTTCTACAGTTTTTCATGAATTATTTTAACATTTTTTAGGATAGCTTTTTACTCTGTTTGCATGAATGAATCTATTTACAGGGTTTTTTGGTTTTTTTTTTTAGCAATCTGTCTATTGATGGACACTTGGGGTTGTTTTCATTTCTTTGCTGTTGCAAATGCTGCAGTGAATATAGGTATGCATGTGGTTTTTGTCACAGCTCTTACTTGTGTCACAAACTTAGTAGTGGGATTACTGCATCTTCCTCTCATTCACTGACCTCCTCAGTTGCCCAGCATATTATCTTTCTAAGGATTGGCCCAGCCTGACAGCATAACCCAAGTAGTAGCAGTCATGAAATCAAAAGATACGTTGCTTTGGGAAAATTTTGTCAAAAGGCTCTCAGGTGATAGACAGTAGTGAGTCTTTATCCAAGCCATGGTATTTTCAGTGGCTTCATATGCGTCTTAAAAGTTGGACCTTGAATAAGGATGACCAGAGACAAATTGATGCCTTTGAATTGTGGTGTTATAGAAGAGTGCTGAGTATCCAATGACTTGAAAAAACAAAACCAAAAACCACCCCTCTGTTCTTGGAGTAATTGCAATCAGGGTACTCCTTGGAAGCAGGGATGGTGAAGCTTCTTTGCATACACTGCCGCAAATTGTTGGGTGGGGCTTGTGTTTGGAAAAAGACATCATGCTGAAAAAGCAGAGAGGGTCAGAGAAATCCATAAATGAAATTGACACAATGACTGTAGAAATTGGCTTAGGCATAATGGAGGTAGTGAGGATGGTGAAAAAGGGACAGAGGTCCAATCTATTATTAGTAGGATTGCTATGTTTGGTAACAGACTTGATGCCATGTAACAGCAGCAGTAGCTAATGATTTTGGACATTTCTTCATGAGTTGACCATCTGATTGTCTGCCGCCTTTGGTAAAATATTTTTTCATGTACTCTTTCCATTTTTAATTGGTCTGTATGTCTTTTTAAGATGTGTGAGTTTTCTGTAAGTGTTAGGAATAAGTCCCTTATCAAATATGTCATCAAATATGTCATATTCCTAGTCTATAGGTTCTCTTTTTTTATTTTTTAAACTCATTTATGTTGTACACTGTTCTGTGCCCTCCCCCATGCACTTTTCAGTGTGCCTCTCGTTCTACATTGTTGTCATATATAAAATGCCTAATCATATATTCTTTTCAAACAGTTCTTACCCTCATCTCTTCCAGTGCATTGTTCATTATCTATCTTTTCCAGTTCACCTCACAATCCCCCCACATCAGTTCTGTTTTATAACAGCAGTGTTAGACAGTATTTGACCTATTGTGACTGAGATATTTCACTCAGCACAATGTCTCCAGGCTCACCCACACCCATGTTGTGTAGTGTTTTATTGGCCAATGGTTTTTCATTGCAGCATGATAATTCCATTATGTGAATGTACCAGCTATTTTTTCAATCCGTTTGTCTGTTGATTGGCACTTGGGGTTACTTCTGTCTCTTTGCTATTGTGAATAATGTAGCAGTAGGTGTTTTAATAACTATTTCATAACTTTCTGAGTTGCAGCTCTGGTTTTTTTAGGGTATATTCCCAGTAGTAGAATTGCTGGGTCAAATGGTATTTCTGTTTCTAACTTTTTGAGAAAGCACTAGACCTCGTTCCATATTAATTGAACCATTTTACACTATCACCAAAAGTGATTAAGAGTTCTACTACTCTCCATAACTTCACCAGCATTGTTGTTTGGTGCTCTGTTGAACTTTGCTGTTGTTTCTAGGGTGAGATGATGTCTCATAGTTGTTTTTTATTTCTAACTTTTTGAGAAAGTGCCAGACCACTTTCCATAGTGATTGTACCATTTTACATTCCCACCAGCAGCAAATAAGAATTCCGAGCTCTCCACAAACTCGCCAGCATTTGTTGTTTGCTGCCCTGTTGAACTTTGCTACTGCTGTAGGTTCTCTTTTGCTCTTGAAGAGATCTTTATCATGAAATTTACTGGATTTTTATATTAAAAGTTTGCTATGAATTAGTAAGTAAAAGGTGTTTGGGGGTTTAACATGTAAATTACTAAAAATGACAGTTACTTTCAAAGAGAGATCTTTTTTTCTTTCAGACTCTTGTATGTTTTTAGGTATGTATGTGCTATAGAAAATTCTGAAGGAATTTGATTTTTTAAAAAATTTAAGTAGGCAGTAATTAGGTTGTAGGCATTCTAGACTGTAGAGTACATCCTTTGATAGAGTCTCTGGGCTCATATTCCTGGGGGAGATTATGAAGACTTGAATTCTTGAAGTTTAGTTGTAAAAGGTCAAAATGATGGCAAGAATAGGTTCACTGAGAATGAAGATTCTTAGTGTGCAGGTCTTTGTTTTAAGATTTTAGAAATAAAAGTGATGAAATTTAACAGATGTCTTTGAAGTGGAGTAGAAGCATGTAAGGGCTAATCAATTGTGAAGAACTTTCTTGTTTAGACAGTGAAGGGAGTGTCAAGCAATAAAAGAGTGTTTTAGGAAATTATTAGGAATATAAGGAAATTTGCTCTTTAGTCAACTATCTCCCCAATTGATTATGTGAAATGATAGTGGTGGCTCAGGAAAAGTAGAACTCCAATGGGGCAAGTGTAGAGAACTAATCCTGGGCAGGAGCTGAGCAGGATTTTAGAGGCTGGACAGGATTCTGAAGCATTCTGAAAAACAAAAACAAAAACAACCCCAACCAAAAAAACAAAACACAACTTTTTGTTTTCTAAGATGGAATGTAATTTATACTAAATAATTATAGTATATGTTGATGACATTTAGCTCAGAAACTTTCTGATAATGTATGTTTATTTGATAAAGGAACAGAAACTTCAGATACAGTCTCACTTTACAATGACTTATTTATTCTAGTATAAATTAATCCATTAGGAATTTCTATGCGTGTCCAATCTTGTTAATGTTTGGTCCAGTGCTTGCTTTAGTGGGTGCATTTTTAGAGTGTTTAGATTTAGCATTTTCTGGAACAGAATGTTTTTAAAAGGGGATTTTGAGGAATAACTTGAAATATTCAAGTTGGAGAAAGTTAACCGTGTTGAGCCTTTTGCATTACCATTGATTTGTACAGGAGTGAAAGTTCCTCGTAATTTTCGTTTGTTGGAAGAACTTGAAGAAGGACAAAAAGGAGTAGGCGATGGTATGGTTAGGTGGGGCCTTGAAGATGATGAAGATATGACACTTACAAGGTGGACAGGAATGATTATTGGACCACCAAGGGTAGGTGCTATAAATTATATTTTTTTTTCTGTTAATATGTTTTATAACTTTAAGAGTGATTTGTTTATAATGTTTTTATTAAAGAGTAATACTTAATTGAATATTTTTGTTAATTTTGTATATTACTGATTTTCTGTGTATATAGTATAATGCTTGATTTTTATCTGGAAGATTGAGGAAATGGTAATTAGCAGTCTTTAAATAGATTTTAAATATAACAGAAAAAGTTCACTTATGGGGCTTTACAATGTGCTGCTTCTATTTTAAATAATTAAGGAATGTTCAGCAATAGAGGGAGTTACCTTTGGAATGTATTGCAAAAGACTAGAATTTCAGAATGTGTTTGATGATTGTTAGAACATTCCACATAGAGAGGAGAAAGGCAAGGAAACGAAGAGGATATTTAGGAAGAACAAATGATTTATTTTGTTATAAGTAGTAAGAGATAAGTCTTAGAAAAAATGTAGCCATAGTGCTTCTTGGAGACAAGGATGGTGAAATTTTGTCTTTCACTCTTGGGGCATGTTACTAGGAGAGGCTGTTCCTGGGAAAAGAGCATCATGCTTGGAAATATGGAGGGTCTGTGAAAGAGAGGAAGACCCCCAATGAGATGGATTAACACAGTGATAGCCGCAGTGGGCTCAAGTATATCACAGGTGATAAAGATGACACAAGATAGGACAAGGTTCAAGTCTTGCTCATTGATTGAGTCGCTTTTAGTCAAACTTGACAACACCAAACAAGAACAGTATATTTGGAGAGAGCTCTGGAGGGAAACTGTGATGTAGTCCCAAGGGATGTGTGCTGCTAACCCAAGGAGGGTACGCTTTGTGGCCACTTAGATCCACTACTAGCTCTGAGGGAGAGAGAAGAGCGTTATCCTCCTGTGTGATTTTCAGCCTCAGAAAGCCCATAGGAAGGTCAGCTTTGAGTGTCCTCCTGTGTGATTTTCAGCCTCAGAAAGCCCATAGGAAGGTCAGCTTTGAGTGGGTTCTGACTTGATGTTAGAGGTAAGTGAATCCACTTATACGTAACCAAAGGTTTAGAAATGGATTTTTATTGCTTGCATGTTTCTCTTGAGTCTTTGACATAAGTGTAAATGCTGTAGTCTTCAGTTTTTTTAATCTATTAAAAAATGAAAAAGTCTGTGTTTTTCTATGTATCTTTTAGTACTGCTGTTGCCAATGAATTCATTGTGCTTTATAGTTTTTTGATTTTTTTTTTTTCTAGGCCAGGAATATTTTTTTCCTTTCCATTACATTTCTTGCTTAAAAATTCCATTTACTACACGCCTTGGCATTTATTCTATAATGTGTACTTACATTCTTGTTGACTTGTTGAAAGAATATGCATTTGAAGGAGTTTTTCCATTCTTTAATTTTATATAGGAGAGGATTTCAACTGTTGTTGGATAGAGTTTACATTTCCTCATAATTATTATAAAACGATTTAACCATATTAAATTGAATTGTAATATTTTCAGATACTCCTTTGCAAAATTCATGCATACTACTAACTAATGCTTTCTCTTCTGTAGCCTACTCCCAATTTTTCCATAAAGTATTTTAGGAAGCAGAGTATTGATGGCTAGAATTCTTTATATGCTATATGATTTAGTATTTATTACATCGTGAACATTATTAATATGGCCTTGTTTGACAGCAGATACTTAGAATTTATGAAAATTCTGGTTTTATGACTGGGTAAATTAGAAGTGATTTCCCTTTCTTCCATTGGCTCATACCTTAAAAATGCCTTGAAGCTGGTTTGTGTGGTTTGTGAGCTCTTTAGAGTTCAGAGTACTGTTTCACAGCAAATTTCCCAGTTGTAGAGCTGCAATCCTGTGTTTATTTTTCATCCACAGAAGTTAACAGGACCACTACTTAGGCCAGCTGCCTTTCCTGGACTACAGGATTCTCTTATACCTGGCCATTAGTACAGTGTTCTCTCCCCTTTGGATTTCTCCTGGTCCTTTGTCCTTAGAGAAGTTTGGAGTAGAGACTGTCTTCTGCCTCACTGATATCCTTCTACAGTAGGTCTTCCAATCTCCAAGGCCTGGATCTAGCAGTACCTGTCTCACTTAGTTGGGATGTTGGAAAGAAGCCCAAAATTCTTCCCCAAACCAAGTTCTAGTCACCATTCATTTACTTTGTCCTGTACATCCCTCTCTAATTCTCCTTTCTTTAGGCTGGTAGTTATAACAGTCCCTAAGTCAAAGTCATTGTCATCAAGTCGGAACCAATTCATAGCTGACCCTCCATTTGGTTTCTGAGGTTGTAAATCGTGTGAGAGGAGATAGCCCACTTTCACATACTTTGGGTATTTTGATACTAGAGAATTTCTGAGATGCTAATATTTGGTGGTTTGGTTTTTTTTGTTTGTTTGTTTTTTGTTTTTTTTTTTTACTTTTAATGTAGGGATTCTAATAGACATCTAGATTAGAGAACTATAAAACTACATGATTTCTTTTAAAAAGTAGTTACATATGTTCAAGGCTGCTTACATTTTAAATGATGTAATAATTTAATATCCAAATCTGACCTCCTTCTGGGGGTTAGTTCTTATGACAGGGAAAAGAACTGTAGTCAATTTTTGTAAGTAAAATCTACACAGAAAGAATTTTTCTCCCTCTTCCCTTCATGTTGTTTTTAAGAATTTATTTTTGGTTTTGTTCTCGCTGTTGAGCATATACACAGCAAAACATACAACATTTCAACAGTTTGTACATAAAAAATTCATTATTAGTGATTATATTCTTCAAGTTGTGCAGCCATTCTCACCTTCAATTTCTCCCTCGTTATCATAAATTTACTATCCTCTAAGGTGCAGCCAGTGTACTCCTTGGAGGCAAAGGTGATAAAACTTCTCCTTGCATACTTCGGGCATGTTGCTAGGAGAGGCTGTTCCTTGGAAAGGGACATGCTTGGAAAGGTGGAGGAAGGAGAGGAAGACTCTTGACCAGGTACATGGACACAGTGACAGCAGCAATGAGTTTGAGTGTATTAGGAGTTGATGAGGTTGGCCTAGGATAGGATTTATATTGTTCATAGAGTTTCTGTGAGTCATATTTGACTCATTGGCACCTATCAACAACAGGTTCCTATCTAGGGAACTCTGGTGGTCATTGGTGAGAATCCCAAAGGTACAAGGTACTGCATTCCCAAAGGTACAAGGCTCTAATCTGTCAGCTACTCTTCAGAAGGATGGGCTGTCTCCTCCTGTGTGATTTATTGCCTCTCCAAAACCCTCTGGAAGCAGCTGTTAAGTCGGTTCTGACTAAGCAGCATACAACAAAATGTTTCCTGCCTAATATTATGAGTTCCTGTTGTAGGTTGGATCCCAGTGATAAATCTTAAAAGAACATCATGATCAAGCCAGAAGCTAATTATTGCTTGGTATAAAGACCTTAAGGACTTTTTTTGTTTGAAAATTTAAGCATTATCTCGGGACAGAAATTTCAGGAATTAATTTAGCTACCATGTCTTCAGAAAATCTGAATTTCATGACAGTATGAAAATCAGTTTTACATCTTCATATGTATTAAAGTTTCTCTATAGAATCTTGGATCAGATTGCTCAGTAACGGTAGCCACACACAATCCTGATCTGATCACATAATAAAGGGTGAATTTAGTTCCTGGAGACAATTGGCCATATGTCTGTTTACTACTCCAACCCCTTCCTCTCCTCCTGTTGATCTGGATGAATAGAGACCAAATGCACCTTGGATAACTGGCTTGCAAACTTTTAAGAGTCCTAGGTTTTAACAAATGAGGAAGTAGAACAGAAGCCCCAAACACAGTATAAGGCCAGTTTACTGGAATGCATGACCTTAAATCTCCAAACCAAAGAACCACATCCCATGAGGTGTTTGGTGGAACGTAAGCAGTGTCAACAGCTACTCTCAGAAAGCTCAGGTGCCCTACTCTCCTAAGGCAGTGCCTCTCTTACACTTTCAATCTATCAGTTTCTCTCTTCTTTCCACTCTTGGTAAACTAATCCTAAATGTTGGTCATTTTATCAAAAAACTCAACCTCATTGCTTTCAAGTCAGAACCCTCCAGGAGGCTGTAAATCACTTGGGAATATATTGCTAATGTTTCTCCCTTGAAGATGTGGTAGATTTGAACTGCTAGAGAGGCACCACCTTTGGGTCAGCAATGCATTTCCCTACAGAACTCCTTTGGTCTCTTTATGTAAGTGAGATCATATGAGATTTGTCCTTTTGTGAATGTTTACTCACTTAATGTCTTCAGGCATCATCCATGCTGTAATTTGTATTCTCTCTTCATTTTAAATAAACAGCAGCAGGGTTTTGCCATGGTTCATTTTTCACTTTTCTATTTAATGTTACAGTTAATGAGCAGTATAAGAAAAAGAAACACAAGGAGGAAGAAGAGTTCGTTAAAGCCAGAAAAATAAGCCTTGATGCTCATTATAGTTGGAAGCTGCTGAGTAGATTCCCATATACAGTGACCCTGTTTGACAGTAGAACTGCCCAATAGAGTTTCCTTCGCTATAATCTTTATAAGAGTAGATTGTCAAGTCTTTTTGTTCCGGTGGCGCCTGCGTGGGTTCCATCTGCCAGCTTTTTGGTTAGCAGCTAGATGTTTAATCAAGTTACCAACAGAGGTAGGAACATGCAGTGCACAGAATAATGTATTTAACTCTGGATCAGAAGACTGTATATTCAGCTCCTACCTCCCTTGGCCTTTGAAGGCTTCATGGTGTTGCAGTGGTTAGATTCTCTATTGCTAACTGCATGGTTGGCAGTGAGAACCCTCTCAGTGACACCTCTACAGAAAAGGCCTAGTGATCTACTTTGAAAAGATTATGACCTAGGAAACCCTGTAAACCAAACAAAATCCACTGCCATTGTTCCTCGGTTGGGTTTCTGAGTATAACTCTTTATGGGAAGTGACTCTCCATTTTTCCCCTACAGAGAGGCTAGTAGATTTGAATTGCGATCTCTTCCTTTAGCATCCCTACATATAGGGTTGCTTGGAATCAACATTGGCTTGATTGCATGCAATAACACAAATAGTCTCAGTTTAGTTTATTGCTGTGGCCTTGGTCCTGACTCATAGCCATTGTTCATTGAGTTTCTGAGACATAAATCATAGTGGGAGGAGAATGCCCAACTTTATTCCAAGGAGCACCTGTTAGACTAAAACTGTAAGAGCCGTGGGGCATGGATTAGCAACGCAGCCCATTTTGGCATACACAACCAGAGTGCCATCACAAATCTAGGAACTTTAAAACGGGTGCTTTTAATATGACATCCCATTTAAAAGTAGAAATAAATACATTACAAATGTAAATAGGAAGTAAAGAATTACATTGTATTGCTGTAAAGTGATATTTTTTCTTTTTCCAGAATTTATTGATTGTCACATAATAGGAGCGAGCTCTAGTGTATAGTCTGTATGGAACTGTGCTGCTGACCCAAAGGCCTTACTTTTCTGGCCAAATTCACCAGCAAGGATTCCAAGGGAGAAAGATGGGCTGTTCTCTCCTGTGCTCTTCATAGCCTTGGAAACCTGATGACAAGTCAGCTATGAGGTTATTCCCACTCAAGGACAGTGAGAGAGAGATTGTATAAGTAGCACATGTTTAATTTGTTGTCCAACCAGATCCTTTTGAGAGTGTAAGTGGCACTGTTAATAAACACTGATGCAGTGGGAATATACCGGACTGTCCTAGACAAGCCAGAACCTTTACATGAGTGATAAATCTAGTAAGCCCTCATTCCACAGTGTAAACATTTAGCAAAATAAAGAATAAGTATTTTTCCATTTTTCATTTGTTAGACACCTTGTATCTATAAGACCCCCAAGAAAAGCAAATTCTGCTGAGATTGATATTACTATATAGGGTTATATTATAAAATTGCTGCCTTTAACTATGTTTACTGCATATTTTCTAACCATAGAATTCAAACATATTTTAATGAAGAAGTTTACATATTTTAATGAAGAAGTTTGAGCTTTTTCTGACTAATATATTAATACTGTGTGTACTTACACTGTACTTATTTATTATCACTTGGACATTATTATTTTAGGTGTTGTAATTTGGATTGCCCTTTTTTTTTCCTTTCAGACAAATTATGAAAACAGAATATATAGCCTAAAAGTAGAATGTGGATCTAAATATCCAGAAGCTCCTCCATCAGTTAGATTTGTAACAAAAATTAATATGAATGGAATAAATAATTCCAGTGGAATGGTAAGTTAAAGTAGCTTTTTATAAAAATAGATCTGTACATAAAACATAGAGTTTGGGGAAAGCTAAGAAAAAGAGAACCTTTTGTTAACTAAAAATTAAAAGATATTTTTCTTTGATTTTCTTTTCTAAATTATCGTTTTTTTATAAAAAAAAAATATCCCTCAGAGCTGCTGGCCTTTGGGTCAGCAGTGCAATTCTTAAATTATCCTATTCTTAAAAATTTTTAATTTAATTCAAGCCTTGATAGATGTAGTTCTAACCCTTTATTTTTCTTAGGGTTTTAGTAATTTCTCAAAGTTTTACTTCAGTTGAATCATTATTTGGTGAAAATATAAACATTTTTATTGAGGTATTATTTTTCTTTAAGGTAAAAGTGTACTTGGTGGGATTCAGAAGCTGTGTATTTGTGAAAGGGGCCTTTTCTTTGACAAATAAGAATGCTGTATTGGGACATTCATGGTTTAGGAAAATTACCTGTTTCAAATAAATACACTAGTGTTTTATTGGCCCAATAGACTGGGAGATGCCTCATGAAACCATAACCCTAAACCTCCAAACTAAGGAATCAAATCTCATCAAGTGTTTGTATATAAGCAGTGTCAGCAGCTCCCCTTTTTTGGGGGGGATGAGGGTAGGATACTGTAAATGAATCTCTCTCACAACTCTTGGCAATTCAGCTTTTACAGATGTCAACCTGCTGGCATTTAGGTGAATTAGCTTTAAATCTCTATCAGTGAAATTTTTCCAGTACCATAAACCAAAACTTAATACTCCATAAGTAATAACAATTTCCTTTACTCCTCTTTTTTGCCCCTAATAAGCTTTAAGAAATGTTGGTATCTCAATACACTTGTCTTTTCTTACCTTTTCATATCATACAGTATTTTTAATTTTATGACTGTTTCACCCAGCAAAGTTCTATTAGTATTGTAGCATATTTGAAGGCTTTATTTTTGCTACCGACTGGGTAGTATCTGACTGTGTATGTCTCACATTTTTTCTGTTCATCTGTTAAATACTTTACTTTTAAACTGTTGTGACTCATGCTGTGATTTGTATACCAGACTCTGTTTCAATCTGTGCTTTATGTACTTAGGGATGAAATTTTTGGGTTATGTGATAGTATTTCTCTTTCCTTTTTCATGTGCTCCTTTCACATACGTATGAGAAGATTAAGAATTCCTTGACTTGGGTTAGGCACATCTTAGTCTTCAAAGTAACATTCTTGCTTTTTAGCAATTTGAAATAGTCCTTTATAGCAGATTTTCTCAGTGTAATATGTCATTTGATTTTTATTTTATTTCTTGACTGATGCTTCCTCAGTTAGTTATGGATCCAAGTAAATTAAATCTTCAGTCTTATCTCACCTTCAGTCTTTTCTCTGTTTAACATGATTAGGATTATCAGTCTGTAAATATTTTTAGTAATTGATAAATGGTTTGCATAATGAAGAATGCTATTTTAAACAAACACATTTTGCCAACCATTTTATCAAAGTTCACTAATTTTTGGCAGTGACACATTCATTGTAAGTGCCTTAAAAAGAGAGACCTTATATATTTTTCTAACTTCCCAGTGTTTGGTACAGAGTAGACTATTAAACATGTTACTCATTCAAGAATGTTTAAAGTTAATAGCTGTCTATTCAAGAGTAGTCCATGGCACTATCTTAAAGATGTCCATAATATGAAGATACGGTATGCTGTCCTATTACAGAGTAGAAGGGAACTTGCTGATAGCAATAAGAATTACAGATCCAACAGTAGACAAAGAAGATAATGTAGGCACTAGTTTTGTTCCATTCCTTAGGATCTACACATTTAACTAAAAACCCCAGAAATTTGCATGGCTCCATAATGGAATACAATGTCTTTCAGTTCTCTGCAGAGTAGTGGCAGCATCCTTGCAGGAATGACATTACAATTTAAATAGCAGGTCCAGTAAAGACACAAAATAAATACCATGGAAAGTGGCTCTGGGACTTCCTTCTTTGCTTTTGTAACACATGCTGGTTTTCTAGTAAGAAAGGAGAATGTAGCTTCTGCCTTATTGTCACATCTGTAATTTTCATACACTTATTAAAAAAAAAGGTTGTTGAAGAGTCTTCCTCCAGTCCTAATGCCATATTCCTCCTCGTAGAGTCCAGCCTCCTGGATGATCTGTTCTGCATATAGGTTGGAAAGATACTGAGATAGGACATATCCCTGGCATACACCCTTTCCGATTTTGAACCATGCACTGTTTTCTAGCTCTTTTCTCATGACTGCCTCCTAGTACAAGTATAGGTTTCGCGTAAGCACAATCAGGTGTTCTGGGATTCCCATTTTTCTCAAAGTTAGCCACAGTTTGTTGTGATCCACACAAACAGATACCTTTACGTAGTCAGTGGTAAACAGACATTCCTCTGGTACTCTCTGCCTTCAACCAAGATTCATCTAACATGAGCTAATATCCCAAGTACCATGGCCTCTTCTAAACCCAGACTGCACATCTGGCAATTCTCTGTTGATGTGCTGGTCCCGTCGTTTTTGGATAATCTTCAGCAGAATCTTGCTTGCATGGGTTATTAATGATACTGTTCAATAATTTCCACATTCTGCCGAGTCACTTTTCTTTGAAATGGGAAGATGGATCTCTTCCAGTCAGTTGGCTGGTGGTTGTCCTCCAGATTTCTTGGCACAACTTAGTGAGTGCATTAAGGACGGTGTCTGTTTGTTGAAACATGTCAATTGGTATGCTGTCAATTACTGGGGCCTTGTTTTTGCCGATTCTTTCAGAGCAGCTTGAACTTCTTCATTCATCACCACAGGCTCTTGCTCATACGTTGCATCATGAAATTCTTCTGTGTCAGCCAATTCCTTTTGGTACAGTGACCCTGTATACTCCTTCCATCCTCATGCTTCTTGGATTATTTAATATTCTGCCCAAAGCATACTTAAGTATTGCAACTGAAAGCTTAAATTTGTTCTTTAGTTACTTCAGCTTAAGAAATGCTGAGCGAGTTTGGCCCTTTTGATTTTCTGACTCCAGTTCTTGGCACATTTCATTGTACTATTTTACTTTGTCTTCCTGGGCTGCCCCTTTGAGATCTTCTGTTCAGCTCCTTAATGTCTTGATTTCTTCCCTTTGCTTTGGCTTCTCAGAGCTCTAGTGCAATATTCACAGTCTCATCTGACATTCATCTTGGCTATCAACATTAGAAGAAGACTCATCAACAATCTAGGTTATCCAGATGACACAATCTTGCTTGCTGAAACTGAGGAGGATCTGAAGTGCTTATGCAGAAGGACAAGGACTACAGCTTTATATATGGATTGAAGCTCAGCATCAATAAAGCAAATTTTCACCACTGGGGTGATTGGTAGCATCATGGTGGATGGTAAAGAGATTGAGATTGTTAACAGCTTCAGCTTGCTTGGCTCCACAATCAACATTCTTGGTACCAGCAGCCAGGAAACCAAAAGACAAATTGTATTAGGAAAGTCTACTGTTAGAGACTTTTCCAAAGTACTGAAGAGCAACATTGTCATTCTGGAGACTAAGGTGTGCCTGGCCAAAGCCATAGTGTTCGCAGTCACTTGCTATGCATCAGAGAGTTGGACAGTGACTAGGGATGATAGAAAAATTATTGATGCCTTTGAGCTGTGTTGCTGGAGAAGAGTATTGAGTATATCATTAACTGCTAGGAGAACAAATAGGTTCATCTGGGAAAGAGTGAAACCAGGCTACTCCTTGTAAGCAAGGATTCTGAAGCTTCCTGTGACATACTTTGGACATGTTGCAAGAAGGGATCAGTCCTTGGAGAGGGACAGCACAAGAGAGGAAGACCCTCGATGAGATGGATTGATTCAGTGACTGGAGTAATGGGGGGTAGATGTGTCAGACGATAAAGTTGGCTCAGGATAGAGCAGGGTTCAGAGCTGTTGTACATAAGGTTGCTGTGAGTCGCTATGACATAAAACAACAAGTAAAAAAAGTTCAAGTGACAGAAAAGCAGAAAGGTACAGAAGAAATAAATTAGATGTTTATTCGTATATTAAAGGGCTTTTCCATAGAGCTGCTTTAAATAATGAACTCTCTTGGGGTATTTTAACTGGGGGTTTTATTTACATGCAGTTTTTCAGGAATATATTTCTTGTGTAAAGTGAGGTACCCATATGTTCATCTCCCCTCTCCTCAAACAATTTTGCATCCTTGTTTCAGTCATGGGTCAGGGAATCAAAGACCAACAATGGCTTCTTGAGCTGCTTTCCTCAGGAATTGAGGTTTTGAAGAATCCAATTAACATAAAGAGCTGTGGCCTTGGTCCTCTTACTCAGCTACAAGGTTCTTTCTAAAACCAGATCTTTGCTTCACTTTGGTTCAGGGATTTGGGGAGTGGTATGGATGGTATTTGGAAACATAGTTCACAAATGTGGAGCAAGAAGACTTGGTGACTTTTTGTAGTTATGTTTCTTCTTCTACATGCCCCTAAAGATGAGCAGTGATGTCTCGCTACTCTTAAACACTGATGCCTAACCACTACAGAGGGAGCGCAACTCCTAATTATCGAACCGTGGTAGCCCAGAACCCTCCCACCTCTCCTTGTGCTGTATAATATTAATGAGTAAGTGATACCCTTCCTGTTACAAACTAGATATTTAGAGAAATGAGTTCCATGATTCAGCAGTCAGGGAGATGTACACTTGAAGGATCAAAAAGATGAAGATTTGTCTTCTCTGATGGGCTCATTGTTCAGACCAGCACGCCAAGTTTTGTACACTCTTGAGGTGATCTCCAGCTTCCCATACTGCCTGGCAGGCCCAGCAACACAGCTAGTCCCAAGAAATGATGTGAACCTCATAGCTTTGGTGCCAGTTGAAATAGTGGCTGTAGACAGTTGGGTTGTGGTCCAGGAAGAGCAGCTAGCTCTTGGGAGGCTGCCCTTAGAAAGTTGTCCACATGAGCAGTGGTGCTGTGGGGCATCAAACCTTTGTAGGTGGCATGTTTGTGGCCCAGCACCACGAGCATAGTCCCAGCCAGCAGCGAGTTGCTCCAAAGCTTCTCGTGACATTGTCCCAGCCAGCAGTGAGATGTTCCAAAGCTTCTCATGGTATGAGCTGGGTTTTGCCAGTTCTCAAAGGTCAAGTACAACTTGTAGCACGCCATTGTGTGCAGGATTCATCTGTGGGGCAAAGATCTTCAGGCCTGTGCTGACCAAACACATACATGGGCATGTTCTGGCCCAGCTACTGGTGGTAGCACATGTAGACCTGGCTACCTCAGAGTGGCTTACTGCCAAGGCTACAAGCCCCCACTTTCGAGCCAGCAACAGACCCGGACCCAGCATCTGGTTGCTGGGGTATCTCTGGGAGTAGAGGTAGTCATAAGGCATGACTTTACTAGAGTTGACCCAGTAGAAGAGTGTCTAGTTGAAGAGGTTGTTGTCGAGGTTTCCCAGTACTGGGGAATGGGAGGGTAACTTAATTCAGCACTAGCCGAAGGCTGGGGACCAAAACCTTAAGAGCCCTGGCCATTGACACTGCTTCCTCTTCTTAATCTAACACTTGCAACTCCGGCTCCTCCTCTGTGCACCTAAACATTCTGAATTTGTGTACATATCCTGTCATGAATCAGTAAAAAATAGTTTCTGGAGTACATTCATGGAACAAACTTTGTATATGTAGGGGACATCCATTTTGGTCTTTTCTTTTTCCTCTGTTTCCATAAAGACCCTTTGCTCTCTTCAGAGATGTTATCTTTTATACCATCTCACAGTCTTAGATCATTAGTGTTCATTTTTTCCAGACCTATTCTTGAGACAATCCTGGGTTAAAGCAGTGAATATCAGAGGAATGTCTATTTGTGTTTTATTGACTATGCCTTTGTATTTGACAAATGCTTTTGCATTTGACAGTGTGGATCATAAAAAACTTTGACTAACATTGAGAAGAATGGGAAATCCAGAACAGTTAATTATGCTTATATAAAACCTGTATACCTAGAGCAAGAAGCTGTTATCTGAACAGAGCAAGGAAATGCTGCATGGTTTGAAATTGGGAAAGATAAGCATCAGAGCTGTATTCTTTTCTTCATACCTATTCAGTCTGTTTACAGAACAAATCACTTGAGAAGCTAGACTTTGTGAAGAATGTGACATCAGGATTTGAGGATGACTCTTCAGCAGCCTGTTATGTGGATGAAATAACTTTGCTTGCTTGAAATCGAGGAAGACCAGCAATACCTGCCGCAGAGATCAAGGACTACAGACTACATTATGGATTATATTTTAACAAGAAAACAAGAATCCACATCACTGGGCTAATTGAAAGTGGCATGATAGAGAAAAGATTGAAATTTTCAACTATTTCATCTTATTTGGATTCACAGTCAACACCATTGGTACCAGCAATCTGGAGATCTGGAGACTTGTATGAACATTTGGAAAGATCTTTTCAAAGTCCTTGATTCAGTAGCACTTAACAAAAGCAACATCTGGAATTTGATTGTTAATCAAGTTGTTGGGCTAATCTTTAGCTTAAGTATTATCAAAATATATCACTGTGCTGCTAAGAACTTTGTGAGTTTCCATTTTTGCTGAAACTACTGCTTTCTTACTCATCCACTGCCATCAAATTTGTTCCAACTCTCAGGGGTTTCCAAAGCTGTAAGTTGAAACTAAGAAGACATGGCCACTTCTGGGGATACACAACCTTTGGGTTAGCACAATTCACTGAAAATTTTGAAAACTGATTTTGTTTATTATTTTAATTATATATAGAGATGTGGTTAAAGGAATATCAGGTTTTTTCCTTGATTGATCATGTAAGTCTTTTTAATTTTTTTTGTATGAAAATTTACAAATCATACTGGTTTTTCATTCGTATTCATCAGACTTAAATTATTATTTTATTACAAATAAACAGTATAGGATTTCACACTTGTTAGTGGTTGTGTCAGGATGATTTAATATATTTTGAGATTATTTAAATACCTCATCAACTATGCTTTACATGTAAATGGTGCTATTGATGGATATTGCTTTAGTAAACCTTATGCTTATTTAGTACACCTTGGCAAAATTATCCCTCTGTAGTTAGTGTTTTAAAGCATCAATTAGAGTGCTATTTAGACTTGTTTTCAAGAGGTTATTGTATGTTAAAAACTAGTAAGATGCAGATTCTGTTATGATGTGCTACTTTTCCCCCAAGTACTTCTTATTTCTCTCCTCCCTTCACCTTTTACATTTCCCCTTTTTTTTTTTGCACATTTTGTTTGCATTTTATAGAATTTGTAATCCCTTGTATCTATTTAACTACTATTTATAGCTGGAAGTCTTAGCTTTTACTTTAAAAATAGCTTGGTGAGGTATCTCAGTCACAAAGGGACAAATGCTATATGGTGCCACTGTTGTAGAATGAGGCTGGCATTGGGGTGGGGGTAAGACTGAGAAAA
>NW_006400103.1:1904215-1917522 GCF_000299155.1 Elephantulus edwardii | reverse complement strand
GCTTGGTATTCTCTCCGTTTATTTTATAAATTGTAGATCAGTTATAGATTTGATTTAAAATGTTACAGGGATTACTACTTTTATGTTTAAAATATTAGAGGAAATAATTAAAACACATCCTGACCTTAATAAGGATATAGTTAATAAAATGTGTGTTGGTTTAGTGCCATGTTAGAGAACTCTGGTAGTATAATATTCAGGGTGTCATGCTGCTAACTCAAAGGTAGTGTCTCTCTGGAGGTTTGAATCCACTTGAGGCTCCTGGGTTTCAGGGAAAGATTAGTAATCTGTTGTGTGGTTTACAAGTTCACAAACCTGCTGGAAGGTCAACTATGAATTAATTCCAACTGAACAGCGTTAAGAGAGTTTTTTTTGTTTGTTTGGTTTTTTTTTTCCTTTGGTGGAGTTTCTTGTTGGTTTAAGTGGGTAAGGTGCTCAACTGGTAACTGAAAGGTTAGAGATTCAAGTCCACACAAAAATCCTAGGGGTCTGCTTCTGAAAAACCAGCCATTGAAAATCCTATGGAACCCAGTTCCACTCTGACAAACATGGGATTGCAGTGAATTGAAATTAACTTGATAGCACCTAATTTTATGTATTTTATTGAGATTATGCACAGAAAACCATGTACCAGTTCAATCGTTTGTACTTGTATAATTCAGTAACATTAATTACATTCTTTGTGTTGTGCACGCAGGAGCAATGATTTTGTAAATCACTGCCTATCTTGGGAGGGACGAAAGAGTAATATTATGCTAAGTGAACTAACTCAGTCCCGTAAGGACAAATACAGTATAAAACTATTGTGTAGAAACAGATAACATAAAACATCTATGAGGATCCAAGGGGGCAAGGGACAGTAGAGGGACAGGGTGGGCAGGGGGGTAATCATAGGGTCGCATGGTTTGATGGGAGGGGTTGGGGAGGTGGGAGGGATTTGGTGGCAGGCCAGTGTATTCAAACATAGGTAAACCCATAAAATTAAAATAATAATGATAAAAAAAAATGCAAGTTTAAAAAAAAAAAAGGCGCACCACACAACAAAAATAATACCCCTGCTGGAGAGTCAGTTATAGGCTGATTCCAACTCAGTGGTACACAACAATATTGTCTTACTAGAATGTTTTCAAAGTTTATCTCTGATTATGTTTTATTTTTATTGCTGAATGATATTCCATTTTATAGGTGTAGCACATTTTGTTTATCCATTTATCAAGTGGTAGTGATGTTGAGTTCACTTTTGACCATTGCTATCCAAAGGTTAGCCGTTTGAATCTACTCCCTATTCTACAGGAGAAAGATGAGCTGTCTTTTTTGTAAAGATTTACAACCTGAGAAACGCAGTGGAGAGTTGCTATGATTTGGAATCGACAGAAGTGGATTTTATGGTAACTTTATGTTCAGCGTTTGTAGATTGTGAATTATTCTCAAAAGAATTATATAAAAACTCAAACCAAGCCCATTGCTGTCAATTCCAGCTCACAGTGGCATTGTTAGAACAGAGCAATACTCTTCTTTAACGTTTCCAGAGCTATAAATCTTGAGGGAAGCAAACTGCCACATCATTTCTCCTGAGAGTATCTAGTGGGTTCAAACATCGACCTTTCAGTTAGCTATGCCTTTAACCACTATGCCACCAGGGTTGGTTAACAATTTATATTTCTCTTCATCTTTGCCAATTCTTGTTATTATCTATTTTTTTTGTTGATAAACCTCTTAGGAGTTATCTTTTGATTCTGCTTTATATTTTTCTCATGGCTAATGAGGTTGCATGCTAATTCATGGGTTTATTGTTCACTTAGGCAATATTAGCACTATTAGAATATCAATCTCTCACAGTGTTATTCTCTTTACAATTAAATCTTCTAGGTAGTTGCAAAGGTCCATAAAAGTAAAAATCACTGCCCTTGAGTTGAAATCAACTCATAGCTGGCCTTCTAGCAGGTTTTCAGAGGCTGTAAATCACATAGGAGAATATTGCCCATTTTTCTCCCCTGGAGAAGCTAGTCAGAGTGCCTGTGTTTGAGTTGGCACTACATCTCCTTACTCTGCCCATTATTACTCCACCTTTTCTGGTCCACACTGGCTCTCTCCTAATGCCTTAACTCCTGCCCAACAACCTCCTTGACCTCATGATTTTTTTCCCTCCTTTCGACCCTCAGTCTCCCTTCTGCATCCTCTTTCCCCTTTTGACTTTTGTACACTTACTAGTAATCATTCTGTTTTTATTGGAATGGTCTTATGCAGTATTTATGATATTTAGTTCACTCAACCTAATGCCCTCTAGCCTCTCATGTATTACATAGTATTTTTGAAAATATTGCTTCTGAGTGCTGCATAATAATCTGTCATGGGAATGCAGTACAATTTCTTAATCCATTCATTTGTTGGTGGACATTTTGTCTGTTTACATTTTCTTTCTACTGTGAATAATGCTGCTATGAACATTAGTGTACAAATCTCTATTTGTGTCTCAGTTATATTTTCCTTGTAGTATATTCTGAGCAGAGGAATAGCTGGATAATACAGGATTTCTGTGTTCAGCTCTTTGAGAAAATGACAAAATGCCTTCCAAAGTGGTTATCCCCCAATGCTTTTTATATCCCAACAGTGTATGAGAGTTCCCACCTCTCCATATCCTCTCCAACGTTTATTGGTTGCTGACCTGTTGGGGTGAGATGGTATCTCATTGTGGTTTTGATTTGCATCTATCTTATTACCAGTGATTTTAAGCATTTCTTTATATGTATGCGGCCATCTGAGTGTCTTTCTCTGTGAAAAGTCTTTGTCTTTGCACTTTTGTAATTGGGTTATGAGTCTTGTCGTGTGGAAGGCCTGTAGAATTCTGTAAACTTTTGTTATGAGACCCTTGTCTGAGATGGCATTGCCAAGTGTTTTTTCCCCTATCAATAGCGGTTTTTTTCATCCTATTGGTTAAAGTTTTTGATGCACCCAAGGATTTAATCTTTAGAAGGTTCTATTATTCGTCGATGTTATCCTCTCTTAGTTGTGCATTTCTGGCAGTATTTGCCAGCGTCTTGAGTATTTGTCAGCCTCTTGAGGATATCTCCCACTTCACTTTTGTTTTTCAGAAGTGCTTTGTTTATTTGGGGTCTCTTTCCGATCCATACAAACTTGGAAATTGCCTTTTTTCTCTCTTTTTAAAAATGAGTTTGGTATCTGTATTGAGATCGCATTAAACACATAGATTACTTTGGGCAGAATTGTTATTTTGACTATATTGAGCCTTCCTATCCATGAACAGGAACATTTTTCCATTTAATTCTCTCTCTTACTGTTTCTTACAGTAGTGTTCATAGTTTTCTTTAGAAAGGCCTTTTGTGTCTCCAGTTAGGTTTACTCCCAAGTAGCTCAACTTGTGGTTGGTTGGCTATGTGTTTTTATAATTTGTCCTAAGATTAATAGAAGACTTATGAGAAGCTTTTGAGTCAGCATACTCCCAAATGCTTAACCAGTTGTATAAGTCCGTATTTTTTATTAACAGCTCCATCTGTGTCTCAGTTCCCTATTTTTCATCTATGTTTTATGCATTTGAAGATTTGCTAGAAGGTCCTACAGGTGCTCAGACCTGTTAGGGGAATGACTCATGTGACTGTAAGTATACAGGCTGGGTTTTTTGTAGAAACTGGTGAACAGTGGGCCAGGCTGGGTACATTATGCTTTATACAGTCACACTGTTTCTTATGTGTTAGTGTTTTCACACACCCTCTAGCGTGGAGATTGTTCTTTATATTGCTATTTCAGCTGTTGACGATTAGCAAGATCAGGCTGATTTGTAAGGCTGTGTGTCTGCAATTAAGGTAGCTGGAGACTAGAGGGGCTAACTAATGGCTAAAAATGCCAACTTTTAGGCTAACATCATGCTATGATAAATGGTATTGTTTCCTTTTCTGTGTCTTCTTTACTGTAGAGGAATCCCACTGATTTTTGTATATTGATCTTGTATCCTGCCACTGTACTAAAAAAGTGGTTTAGAGGGTCTAAGAGGGTTTTTTTTTTGTTGAGTATTTGCAGTTTTCTTTGTACACTGTTATATTGTCTTTTTTTTAAAAAAAAATTATTATTTTGTGTGTGTGTACTGTCAAATCAGATTTGACTGGTACAGGAGGATATCATCCCTCCTTTTCCAGCAGAGCATCTGGTAGATTTGTATAGCACACTTCTGGGATTGCAGTGCAGTTTCTTGCCACTAGGCCACCAGAGCTCACAATACACTGTTACATTGTCTTTTATTGTCTTTATATAGTGACAGTTGCCAATCTGGATGCCTCTCCTCATTTTTATCCTAGCGAGTACTTCCAATACAATATTGAAGAGGAGTGGTGCACATGGAAATCCTTGCCTGTTCCTCTTTATAGGGGGAATGCCTTTAGTCTTTTTTTATGTGCTCTTGAATTCTGTTGGCCACAATTTTGTTAAGGATTTTTGCATCTAAATTTTTGAGAGTTAATTATTGGTCTTTAGTTTTCCTTTTTGGTACTGTCTTTGCCTAGTTTTGGTATTAGCGTTATGTTTGCTTTATAGAATAATTCCGTTAGTGTTCCCTCTTTTTCGGTATTTTTAAATAATTTAAGTAAAATTGGTGATAAATCTCTGAATGTGTAGTAGAATTCAGTCATGAAGCCATCTGGGCTGGGACTTTTTATTTTAGGGAGTCTTTTTGTGACATGTTCTGCTCAGTTTCTTCTTTTGTGATAGGTCTATTCAGGTGTTCTACATCTGTCTGTGTCCATTTAAGTAGGATGTGCATTTCAAGAATTTTTCTATTTCCTCTTGGCTTTCAAATTTATTAGATGTAGATTTTCATAGTACTCCAATATTAGTGATTTAATTTCATGTGGTTCTGTTGTAATGTCACCTATATAATTTCTTATTCAAGTTATTTGTGTCTTTTTTTTTTAACTTTGCCAGTGATATATTGATATTTTTGAAGAACCAGTTGTTCTTTTTGGTGTTTAGTGTTGTTCGTTTTTAAATTTTTTTTTTTTTAATATTGGTTTGTTTACAAAGTTCTTATACATGTGTTTCACAATATTTTTCATTCACATTATGTTTCATACAGTCATTCCTGTGTATTATGTTTTATGGAATTAATCACTGTGGGACCTTGCCTCTTTTTACCCTGTCTTTTTAGGTCCTCACTGGATCATTTCCAGTTACTTTACCCTTTCCCTCCATCCACCAAATTGTGCAACCCTGTAATTTCACCCCTTCTCATCCTCACCCCTCTGCTCTCACCTCTTCTCTTCTTGGATCCCCATATATGTTTTACTAGTTATCCTTCTAGATTTACAATAATGGTCTTAGTATTTTTTAAAATTTTTGCTCTGGAGTGCTGCATAGTATTCCATTGTGTGAATGTACCACAATTTCTCAATCCACTCTTTTGTGGTTGGACATTTGGGTTGTTTACATGTTTGTGATGGTGAATAATGCTGCTGTGAACATTGGTGTACAAATCTCCATTTGTGGCTCAGTTCTAGTTTTCTTGGGGTGTATTTTAGTAGTGGAATAGCTATGTCATACAGAGTTCCTATGTTCAGGTTTGGGTTTTGTTGTTGTTGTTGTTGTTTTTTAATTATGGAATAGTGAATTTATTATATACATAAATTGATTATACAGTGAATTTTTAGAGTCTTTACATTAAGCCGATGTTAGTTAGTAAACAAAAGACTTTAAGTTAGTATTTCAGTTCACAGCAGCATTTATTTAGAGAGTTACATAAATAAATCTTTCATTTAATCTCCATCCATATACCCTTTACATTTGGAAGTCTTCTGCATCTCCTTTAATGAGTACTTGATGTTAGTAAGTCTAACAATATAAGGACAGTCTAATTGTAACAGACTTACAGTTTTGGGTTTGTTTTTTGTTTCGTTTTGTTTTTAAGAGGATTTATATTTATGGTTAGAATCTTTCCAAGTTCATTGGAACCAATCATTTTGCCTTAATGTACTTTAGTTGTTAAACAGGAGAGGCAGCAAGAAGTTGAAATACACTAAATTAGCATCAGTGTTTATGTACTCTCTCAAGATAAGAGATTCAAATAATGTGAACTTGTAACAATGATTCAGTGGCAGCACAGGACATTATTTGGATAGGACAGATCAAATAAGCAAGTGGGGTAAAAACTGGAATGTAATAACATCTAATATGATATTTGCATTTATAACTTAGAGCTATAATATTTTAAGTGACTCAAACACTGATTCTCAGTTTGTAATTTTTAATTCACAAACTATATACAAAAAAGTGTATTTAAAAACTATATACAATAAGTATATTTTAATTCACAAACTATAGTATTTCTTTGTATATTTGTATATTAATATTCATTCCTCTTGCCCAAGGAAACTCTTTTCTTGTGTTTCATCCCAAGGAAATTCTCATCAAAAGTAAATGAAACAAAAAATCACTCTAACGAGAAAAGTATTTAATCTGACTATAGACACCTTGTTAAGAAAGAAGTAGTTCTAAATCTGTATCAAGTTTTAAAATAGATATTTTTCAGACATTAGGCGAAAACTATTTTCTCTTAATATAATTAGGAAGAGTGGAAAGAATGCTGGATCAGGTGTCCTGAAGACTATAAACTTAGCTGATATCTGACAGTTCATCAACACTTCACGTTCATTGAACAGTTGTCCAGTGTTGTCTAGGTTGATCTAGGTACTGAATATACAAGGAGCAAAAATATATTCCTGGCTCTTTCCAATCTCATAATCTAAATCTGTGTTCAGTTTTTTAAGGAAACACCAAACTGCTTTCCAGAGTGGTGGTACCATTTTACAATCCCACCACCAGTGTATGAAACTTTTCACCTCTCCACATCCTCACCAACATTTCTTGGTTGCTGTCCTGTTAAATTTTGTCACTGTGACTGGGTGAGATGGTGTCTTATTGTGGTTTTCATTAGCATCTGTCTTACTGCCAGTAATTTTGAGCATTTCTTCATGTGTTTCTTGGCCATCCAAATGTCTTCCTCTGTGAAAAGTCTTTGCATATGTTTTGCCCATTTTGTCATTGAGTTATCAGTCTTTTTCTTGTGGAGGCCCAGTAGTATTTTGTAAACTTTTGTCAGTGGGAGACATAGTACTCTCTGACCTCACTACTACTTAGCAGTAGTAACCAAAACAGCCTTGTACTGGTACAATGACAGGCACATAGACTAATGGAACAGAATAAACAAACCCAGAAATGGTCCTATCTGTTTACAGTCAACTGATGTTCAACAAGGAAATAAAACCTATCAAAGGGGGAAATGACAACCTCCTCAACCAGTGATGCTGGCACAACTAGACTACTGCCTGCAGAAACAGGATCCACATCTCACACCATACACAAAAATCAACTCAAGGTAGATCAGAGACTTGAGAATAAAGTCCCAAACCATAAAGTTCATAAGAAACAAACTGGGATCAACCTTAGAAGGTGTAGTCTATGATATAAAGAGACTGACAAATGCACATTCTGGAGAGGATAAAATTGATGAATGAAACTTTCTAAAGATTAAATCCTGTGCTCATCAGAAACTTTTTCCAGTGGGGTGAAAAGAAAACTTACTGACTGGGAAAAACCAGTTTCTCCTTTTGTTGATAGTTTCAGTTGTTTTTATGTTTTCTATCTCATTGATTCCTGCTCTCATACTTTCCTTTCTTTTCAAGGCTGTGGAGATAGATTTTTGTTCTTTTTCTTTTTGATGGATGTTGACCAATCCTACTTTTAATATAATTTTTCAGTACCATAAACTGAAACTCAGTACTGAATAAATGAGGTCATATACTATTTGACCTTTTTTGTGATTGACTTATTTCACTTCGCATATTGTCTTCAACCTCACATATTGCAGCATATATCAAGACTTCATTTCTTCTGCCAGAGTAGTATGTATGTCCCATCACTTGCTTTTGTTTCTCTCTTTTAATGAGCATTTTGGTTGTTTTTACCTTTTGACTATTGTCATTAGTGCTGCAGTAAAAATTGGTCATCAAATCTCTTTTGAACCTCTACTTTCTAGTCCTTTGTTTATGTACCTACTATTATGTATGTAGTAGGCTGGGTCATAGAATAGTTCTGTTTTCAGTTTTATTTTATAGTCCACACATATTTCATGACATTGATTACAATCCCCTTAGTACACAAGAGGGAACTCTGGTGACTCAGTTGTAAGGAATTGCTCTGTCACCCCAAAGGCATACAGTTCAAATCCACCAGCTGCTTCTCCAGAACAAACATGGACAGTCTCCTCATGTGCAGTTTATAGCTTCTGAAAACTCACTCCCTGGAGGTTCAGCTGTGCTTCCCAACTCGACAGTGTACAAGAAGATTCCTCCTACGTCTTCCATGTTTCCATTTCACTTATACTTCCTTCCCATTTTTTGAGCCTTGTCTCTGGGCCATGCTCCCTTTTTGGTTCTTGCAGTACTGACTGGTTTAATGAATGTATTCATCCCTGGTGTTACTGATCACTCTAATGGCGGGTCTGTTTGGCTGAAAGTTAAGTTCAGAGAGATGATACCGGTTTCATGCTTGAAGGTTAAGCAAGACTACAGTCCCGAGGATTCCACTGTTTTTACCAGACTAGTAAGCCTGGTCCTTTGTATGATCTTGAGTTTTGCCCTACATTTTTCTTCCACTTTATCAAGCACCTTTTGTTGTCACCCTTTTTATATTACTCAGCATTGATAACAGCATCTAGTTCTTGTGGTCTCCAGTCATGGAGTTGTTGTTGGCCGTTGAGTTGCAGAAACAACAGTCCTGAAACCTGCTCTATCTTGGTACAACCTTATTGTCTCTGACGCACTTACCCCCATTACGCTGGTCACTGAGTCAGTCCATCTCATCAAGGGTCTTCCTCTCTTAAGCTATCCCTCCACTGTATCCCTATCCAAGGACTGGTTCCACACAAAGCTTCGAATTTTTGCCTCCAAGGAGCAGCCTGGTCTCACTCTCTCCAGGATGAACCTGTTTGTTCTCCTATCAGTCCATGTTGTATTCAGTACCCTTCTCCAGCACCACAGTTTAAAGGCGTCTGTTCTCTTTCTGTCATCCGAAGTCATGTCCAGCTCTCTGATGAATAGCAAGCTATTGTGAAAATTATGGCCTGGATCAGGCACATCTTGGTCTCCAGACTGCCATTGTTGCTTTTCAGGACTGTGGAGAGGTCCCTGATTGCAGACTTTCCCAGTGCAATTCATCTTTTGATTTCCTGGCTGCTGGTACCTGGCTGTGGAACCAAGCCAACTAAAGATGATCTATTCTCTTCACCATTTATTGTTATGCTTCCAATTGGTTCAGTGGTGAGAGTCTTTGTTTTCTTGATGTTGAGCTTCAATCCATATTGAAGGTTGTAGTCCTTGACCTTCTTCAGCAAGCACCACTTCACGTCCTCCTCAGTTTCAGCAGGCAGGATTGTATCATCTGTAGAACACATTGATGATGAGTCTTCCTCCAATCCTAATGCCATATTGCTCCTCACAGAGCCCAGCCTCCCATGTGGTCTGTTCTGCATGTAGACTGAGAGGATAGGGCACATCCCTGGTGTATAGCCTTCCCAATTTTGAACCATGCAGTGTTTCCTTGCTCTGTTCTGACGACTGCCTCCTGGTGCAAGTATAGGTTTCGCATTAGCACAATCAAGTGTTCTGGGATTCACATTCTCCTCAAAGTTAGCTGCAGTTTGTTGATCCACACAGTTAAATGCCTTTGAACCACAGGCATTCCTCTGGTATTCTCTGCTTTCAGCCAAGATCCATCTAACATAATATCCCTAGCACCATGGCCTTTTCTAAACCCAACCTGCCTATCTGGCAATTTTCTGTTGATGTGTTGGTGCAATCATTTTGGATAATCTTCCCCAGAATCTTGCTTGCATGTGATAATAATGATATTGTTCACAAATTTCCCCATTCTTTTCAGGTCACCTTTCTTTGGAATTGGAACAGATACATGTATCTTCAAATCAATTGGCCAGGTAGTTGACATCCAGATTTCTTGGCACAACTTGGTGAGGGCATTAATGGCAGAGTCTGTTTGTTGAAATATGTCAGTTGGTATGCCGTCAATTCCTGGGGCCTTGTTTTTTGCCTTTTCTTTCAGAGCAGCTTGAGCTACTTTCCTTCATCACCACAGAAATTCTTCTGTGTCAGTCAATTCCTTTTGGTACAGTGACTCTGTATACTCTTTCCATCTTTTAATGCTTCTTGGATCATTTAATATTCTGCCTACAGCATCCTTAAGTATTGCAACTCCAGGTTTAAATTTGTTCTTCAGTTCCTTGATTTTCTGACTCCAGCTCTTTGCACATTTCATTATGTCGTGGAGAGTGAAGTTTATTCATATGGTCCAATATTCCTTTGTGTTTTTTAAATATTCTTTACTCTTCTTTGCTCTTTATGGGAAGAAACCAATATTTGTACCTTAGATAACCACTCAGAAGCATTGTTTATTATTCTGAGGAATTACTACTTTGTTTTCCATAACATCTGTGCTATTTTGCGTTCCTACTGGTATTATATAGAAGGTTCCAGTTTCCCCGTGTAATTGCCCACATTTGTTGTTTTCCTTTTTTGAAAAAATCTTGACCATTTGAATGACTTGAAATGATATCTCATGTGGTTTTGATTTGTATTTCTGATGGCTATCTTAGGCTGTATGCTAGAGAAGCAAAACCAGTGATGCTTCAGCAACCCCCCACCCCACCCCACCCCACACACACACACACACACAGAGTGAGGTATGGATACTTTTATTTCAAGGAAATAACTCATGTGTTCACATGCTTGTCAAGACTCTTGAGTCTTAGGTCTATGGATCAGACCCTAGGACAGAAGCATTTGAGGAGGCTACCAAATCAAAGTCATCAGTACAAGAAGCATCAGAGACAGTAAGTCTCAGAGTCTGATGAGTCTAAGGCCAGGAGATCATACTATAGATTCAGGTCTGGAGATGATGACCCAAATGCAGAATTGGACAGAGAAGTTCTAACTTTCCAGAGGCCAGATACTTATTCAGTACAAGCCACAACCCTGAGGAGTTCAGGTTAGGCTGATCTAATCCAACTTCATGAATATCATATCAGCTAGACTATAATTCATAGGACAGTCACATTATACTGAGGATCATGGCCATGTTGGCACACAGTATTAACCATCCCAATGGCTAGAGAAGTGATATTTTGAGTATCTTTTCATGTGTGTGATGGCCATTATAATGCCTTTTTGGTGAAATGTGGTCTATTCAAGTCCTTTATTCAATTTTTAATTTTTTTGTTTTATCTTTTTTGGGTAAGTTGTTCACTTGTTAGATACATTGTTATTAGGTTCTTTTTGGATATTTGCCTTGTATAATCTCCCAATTGGTAAGATTATTTTTTACTTTTTATAAGATCTTTCAATAAACAAAAGTTAACATTTTATAACTTTTCCAGACCAAGAATTTTTTTTTCTTTTAAACCACAGGGTTGCACTGTTTGGTAGGTGGAGGGAAGGTAGAAAAGAAAAAGGAAGGATCTGGGTGAAAAGACAGGGTAATGATGGGTAAGGTCCAATGGTTATTAATTTTATAAAACATATTGCATGAGAATGATTGTATTAAACAACAATGTGAATGAAGAATATGGTAAAATACAGTGTATATGAACTTTGTAAGCAAACCAATAAAAAAATAGAAAACAGGAACAACAGAACATACTCTTATTGAAATTTATTGTTAAAAATTGATACTTTATCCCAAAAGAAAAAAACCCAACAAAACACACTCTTACTAATATTTATTTTTTAAAATTCGTACTTTATCCTTAGTAGTTAATTTTATTCTTTTTTTCTCCCTTCAGGTGGATGCACGAAGCATACCAGTGTTAGCAAAATGGCAAAATTCATATAGCATTAAAGTTGTACTTCAAGAATTAAGACGTCTAATGATGTCCAAAGAAAATATGAAGCTTCCACAACCACCAGAAGGACAGACGTACAACAATTAATTTTAGTGAATCTCAAACTTGTCTTAACAACCTTCTACTCATGTTAATGTCTTGATTAAGTATCACAATGCAAAATACCCACACATTAAGTCAAAGAATTCCAGCTGGTAAACATGACCTGGACAGTTGTAAGAATACACTTAGTATATGTACACGCATTATGTTTTCAGGTCACAGGAAGAAAAATGCAGCACATTCTTCTTACCAAGACACTTGTCATTTAAGCATAAACCTGGAGTACTCAAAATAGAACTTGGGTTTACAAGACGGAAGCTTGCTGGAAAAGTGTCAGGTTGCTGTGGAATGATGTATGTTTCTGAAAACCAATCTCCAGGAGGATGCCATCAAGGGCATGCTTTATCCACCTTGCTTAGTGAGAGAGCTGCAGTTTAAATTCTTTAATGTATCAGGTACAATGAATATTATTGTTAATTTTTGAATGCAGTGTGGGTGCTGACTAATATTAGTATCAAAAATATGTTCAGAATGGTTTTGATACCTGTATTTATAATAAAACAGTGGGGGAGTTGATGAATTTCTGTTAAAAGCCATTTCTGTTGTTACATAGAACAGACATGGCAAATATTTGTTTACAGTCTTTGTTTGACAAACCATGCATTTGATTTTAAGTGAAACCGACAAAAAAATAGGTGTATGGATATGTGATTTTGAGATGAAAGTCAGTCTTAAATTGTAAATAAATGTGAAAAGTGTCTCAGAGACTGTGCCATTTCTATTACATTGCTGTAATATATATATCTACAGTACCTTTCAGCGAAAGCAATATCAAAATGATTTCCCTTTTCATCTATGCACACCTTTTTTTTAATTTATTTAACTGTTTTATATACTTTTGGTGAATTGGAATTTTTCAGAGTATTTCAAAAAAACAAGTTACCTAATTAGTTTAATTTCTATTTTGGGGAAAGTGGAGTCCCAGGAATTATTTTTAAATTTAATTTCATCAGAAAATTTAGTTCCAAGATCTTTTAATCCTATCAGTTCTGTAGAATTTACATATAGATTGCCATTTATCCAAATATACATTCCATTTTTTTCTGTGTTTTCTTTGATGCTTCAGTTTAATAGATTGAAATAATTTGAGAGATTTCTCTTAATCAGTGCCTCTTAACATTAAATAAGATTAATTTTATCAAACCCACCCAGCATTTGTTCTAGCGAATACTTAATTCAGAATCTAAAAATTCATTTGTGGTCAGCTTTTACCACATTTACTTGAGGAGATATATATCTATATCTATATATCTATATATCTATATATCTATATATCTATATATCTATATAT
>NW_006400103.1:1866497-1904115 GCF_000299155.1 Elephantulus edwardii | reverse complement strand
AGATAAATCTGACTCTATAAAAAATAAAAATATATAAATTTTTTTTTACTTTGAAGAACTGATAAGGTATAAAGTACTAAAAACTATTATTTTCTTGTGAAGCAAGTAAAGAAAATAAAAAGATATTCAGATTAAGTCTCGTTTTAATTTTGACAAGCTTTACCATTTGTCTCATGTTTTACACCATAAAGGAAACAATCAACGAGGGTTAAAATACCAAATTAAGTGCTCAGACCTTTTGCTTAGAAATTAAAGAGGGAAAAGGCAAACATAGAAAAATATTTTAGTTACTTTTATAACACAGAACACATTTCTCCAGCTTACCCGTTACATGTTTTTCTCAATTTCATTTAAAGTTAAACCTTTAGGTGTCATTTTCTTGGTCAGTAGTATATTAAAATCACTGGCAGTATGTCTAAATATATTCAATATGACTAACTAGGTTATCAGAGATATTTAAAATAGCACATAGAAAACATACGTAAGTTTATATCTAATTTAAATTCTAAATGAAGTATGGAAATACATTCTTAAATTTTTTTTAAAATGTTTAAAGTTTGATCAATTACCTTGATACTCTGTGAAGGTGGTAACTGATGGTCAGAATCAGTTTTGCAACTGACATTTCCCACTTTGAATCATGTCTTGTTACACATGGAAGCTTGTAACCATTTGAGTTATTTTCAGGGATTTCTTTTAGAGGCAGAGAATATGGGCACTTTCATCAGTCCTTTCCTTTCTCCATATCTGCCATTGTGAAAATGGTTTTCCCTCCCCACATGTTACCCAAGTTGGCCCTGAAATGTTTATTTTTCCCTCTTGTTTTTGAGAATTTTGGACCTCTGTAGAAATGTGCATGCTAGTTAACCAGTTTTCAAAGCAGGACTCATTTTGCATGTCACAATCAAATGTATATGGCAATCTAAAACGTATTGATTGATTATAGGAGACAATTACTATAGAATCATTTTTAATTATAGTAACATATCTTAGACTGGTTTGAAATTTTTTTCCCTTTGTTTTGTAACATGGTTAAGGTTGTAAGAGTGTATATGATAACTTTTAAATGGATTGTAAGATTGCCTTAGATACTTGTTCCAAAGGCTAGCAGGTGAGATCCTGAAGATGATCATATATTAATAAATGACTACAAAAATGAAATTGTTGTCCTTGTATAGGTCAGTGATGTATTTTAATTGCTTAGTGATTAATTTTTAAAATGAGTAATTAAAATAATCTTTTTCTAGTATTTTAAAGTGGTGTGGTTCTGGGCTTATGTATGACACTGCAGTATTAGAACATGAAAATTAAAAAGGATAGTGTTAAGTCCTTTGAATGTAAAAAAGTAAAGAAAACTTAAAATGTGAAAAATTGTCCTTTTAAAATAATTTACAGTACTTTAAGCAGTAGCTTACATACTGAAGTAGTTTGACTCACACATCCTCTTATTAGAATAAGTTCTAAGGAAAACTAGTCTGGATTTCTTAATATGTTTTATTTCAGTGTTTTTCTATTAAATATTTTTATTAAAAAAGTAAAAACTAAAATATTAGTAAATACATATGAAATTAATATTTTAAAATTTAGAGGACCTGGTTTGATATTAATGCCTTTTTACTTAATAGCCTTGATGTGTATGACTTTGGGCCTTTCTGGTGGCTGCATTGTGGAAAGACTTTAGGCAGTGAATTGTTGACTTGAGTGCTGAATCTTGTAATGAATATATGGCTATATTTTATGTGTATTTTAAAGGATATAAGTACTAATGACAAAGGCTTATATAATAATCTTTGGGAAATACTTAAGAAATGAACACTTCCTCCCAAGATTTCCTTTTACTGTTGATTATACTTTTCAGGCATATGTTAAGTATAAAATTATGGTATCATTGGTTGCTAGAAAAGATTTTGGTTGTTCGAAAAGGTTTATGTAGAAGATATTATAGTACTGATTTTAATTTTCTGATGAATACCAATAGACTGTTTTAGGGCTACTGTTTGAATTTTGGTTATTTTCACAATAAGATTCCAATTCTGAAGGGTTTTGGACAAGGGTATTTATTTTTTATGTAAAACAAATTTCATAAAAAGGAAAAGATGCAGTATGATGAAGAACTGATTGGAACGTTAGAGTTCATTTCCTACTCATGTTTGTGTTTATTAAAAAAAGGAGAAAACACTTAAAAAAATTAATTAATTTTTTTAAAAAAAGAATTGCCAGGATAGAAAAATTTCATGAAACAACATATGAGCAAGAGCCTGTGGTGATGAAGAAGTTCAAGCTGCTCTGAAAGAATTGGCAAAAAACAAGGCCCCAGCAATTAACAACGTACCAATTGACATATTTCAAAAGACAGATACTTCCCTGGACATGCTCACCAGATTGTGTCAAAAGTCTGAAGGGCAATTACCTGGCCAACTGATTGAAAGAGATCCATAGTTATTCCTATCAAAAAAAAGGTGATCCAACAGAGTGTGGAAATTATGAAATAACATCACTAATGTCACACACAGCAAAATTCTGCTAAAGATTATCCAAAGACAACTGGAACAGTATATTAACAGAGAACTACGAGAAATACAAGCTGGGTTTAGAAGAGGTTGTGGCACTAGGGACATCATCACTAATGTCAATTTGGATCTTGGCTGAAAGTAAAAAATACCACTGTGATGTCAATGTGTGTTTCATTGTCTGTCAAAGACATTTGACTGTGGACATTGTGTAGATCACAACAATTTGTGGCTAACCTTGAAAGAATGGGAATCCAGAAGACTTGATTGTGCTCTTGCAGAATCTGTACTCAGACCTAGAGGCAGTCATCAGAACAGAGCATGGAAACACTGCATATTTCAAAATTAGGAACGGAGTGCGTCAAGCATGCATCCTGTCTCCACACCTTTTTCAATCTGCATGTGGAATAGATCATTCAGAAGGCTGGTCTTTATGAGGAGGAGTGTGACACCTGGATTGGAGGAAGACTCATCAACAACCTGCATAATGCAGATGATACAATCTCTCTTACTAAAACTGAGGAGGAAACTGAAGCATTTGCTTCAGAAGGTCAAAGACTACAGTCTTCAATATGGATTGAAGATGAATACCAAGAAGACAAAGATTCTCACCACTGGACCAGTTAGAAGCACCATGATAGATGGAGAAAAGATTGAGGTTGCTAACAATTTCCACTTCCTTCATTCCACAATTAGCACTCTAGGTACCAGCAGACAGGAAATCAAAAGATGAGTTGCATTGGGGAAGTCTGCTGTCAGGGACCACTCCAAACTGCTTTAAGAGCAATTATGTCAACTTAGATACTATGGTGTGCCTGATTCAGGCACCATCACTTGCTATGCATCAGAGTGCAAGACAATGACTAAGGATGACCAAAAAAGAATTAAGACCTTTGAGTTATGGTGCTGGAGAAGAGTATTGAGCACACCTTGCAATACCAGGAGAACTTGAAGAAGGTAAAACGAAGTTTCTCCTTGGAGGCAAGGATTTTGAAGATCCTGGAAAGACCAGTCCTTGGAGAAGGACATGATGTTTGGAAGGATAGAGGGACAGTGCACGAGAGTAAGACCCTAGATGAGATAGACTGACAAAGTAACTAGGGCAATTGGAGTAGGTATGTCGGGGTCAGTGAAACTGACTAAGGATAGGGCCGTGTTCAGAGCTATTGTACACAGGGTCACTATGAGTCACAAGCAACTTGATGTCAAATATAAACAACAATAGTAAATGAATAGGAATTTGAGTGGTTTTTCTCTAGAAATGCAAAAGGAAAGTGTTTAGAGAGTACTTGCAATTCGAGAAAGGAAAAAAAAATGGAATGTAGAAGAGAGAATAAGCCCAGCACATGGCAATTGGCAGAGGTCCTTAGAGAAAGACACCTTTTTAACCTGGGCTTACATATTGCGTGTAGATCCACTGCTTCCCTTGAGCCTCTAATGAAGGTCTACGGCACACAACAATTCTCTTTAGAGTCCTTGGAAACAAACAAAAAAACAGGAAGAGGGTTCAGTTCTTGGAGAAAACAAGAGGAGCGGGGCCCATCATCCTTCTTGATATGTATATTGAGTCACTGGGATTGAATACTAAATATGTAGAACTTGACAGCATTTGAGTTTCACATATAAAAGACAAAATAATAAATGTTAAAATGGCAGTGAAATCCAAAGGACACAAATGGCTTCTACATCTTATAACACAAAGTTATTCAGATAACCCAGTATTCCTACTGTCTAACTTTTAGCACTAGTTCATTCTGTGCCTTCTGACTAAAGCATATTCCTAAAATTTAATCCCAAATATTAACCCCCTCACGAAGCCTTCTTGATTCTTCCAAATACATTTTGACATTTCTCTACCTGCTTTGTTTTTACCTGAAGCAAGTCCTCTACCTAGTTTTCTAAAAAAAAAAAGAAAGAAAGAAAAGAAAAAGGTTATTTCTTAAGTCTCCAATTTTTGCCTAGATTCATGAATTGGAGCATGTGTCTTTGTTCTTTGTAGTCAATGCCTGTTGTTGTTGTTATGTGCCATTGAGTTGCCTGCAATTCATAGTGGCCCTATGTACAACAGCCCTAAACCCTGCTCTATCCTATGCTAATCTTGTCTCTGATACCCGCATTATCCATTTACTGAATCAATCCATCTCATCAAGGGTCTTCCTCACCTGCGCTGTCCCTCCACCCTCCCAAGCATGACATCCTTCTCCAAGGACTGGTCCCGCCTTACAACATGTCCAAAGTATGTCAGAAGAAGCTTCAGAATCCTTGCCTCTGAGGAGTAGCCTGGCTTCACCTTCTCTAGGACAAACCTGTCCTAGCAGTCCATGGTGTATGCCTGCACATTTTAAAAAGAATGAGGAAAGAAAGTGAAAAGTGCTGTGGAGTTGATTCTCATTAAGGATGGCTCCATGTGTGTGAGAGTACAATGGGGCTCCCCCATTGTGAAGTCATGTGTGTGAGAGTAGAAGGTGCTCCCCCATTGTGACATCATGTGTGTGAGAGTACAATTGTGCTCCCCGAGGTTGTCAATGATTTTAGGGGGGAGTGCACCACATCACTTTCTTTCAAAAGTGGACCTTACAAGTATAGCTGAGCATATTGCACCACCCAATAACTCCCCAGTGACACTTTCTGAGTCTCTAGGTGGAACATGTATATTCCCAGCTGAAAGGTCAGTGGTTCAAGCTCACACAGACAGACCTCAGAAAACAGGCTGGCTGTATGTTTCCAAAAGTCCACAGCCACAGAAACCCTGCAGAGGACAGTCCTACTATCCACACAGGGGCCACCATAAATCAGGATCAGCTCAACAGCAACTCACAAAAGAGCCTACGATTTCTATGAATGAAGCAAAGGAGAAGAGACCGAAGGATTCTGAGGGAAATAGTTTGCCCCCTCAAGAACAATATATTCTTAACCAAAAAACTCATTGCAGTTGAGTCAAAACTGACTGAGAGCTGACTTTCCAACAGATGTTCAGAGGCTGTAAATCTCATGGAAGACATGGAAGGAGATTATTACCAACTTTCTCCTGAGGTTGCTGGAGGATTTGAGCTGGTAGAGAAGCAGCAAATCCCTGCAGACTATGCTCCCAGAGCTTTCTAGTGTACACAGTCAAGTAATCTCTCCAGCATGAATGTAAATATGGACGTATCAGAAAGAAACACCACCAGTCCTTCCTGGGAGTAGAAATTCCTTACTATCAATAACATGGGAAAGATGCAATCTTAGAAGTAGATAGCATTTTGAAGAAAGTTAGAAGTTAGGACCTGACAAACTGTCCTGGATATACAAAGTTAAGAGACATGTGTTCTCATGAATATAAGAAATCAGAAAATAAAATTGCTACAAGACCTTCTTGAAAAATCTTACTAGACAATAAAACTCAACTCAGTTGAGAGAAATGGAGAACCTTAGAGAAATGTGTGCTTTAGCCTAACTACTTAAACACCAAAGACCAAGAGACTCAGGCAATTGTTGTTCCAGAAGTGAACTTAAATTGCCAGCTCTAACAAGGTAAACAAAATTGAGTGAATAATGTGAATTCAGAGGATGCTTGAGTAGGGGAATAATGCTATTCTTCCCCCATATGTCACAGTAGGAGGCTAATTGTCCTGTTCAAAACTGGAAACTGGAATTTTAAAAGTAAAAATCCCCAAGATCTTCATCTTCTTTTGTTCCCTCAGTTTCAGAAGACTGTTTTAGAAGCTATTATCACCTGTGGTGAAGAAAAATGTACCTGATGTCTGGCAGTTCCTGTGGTCTCCTGTCCATTCATTTTCATCTAGTAAATCTGAGTGAAGGTGAATTTACTATATTTTTAAATAGAACTTCCATTTTTATAAAAGTGTTTTCATTTAAAGTTAAAGAAAAAGAGCTTCCATTTATATAAAATTATGTATCGTTTCCCATTTCCTTTTATTCTCTATAGATACACAAAGATAGATAATAATTTGATGTCTGGACAGTGATATGCACCTAACAGAAGTGAAAGTTACTCTAGATCAGAGGCTAACTAGACCAAAATGCCAAATATGCCTCCAAATAAAGTTTTATTGGAACACAGCCATATTTGCTACTTTACTTGACTGTTTTTGTGCTGCAACAGGAGAGTTGTGTTCTTCAGAATGAGGCATTCTGCCTCATAAAGCATAAAATAAAATTGACTCTCTGACCATTTATAGAAAGTTTGCTAACAACTGCCCTTACGTGGAGGAATTCATTAGGCTGGAGAAAGGTGTTTCTTAAATTGCTTTCTTATATATTTGTGACACTGTATAAAAACTTTCAATGTGCATTGTAATTCTTAATTAAACTATTTTTATATTTAAGAAGATCTTCCTTAATGTGTCTATCAATGTATTGTTCTACTGTGGATAGGGAGGTAAGCTAATTGACTTTCTTTCTAGCTATTTCCACAACCTTCCTTTCAGAAAGCAAAAACTTGAAGCACTTACCGCACAAGATCAAAGACTACAAGCTTGAATATGGATTACCTTAACATCAAGAAAACGAAAATCTTCACAACTAGGCCAGCAGGCAACATCACAATAGACAAAGAAAATACTGATATCGTCAAAGATTTCATTTTACTTAGATCCACAATCAACACTCAGGGTAGCAGCTTTCAAGAACTCAAAAGAAGTGTTACATTGGGAAAATATACGGTTAAAGATCTCTTTAAAGTGCTAAAGAGTACTGATGTTATTTGAAAGACTAAGCTGCATATGATCTAAGCCATGTTATTTTCAATTGTTTCACATGCTTGTTAAAGTTCAGTAATGAGTAAAAATGATTTAAGAAAAATGGATGTGTTTGAAGTGTGGTGTTGGTAAAGAGCATTGGCTAGACTATGGACTACCAAAAGAGCAGAGGAGATCTGGTAGCCTAGTGAATAGAGAATTGTGCTGCCAACCCACAGGCAAGCAGTTCAAATCCACCAGCTGCTCTGATGGTGAAAGATGGGCAGTCAGCCACAAGTCTGTTCCAGTTGTGACTCAAAGTTAGTAAGTAAGTGAGCCAAAAGGACAAATAATCCTGTTTTGGAGAAAGTGCAACCAGGGTGCTCCTTAGAAACGAGAATGTTGAAACTTCATCTCATATACTTCGAGATATTATCAAGGGGTAAATCATGCTTGGAAAATTAGACGGTCAGTTAGGAGAGGAAGATTCTCAATAAAATGTGTTGACAACGGGCTTGTGAGGATGGTGCAGGACAGGACCAGATTCTGATCTGCTTGAAACGAAGAGTCTGGTGTTTCTGTGTACACGACAAAGCTGGTCGGCAGTCTTATCGTTTTCTACGCTTTGTGGTTGGGAGATGGAAGAATGAATTCACGACCCAACAATCTGGGTAAGAACAAGCTTAAGCAAAGTGTATTGAAAAGAGAAAGAAACTCGCCCGTGTGCAGGAGTGCCTGCTAGTGCTCTAGGGAAACCCAGGGTTTAGCGGAAGGGATTTCACACGGCAGGGGAGACTGTGTAGGCTTTATCTCTATGTGGTCGGTCCCTTTGAATTTTGCCACTGCCTTTTGGCTAATGGCTAGCACATAGGCTTTCTCTGTCTTTATGGATCACTGTAATCAGACTGTCCTTGCGCTTCCAGTCACAGACATCTGCACCTAAACTTACTCTACTGCTTCTCCAGCGACAGCGATGGCCAATCTGTGGATGCTGTTTTACCTCCTGGTGCACAGAATGTGCTCTGGAACCTGCAACCCCCTTCTGACTCCATTAACCTCCCTAACCTCTTGTTCCTTTCAGCAGTGAGGGAATTAAAATACCAGCTTGTCAAGTGCCTAATCGAAGAAGTCAGTTATATCACTGGTTTTAGAAAGCACTTTGAGAACACTGTCCCAATGTTACAAAGATGGGTAGGAAAAGGAGTAGAACATAAAAATTACCTTTCTATTTAGCGTTTGTCAGAATCATAGGCTTCAGCAAATGCCACATAACTCAGTTTTTTAAAAAATCTTCAAAAATGGAAATGGCCCATGAATCAGATTCAGAGCTATTAAGTTCTGTTCATGGTCCTAAAAATCTATTTTTTTAACTGCATACTAATGTCCCATGCCTATATAAAGGCCCTGTCAAAAAGATTCAAATTGTAAAATGGCTCTCACTTACCACAAACCAAAGCGCACTAATCAGACTCTGCAGAAATGCCCTCTAACGTGCTGTCAGAGATCTTGTCAAATTGACAAGTGACAACAAAAGAGACATTCCGCAAACATGCTCACTATTTTGATTCTCAGCCCCTTAGCCTTTGGGTCTCTCCTCCATAGAGGTTTTCCTAGTAGGAAAACCTGGCCAATTTAAGAAGCACGAACAATGCAGGCAAGGGCCTGGGGCCCCTCCCTGATCTGAGTATCACTTCACTCAGCATTAATTATTCATTAATTACAGAGCAGTCCAAGGGCACAGAGGCATAATTCTACCAGATTAGCTATGAGCCATTAGAAAAAAGGAGCATGATTAAGACCCATGAGTTAAGGGCTTTCATGATTCAAGATGTTTTCTGACCTTAAAAATAATTTATATCGTTGATTTTACTCCCTCATTGAATAAGTATGCTTATTCCAAGAACATTAAATCTCCCCAAGTCAAATAACAAGCAGAATAAAAAGATTTCCAGGAGAAACCTTCTGCTTCCTTTCTGTTTAGAAAGCTGCTTTATTTTTTAAAATAAGAAAAAAATCCAGGGACGGCTAACTTACCAACTAAATATACCTAAAAGCAGAGTATTGGAAATAATTTTTCTTCACACTTCAAGTTTAAAAATCTTTCTTCATAGGTAAAATTAAAAATACAACATAAGTTGAAGAAGCCTAAGAAAAATGCATGTAAATTCATGTAATAAATTAAAATGCCAAAATAATTCTTCTGCAGATTTTCTCTTTTTTGCTAAAATTTTATCTTTTCCCTATTTTATCATCAGACATGCAGATGTTTGGTGAAATGTAGGATATTCTCACACATACACTTAGAAGTTTCTATTTTTTTATTGCCTCTACAATTCCATTTCAATCTTCCAAAATATCTTCTGGGGAAAAATAATTCTACCAACATGACCTGGATGATATTTTTTATATTTTCCCATTACTTATCTGGTCTTCACTCATTAGTGTTCAAGGCCTCAAACCTGTTACTGAGGTGGTGCTGAAATTCAGGTGGGGTTGATTCAAGGTCATATTTTGGTTCCTATGGGCTTGATTTCACTTTCCTTAGCTTCAGCTTAAACTTGCATATGAGTAGTTGGCGATCTGTTCCACAGTCAGCACCAGGCCTAGTTTCCACAGCTGATATTGAGCTTCTCCAGGGGTTCTTTCCACAGATGTAATCTATCTGATGCCTATGCATACCATCAGGTGAAATCCATGTGTATAGCCTGCGTTCATGTTTCTTGTAAAATGTATTTGCAACTAATAAATTGTTGATTGTGCAAAATTCTATCATCCTATCTCCAGTTTCATTTCGGTCACTAAGTCCATGCTTTCAAACTACTGATCCTTCCTCTCTGTTCCCACCTTGTGCATTCCAGTCACCCATCATTATTAATGCATCTTGATTGCATGTTTGATCAATCTCTGACTGCTAAAGTTGGTAGAAATAATCTATTTCCTCTTCTTTGGCCCTGATTCTTTGTGCATATATTTGAATGGTAGTGGTATTCACTGGACTTCCTTGTATATGTATGGATATTATCCTGTCACTCACAATATTATATTTCAAAACACATCTAGAAATGACCTTTTTAACTATGAAAGCAACCCCATTTTTCCTCACCTTTTCATCTTCAACATAAGAGATCATACGATCATCTGATTAAAAATGTCCCATGCCAGTCCAACTCATTTCACCGAAACCTAGTATGTCAATATTTATGTGTTCCATTTCTTCCTTAACAATATGTAATTTTCCTACATTCATAGTTCTCACATTTCATGTTCCAACCACTAGTGTCTGCTTACAACTGTTCCTCCTCCTTAGTATTTCCATACTTGAAAGTTCCACATCTGTTGCCCTATCTGCTAGTCTAAGTGTGTTCTATTGTACATAGGGATTTCCAAGACCTGCTATTTTGGAAGTGGATGGCCAATCCTACTTCCTAGTCTGTCTTAATCTGAGTGCTTAGATTTAGAAAAGTATCTGACAGACAAGCATTTTACAGAACAATGCAGATGAAAGATCTTTCCCAATTGTAGAAATATCCAGTAGATTTAGTTCTGTCCCTGCCATTGACACAGGTCTTCTTTAAAAAAATTGATTATTAAATTAAATAAAAATTTACAGAGACTTTGGATTTCCATTCATTCATTGTTGCACTTTTACCCCCTCTCAACTCCTAGTACACTACCCTCTTGTAAAAGGAAAACAAAAATTCTATCATTGTTTTACAAACCCTCCCCCAGGTCCACGCCACCATGTAGCCTTCACTCTAGACACCTGTCATGACAAAAATACATAATCACATATCCCTTTTAAACAGTTTTCTCCATCATATGTTTCAATGCAGTATACATTATTGAACCCATCTTTCTCAGTCTCCCCGCAACCTAGCTGTCAGTCCTGTTTTACAACAGTTGCACCAGGAAGTATTTGTCCTTTAGTGACTGAGATACTTCACTCAGGATAATGTCCTCCAGGGTCACCCATTCTGAATAATATTGCATGAGTTCCTTGTTTTTCAATGCAGCATAGTATTCCATTGTGTGAATATGCCACAGCTTCTCTATCCATTTGTTTGTTGATGGGCACTTAGGTAGTTTCCAACTCCTTGCTATTGTGAACAAAGCCGCAATAAAAATTGGTGTGCATATATCTGCTTGGATGTCAGTTATGGTCTCTTTGGGGTATATTCCAAGTAGTGGAATTGCTGGGTCAAATGGTATCTCTATTTGCAACTTTTTGAGAAAGCGCCATACCACTTCCCACAGTGGCTGCACCATTTTGCACTCCCACTAACAGTGAATAAGGGTTCCAGTTTCTCCACAACCTTGCCAGCATTTGTTCCTTGTTGTTCTGTTAAATTTTGCTATTTTGACTGGGGTGAAATGATATCTCATAGTTGTTTCAATTTGCATCTCGTTTAGAGCTAGGGATTTTGAACATTTCTTCATGTTCTTGTTAGCCATCTGAATGTCTTCTTCAGTGAAGTGTCTTTTCATATCCTGTGCCCATTTTTCTACTGGATTACTTACCTTTATCTTGCTGTGGTGCTCAAGTATTTCATAAATTCTGGCTATAAGTCCCTTATCTGATATGTCATTTCTAAATCCTTTTTCCCAGTCTGTGGCTTCCCTTTTTACCATGTTGGAGAAGTTTTTGGATGTGCATAGGGGTTTGAATCTTAGAAGATCCCATTCATCTATTTTATCTTCTTCTGGTTGTAGGTTTTTCAGGATACTTGGAAGACTGTTTATGTTGTGGATTAGGACTTCTACCATTCTTCCCAACTTTTCTTTAATAAAGATTATAGTCCTTGGTCTTAGTCCTACGTCCATGATTCACCTTGAGTTGTTTTTTGTAAATGGAGTGAGGTGTGGATCTCACTTGAGTCTTTTGCAGATACTTTTCCAATTTTGAAAATACCACTTGTTAAAAAGGCTGTAATGTCCCCCCTTAACTGATTTCATCTTCTTGAAAAAATCAGTCGACCATAGATAGATGGGTTGATGTCTGGGTTCTCAATTCTATTCCATTGGTCCGTGTGTCTGTCATTGTACCAGTATCATGCTTTCTTTACCACAATGGCAGTGTAGTGGGATTTGAAATCAGGGAGTGAAATACCTTTTACCTTTCTTCTATTTTTAAGGACTGCTTTGTTATTCGGGGCTTCTTTCCATTCCAAATGAAACTTGAGATTGCCTTTTCCATCTCCTTGAAGAGTGGGATTGGTATTTGTATCGGATTGCATTAAACATGTAAATTGCCTTTGGTAGTGTTGCCATTTTCACAATATTGAGTCTTCCTGTCCATGAGCAAGGGATATTCTTCCACTTCTCCAGGTCTCTTTTTGTTTCTTGTAGTAATGTTTTGTAATTTTCTTTGACTAGATCCTTTGTGCTTCTGGTTAAATTTATTCCCAAGTATTTAATCTTGTGATTAGCTATTGTGAAGGGTATTATTTTTCTTAGTTCCGGCTCTGTATTCTCTTTGTCACTGGAGAAAAATCCAATTGATTTTTGTGTGTCCATCTTGTTTCCTGCTACTTTGCTGAATTGGTCCACTGTGTCCAATAGTTTTCTTGCAGAATCTTTGGGGTTTTCTAAGTATACTATCATATCATCTGCATAGAGAGAGAATTTTACCTCCTCTTTGCCAATTTGGATACCTCTTATTTCCTTCTCTTATTGCTATCGCTATGATTTCCAATACAATATTGAATAAGAGAGGTGATAGTGGGCATCATTGCCTAATTCCTGTTATTAAAGGGAATGCCTTTAACCTCTCTCCATTGAGAACAATTTTGGCTCTCATGTTTGCATAAATAATTTTTACTATGTTGAAGAAATTCCTCTCTAGTCCTTTTTTCTTGAATGTTTTAATCAGGAAAGGGTGTTGGATTTTGTCAAAGGCCTTTTCTACATCAATTGATAGGATCATGTGGTTCTTGTTCTTTGCTTTGTTAATGTGATGAATTACAATAATTGTTTTCCTTATGCAAGATAACTACTGGACATAGTCCATCAGTTCAGCAAAATGAAAAGATACAAGGTAAGCATACAAAAATCAATTGGGTTTTTCTACAGTGACAAAGAGAATACAGAAAAGGAGCTATGAAAAATAATAACAATCACAATAGCTAAGCACAAGATTAAATGTTTGGGTGTAAATCTAACTAGAAACACCAAAACCTATTCAAAAAAGTTACAAAATATTACTGTAAGAAACAAAAAGTGACCTGGAGAAATGGAAGAATATACCATGTTCATGGAAATGAAGATTCAATATTGTGAAAATGACAGTTCTACCAAAAGCAATCTACAATTTCAAGGCAATCCCAATACAAACACAAATTCCATTCTTCAGTGAGATATAAAAGGCAATTTCCAATTTAATCTGGAATGGAAAGAGACCATGAAGAAGTAAAACACTCCTGAAAAAGAGAAACAAGGTAGGAGACATCTCACTCCCTGATCTTGAACACTACTACACAGTTGTGATTGTCAAGACAGCATGATACTGGTACAATGCCATACACATAGATCAATGAAACAGAATTGAGAACATAGAAATCAGCTCATCTGCCCATGGTCAACTGATTTTTTTGAAAAAAGCAAAATCAGTTAAGTGGAAAAATGAAATCTCTTTAACAAATGGTGTTGGCAAAACTGGAAAACAATCTGTAGAAAACTCAAACAAGACCCAGACCTCACATCATACATAAAAACCAACTCAAAGTGGATCGAGGACCTAGAAGTAAAACCAAAAACAATAAACTTAATCGGAGGAAAAACTTTGAAGAACTCTGGAAGCCTTAATCCACAATATGAGCAGTCTTCTAAGCATCTTGAAAACCCTACAACCAGATGAATGGGGTCTTCTAAAAATAAAATCCCTATGCACACTAAAAAAAAACCCAACCAACCAACCAACAAACAAACAACACCAAAAAAAACCCCACCTTCTCCAACAGGACAAAAAGGAAAGCCATACACTGGGGAAAAATTTATTTGATAATGACATATCTGATAAGGTACTCATATCTAAAATTTATAAAATCCTATTAACACCTCAACAAGAAAAAGGTAAACAACTCAATTGCAAAATAGACAGAATATAAATAGACACTTTGCCAAAAAGAAATTAAGATGGCTAACAAACACATAAAGAAATATTCAAAATCTCTAGCTCACCAGAGAGATGCAAATAAAAAGAACTGAGATATCATCTCATCTCACTCCAATACAACAGCAAATAACAGAGCAGCAAACAACAAATGCCAGTGAGGCTGGAGAAAGATTAGAACCCTTATTCACTGCTGGTGGAAGTGTAAAATGGTGCAACCACTAGAGAAGGCAGTATGATGCTTTCTCAAAAAGTTGGAAATAGAAATACCATTTGATACAGCAATTCCACTACTAGGAATATTTGAAACCAGAACTGCCACCCAAATAGGCATATGCGCATCCATGTTTATTGCTGCATTATTCACAGTAGCAAAGAGATGGAAGCAACCCAAGTACTCATCAACAAATGAATGGCTATGAAAACTGTTGTATATTCACACAATGGAATAATACACAACACTGAAAAGCAAGGAACTCATAAAATATTATACAACATGGATGACCTTGGAGGACATTATGCTGAGTGAAATCTCTCAGTCAAGAAAAGGGCAAATACTCTATAACACCACTCTTATAAAACAGGACTGGCATAGGGTGGGGGGAGAAACTAAGAAAAGAAGGAATAAATAACACTGCATTGGAACAGATGAAAGAAAGAACTATTTAAAAGGAATAATATGGTTAAGCATTATTTGTATGACAATAGTCTAGACTAAGAGGTGCATAGCAAAGTGAACGTGGAGGGCAGGGAGGAAGGGAGGAAATTATTCAACAATGAATGAATATTAGGGAGGAAAATGTGCAACAACAAATAAGAAAATACCCAACTTTTCTGTAAATTTTTGTTAAAATCACAATAAAAACAAAACAAAACAAAGCAAAAACCCCCACAAATGGAGCTGGGGAAAAACCTCAACTTTTCAGTCTACAACTAAATGTTGACTGTTCACACCACCCTGGAACACACACCTATTGGAAGATATTCAGAACTAAGAAGATAGAGTTTCAGGTACTATAGGGAGGATTCCTGAGCCATAAAGAGGAGGACAGAGCACTGGACTACGAACTGTTTCACAGGAATGGAGAAGCACCTTGGACTGGGAAGGGCATGGTGGAAGTAAATAGTGTTCCTTTCATGGGCCCCAACTGTGTGAGCTTGGCCTGAGGCAAAGTCATTCCCTATCAAGAGGGATCAACAGGGCCAAAGAGATGAAAGAAATTCAGGATTTACTAGTGTCACCAAGTAGGGCAAGGAAACCAGCAGGTATGGAGAAACTGACCAACACCAGGTCTTTCCACACTTGAGTGAGTGAATGAATGAGTGAGTGAGATTGGCAGTTAAAAGAATTTGCCTTAGACAGGAATTGTTTCAAAAGATTCTTGGCTGGTCCAGAAAGGAGGGATCCCTAGAGTGATGGTGAGATTTTCCCCAGCTAGCTGGTGGACTTGTGCTCTGCATCAGGTAACACTTACATGTGTGAAGACCAGGAAGAGAGTTCAAGACATGTAAGTACTCAATAAATTACTATGCAGTAATGTGGGATTCATCAATAAGAGCAATGTTACAATATGATGGGAGTAGGACATTGTGGCCAAAATGGCATCTACTAGACCTACGACTTGATGGCAGTTAACAACAATAACACCAACATAAAAAGAGATCAGTTGGCCTAGTGGAGAGAAAGTGATGCTACCAAGCCAAAGGTGGGTGACTTCTAATCTACAGCCCTCAGGCCTGTTTTTCATTGCTTTTGTTCAAATATTTGTCTAAGTTATATAGCCCTGGTGTGTCCACTTGCCATACAGAGGTAACTTGTGGTTTCTGTGAAGCTGAACACTGTGACACTGATGTGTCAAATGTGTTAATGGTTACCCATGGCGGACAGTGTTTGGTGGAGTTCCCCGATTAAAACAATCTTGAAAGCAGGAGTGGCATCCACTTCCGTAATAGCTTGCCTCCGGAAACCCTGTGAACCTGGAGAAAGGATGAAAATCACACAAGTGTTGAGGACTTTCGTTCATAGGGTTGCTATGAGTTGCCTACAACTCAACGCACTTAATTAACAACAACAACAAGCTGGAAGTTTGATAAGGTTGGGAGTTGTTGCTGTCATTTTGTCCACTGTGTCCCAGGATTCAGAATGATTAGAACTTAATAAGTAGTGGTTGAATTAAATGATGATATGAGCTAGATGTGAAAATTGGGAGGATTCTTTGTAATATGCTAATCTTTTACTGTCCAACATATTTACCATTAGCTTAAGGAAAGATTTAGAAGGCTCGTTGATTAAATCAGTCAATTACATCAAGCCTGGTTAACTTGTGCCAAACAAAAGTGGTTGAGGTTAAGAGGCTGAGACCAACAAGGTGCCGTGTAGCTCATACAAATCCTTCCAAACAGCCTGAAGACAACCTAGTGCACAGTGTCCAGATGACTGTGTAGAGGGTCCCCAGGAAAGGGCCTGAAAGTCTCCCATTGGCAACAAAACTTTTATTGGAGATTGTGAGTGGAACTAAGCGTTCATGCATGCAGTTGTTAACTGAAAGGTAGGTTTGACTCTACCCTGAGATATCCTAAAAAAAAAACAAACCCCTATGTACAAGTTTCCATTTGTGCCTCAGTCTCATTCTCTCAGGATATATTCTAAGTAGTGGACTAGCTGGGTCATATGAAATTTCTATGTTCGGCTTTTTCTTTTTAAATTTTTAAATTCATTTTAATGAAAGTTTACAGAGACTTAGGGTTTCCATTCATTCATTGCTGCACTTTTCTCCCTGCTCACCCCCTCCCCCATTCACTCTTCTCCTTGAAAAGTAAAAGAAAAACTGTTTCATTGTTATGCATTTCCTCCCCCCAAGTCAGCTCCACTGTGCAGCCTTCATAGTACCCAATCATATATTCCTTTTAAACAGTTCTCTCCCTCATCTGTTTCAATGCATTATATAACATTCCTCCCCTCCTTCTCTGTTTTCCCTCAACCCTGATGTCAGTCCCTTTTTACAACAATGGCCCTATGCAATATTTGTCCTTTTGTGACTGAAATATTTCACTCAGCTTAATGTCCTCCAGGGTCACCCATTTTGTATATTTCATGTTTTTTAATGCTGCATAGTATTCCATTGTGTGAATATATCAGAGCTTCTCTAGTCATCTGTTTGTTGATTGGGTTATCAGGTTTTTTCCAACTTTTTGCTATTGCGAACAAAGCCACAATAAACATGGGTGTGCATATATCTGCCTGGGTGGCAGTTATGGTTTCTTTAGGATATATATTCTCAGTAGTGAAATTGCTGGGCCAAATGGCATTTCTATTTGCAACTTTTTGAGAAAGCACCATACAGCCTTCCACAGTGGCTGAATCATTTTATACTCCCACCAACAGTGAATAAGAGTTCCAGTTTCTCTGCAACCTCACCAGCATGTGATGTTCGCTGTTCTGTTAAATGTTGCTTTTCTGACTGGAGTGAGATGACATCTCATAGTTGTTTTGATTTGCATCTCTATTAGAGCTAGGGATTTTGGACATTTCTTCAAGTGCTTTTTGGCCACGTGTTCAGCTTTTTTGAGGAAGTGCCAAATTGCCTTCCAGAGTAGTTGTACCATTTTACAATCCCACCAACTATCTATGAGTTCCTATCTTGCCACATCTCCTACAGTATGCATAGCAATATTATTCACCATCGCAAGAACATTGGAAACAGCCTAGATGTTCAACCACAAACAAATGGATTGAAAAATTATGGTACATTCACATGATGAAATACTACCCAGCACGCAGGAGCAATGGTTACTACCTAACTTTGGGAGGGACTGGAGAACATTATGCTAAGTGAACTCAGTCCCATAAGAACAAATATTGTTTAATACCATTATTGTAGAATGAGCATGAGGATCCAAGGAGGGTGAGGGAAGGAGCAGAGTAGTGAGGATGGGTGAGGGAGGGAGGTATTAATCATAGGGTCACACAATTTGATGGATGAGGGGTGAGTGAAGGAAATGTAAAAGATCCAGTTGAAAAATAATGTATAATAAGTTGGTACATAAACCAGTATAAAATAATTTTTTAAAAAAGTCTGACAATCTATTTCCCTAAGAAATCAGCCACTGAAACTCCTATGGAGTACAGGCCCATTCTGACCCTCACAGGGTGGCCAGGACTTGGAGTTGACGCCATGGCAACTGATTTGGCTTTTAAAGCCTGTATTTGCAACATTTGATACAGTGGTGTGAAAAAACATCCATGCAGTGACAGGTGACTTATTGGAAAGAGGGTCTGGAACAAGAACAAATTGACGAAGTCTTCTACGGAGCCGTGTCTAGAGTGTCAGGCTGTGTACGTCCGTCTGGAGAATCATCTGAGCCATGTGAAGCAGTGGGTCCAGAGAGCCATGGATGAAATGATTAGCAAAAGCCCTTGAAAATGTATCTTAGGAGGGATAATGTGTCGTATAACTTATAAACAAAAGCCAGGGTTGGTTACCAACAAGAAAAGGGCTCACAGAGGGCATACAATGGTTGTCTTCAAGTCTGAAAATTGCTCTGTGTGCCAAGTACCAGACCAGAAAATGTCTATCCTCTCATTTTTTTCTGTGTAATTATACTTTAAGGTAAGTATTTATTGTTGAGACAGAACCCTCTATCTGTACCTATCATTGCTTGGAATTTAAAAAACGAAGTTGGAATAGGAAATCAAAAAGGATGATGCATGCATAACTTACAGAATTTTAATCTGAAGAACATGAATTGTTCTTTTATTCCTCAATCTTGGTGTTGAGCCAGGACTTTCCTATGAGAATAGAACTTGTGAGGGGAGTTCACATGGTCTTTTGTGCATAAACTCTGCTCTTGATGTTGAAGAAAGACCTAGTGGTCTGCTTCTCAGGTACAGCTGACAGAAATCTATGGACCGCGTGCTCTAAGCAGCAGCCAGGGGACAATGCAGGACCACAGGAGTCACATGGCTGATGTGATGGTGGTGCTGGGTGTTGGCCATGATTTCCAGTTTCTGGTTCTGTAAGGTAGAACAGTCTTGAACATACTGTGGACTACCAAGAAAACAAATAGGTCTGTCTTGGAGAGAGTGAAAGCAAGTTTCTCCTTTGAGGCTAGGATTTTGAAGCTCTGTCTCACATACTTTGGTATGTGTCCAGCAGGGATAGGTCCTTGGGGAAGAAAATCATGGTAGGAAGGAAGGGTGAATGGACAGTGAGGAGACGAAGACCCTAGATTAGATGAACTGATACAGTAACTAGGACAAAGAGGTTAGTGAGACGAGCTCAGGACAGGGCAGGCTTGAGAGCTGCTGTGCATAGGGTCACTACAGGTTGCAGGCAAGTCTATAAACAACAGATCTGAACCCTGTCCTATCCTGTGCCATCTCCACATTCCTGACGCACTAGAACTTATTGATAAGTCACACTGTCAATCCACCTGGTTCAGGAACTTCCTCCTTCTTCTCAATGCCTCCACCTTTCCAAGCATGATGTCCCTTTCTAAGAAATAGCCTTTCCCAGCAACATGCCTGAAATATGCAAGACAAAGCTTTGCTATCCTTGACCCCAAGGAACACTCTGGCTGCATCTTCTCTAAAGCATGCCAGTTTGCTCTTTTATCCATGAGATATTTTATACTCTCCTCCAATAGCACAATTTAAAGGCATCAATTCTTCTCCTGTCATCATTATTCGTTGCCCTGCACTCAGATGCATAGCAAGTGATTGAAAAGACCATCATCTGAATCAGGGGCACCTTAGTCCTGAAACTAACATAATTTCTCCTCAATAATTTGAAGAGGTCCCTAACTTTCTCAGTGCAATACATTTCATTATCTCCTAACTGCTGGTTGTTCTTGTTGTTGTTGTGTGCCATCACGTGACTTGCAGCAACTCATAGTGATCCTATATGCAATAGCTCTGAACCCTGTCTTGTACTAAGCCAGTCTTATCATCTGATTTCTCCGGTCACAAAGTCAATCCATCTCATCCTGGGTCTTTCTCTCCTGCACTGTCCTTCCACCCTTCCAAGTATAATGTTCTTCTTCAAGGACTGGTCCCTCCTGGCCACATGCACAAAGTGTTTGAGATGGAGTTCAAAATGCTTGCCTCCAGGTAACAGTTTGGTTTTACCGTCTCCAAGATTTACCTGTTTGTCCTTCTGGTAGTCCATGGTATGTTCAACACTTTTCTCAGCCACACAACTCAAAGGCTTCGATTCTTCTTATGTTATTCTTAGTCATTGTCCAGCTCTCTGACACATAGCGAGTAATTGAGAAGACCATGGCTTGGATCAGGCTCACTTTAGTCTCCAGGCTGACATTGTTGCTTTTCAGAGCTCTAGACAGGTCTCTGACTGCAGACTTTCCCAATGCAATTTGTCTTTTGATTTCCTGACTGCTGGTGACAAAAATGCTGATTGTGGAACCAAGCAAGCTGACGTTCTTAACAATCTTAATCCCTTCTCCATCAGTCTTTGACCTTCTGCAGCAAACACCTCATGCCCTCAGTCTGAGCAAGCAGGGTTGTGTCATCTGCACAATGCAGGTAGTTGACAAGTCTTCTTCCAATCCTGATACCACATTTCTCCTCATAGAACCCAGCTTCCCGAATGATCTGTTCTGCATATAGATTGAAAAGGTATGGAGACAGGATACATCCCTGATGCACACCTTTCCTGATCCTGAACCATGCAGTGTCTCCCTGCTTTGTTCTGCTTTCTGGTCCAACTATAGGTTTGCATTAGCACAATTAAGTGTTCTGGGATTCCTATCCCAAGAAATCTGGAGGTTAACTTCCTGGACAACTGAGTGGAAGAGTTCTGTATTTATTCCTATTTCAAAATCATGTGACCCACCAGAGAGTGGAAATTATTAACCAATATCACTAATATCACATGCAAGGAAGATCCTGCTGCAGATTATCCAAAAATGACTGGAACAGTACATCAACAGAGAACTGCCAGTTGTACAAGCTAGGTTTAGAAGAGGCCATGGTACTAGGGACATCAGAGCCAACATTAGATGGATCTTGGCCAAAAGCAGAAAGTACCAGAGGCATGTCTATCTGTGTTTCACTGACTACGAAAAGGTATTTGACTAATGGTACCAAGTGTATTGATTATGGGTCCAAGTAAAATTAAGGCATTTGTAGTTTCAATCTTTTCTCCATCTATCAGTACAAGGGCTAGAACTTTTGCTTTCTTGATGTTAGGACGCAATCCATATTGAGGGCTGTAGTGTTTGATCTCCTTCAAGGCCTCACTTTCAGCAAGCAAGGTGTGTCCTCTGCATACCGAAAGTTATTGAAGAATCTTACTCCAATCCTGATACCATATTCTTTTTCATAGAGTCCACTTTCTCAAATAATTTGCATCATTTATATATACATAAATAGTTTATATCTATAAATATATAAATAATATGCTTCTCAAATAATCAGCATACAGACTAAATAGGTGTGGAGAAAGGACACAGTCTTGATGCACAGAAGTAAAGGGGTATCCTCGTGGAGGGTGGAGCTGGGAAATAAATGGGTCAAGGCTAAGGGCAGGGACAACACTGTAACTAATGGTTAACTCCACAATGAGGGATTTATCTTTCACTACTCCACAAATTGCTTGTCTGTCAGATACTCCTCTAAATCTAAACATTCAGATTAAGACAGACTAGGAAGAAGGATTGGCCATCCACTTCTGAAATAGCAGGCCTCTGAAAACCCTATGTACACAGATTCATCCTAGAGAGGGTTAAACCAGGCTACTCCTTGGAGGCAAGGATTCTGGGGCTTCGTCTGACATACTTTGGACATGTTGTAAGGAGAGACAGGTCCTTGGAGAGGGACATCATGCTTGGTAGGATAGAGGGACAGTGCAGGAGGGGAAGACCTTCTATGAGGTGGACTGATTCAGTGACTGGGGTAATCAGGGTGGGTGTGTCAGAGGCAATGCAATTGGCACAGGATAGACCAGGGTTTAGGGCTGTTGTACATAGGGTCTCGATGAGTTGCAAACGACTCGACGGCACATAACAACAACAATAACAACAGTGTTTCTTTGCCTATTCACACAACAGGGAACTCTGGTGGCCTAGTGGTAAGAAGCTGTGCTGCAACCCCTAAGGCAAGTGGTTTAAATCCACCAGATGTTTTGAGGTAGAAGGACGGACAATCTGCTTTTATGTGATTTCTTGCCTCTGAAAACCTGCTAGAGTGTCACCTATGAAATGGTTCCAACTCTATGACAAACAACAGTAGGATCAATAATGATTGATTTTATAAAATTACAGTGTGAAAAAATTGTGTGAAACAATGTAAATGAAAATTGCATAAAACACACTGTACATGACTGAAGCAATGTAAATAAATTATTGTATGCAAACCAATTGAAAAAGTCTAGATCTCCAACCAAATGCAAAAAGACATTTTAAAGAAAATTTTTGAGGATTTTACGCATGGACTGGAAATTAGATGATACCTAGAAGTTATTGTCAACATGTAGAAATGATGCAGAAACTGAAGAAAATAAGCAATGTAAAAGAAAAATTGCTACATGCCTGGATTTTGCTTGAAAATATTTCAGAAAGAATAACAAGAGAGAATTACCAAGTGAAACAAGTTTAAGAAAATCTTTGTAAGTGGATCTGTGTATTGGAGAAATGTTGTTGTCATTAAGTGCCATCAAGGTGCCTACGATTCATAGCGACCCTTTGTACAACCGCCCCAAACCCTGCTCTATCCTGTGCCCATCTCACTGTCTCTGACACACCTACCTCCATTATCCCAGTTACTGAATCAATCCATCTCATCGAGGGTCTTCCTCTCTTGTGCTATCTCTCCACCTTCCCAAGCATGACATCCTAACATGTCCAAAATATGTCAGAAGAAGGAATCCTTGCCTCCAAGGAACAGCCTGGCTTTCACCCTCTCTAGAACAAACCTTTTTGTTCTCTTAGCGTCCACAGATAAATAAAGACTTATTATACACCATTCTCTTTATTTTTGTACATATTTGTATTTTCCCACAATTAACACAATTTCCAGTCTAAATCCCCAAACCTCATGGTTAGAAGCAGAGTCTAAGCTCTCCTGTGGTTCTCCCCAGGGTCTCAAAGTAGACATGCAGTGCAGAACCCTAGAAAATTAAGGTGGACAGATGTCAGGAGCTAAAAGGAGCCAATTCTGGGGCTGTGTGCTTCACACAGGGTTGTTTTTTCACCAGCTTCTCCGGGCAAAGAAAGCAAGCGCATCTCTGATGCTTGGATTTGAGAACCAGAGGAGATTATCTCAGGATTTTTAACAAACATGCAGATCCCTACCACTGTCCTAGACCTAGTCCCAGGCAGTGCAAATGTCCAGACTGCTAAGTAAAACCTTAGAGGCTCAGAACAGCCAGGGTTGACTGGAGATCCACTTGTAAAAACATCCCATCACTGGCAATCCCATGGCTCACAGATCTTTTCAGTGACATGTATGAGGTTGCCAAGAGTTTGACTGATTCAATAGTAAATGGGGTTTTGTTGTTTTGTTTAACCTCAGACTTAACAGAACAGACTGAAGAGAGGCAGGGAGGGCTCTGTAATATAAGCATCTAATGGTTTATGAGGAGCCTCTGATGGCCTAGGGGTAAGGCCTTGTGCTTTTGCACGGGAGGACAGCCAAAATCCTCCTCATGACATCTACCCCTTTGTAGGTTAGTTATGTGTTGGTTCCAACTCAAGGATTCTAACAACACTTGTTTATCGGGAGGGCTCTGGTGCCTGGTGCTAAGGAGCTGTGCTGTCCTCTTAAAGGTCGGGTTCGAATCCACTGGCTGCTCTGCAAAAGGCTGGGACATCCTTGTGAGCTTCCCTGAGAGACCTTCGCTGGCCCTGTCTGCAGGCGGGGATCCCTGGCTCTCCAAGGCTTCCGTGGGCCTGCTCCCTCCAGGATGGCAGCAGAAGCCCCGCTGCGAGGAAGACCCGTCCCGCCAGGGCTGAACCCTCGGGGGAAGGGAGACTCCGTCCCGCCAGGGCTGGATGCTCCGAGGGTGGACCTCACCCTCCAGGGCCCGGCCCCTCCGGCGCCTCGGGAGGCGGCACTGACCACCGCCCGCAAAGCGCGCAGCCCTGGAGACTTGGGAGGGACACCAGACACGGTGTGTTCACGTGAGGCGCTTAGAGTGAGCGTGAGAAGTAGAGAGAGGGAGTCAACGGAGAGGGGGAGGGGAGCGAAGAGGAGGAGGGCAGCGGAGAGACAGGGGAGCTGGGTGGGGAGGGGTGTGGAGAGGAGGAGGGGAGGGGAGAGGGAGAGGGGAGCGGAAAGGGGGAGGGGAGCGGAGAGAGGAGGGGAATAGGAGCGGGGGGGGTGGGGCAGGCGCCGCCGCTGGGCTACAGTGACACAGTGAGACACTGCCCCCGCGTGGTCTCTCTGCATATCACACCGCTGCCTTTCCAGCACCTGCTTGGTACAAGGGAGAACAGATGAGTGAAAGCCAACCTTTCCCTCTTTTTCTTGAAACTGCTTTATTTGAACAGAAATTAACATACGTGTACAAAACTCAGATGGTCCAAAGGCACTAGGCAGAACGTCAGTCTGCGCCTCCAAGCCCAGAAACACAGTAATTGAGAGCAATTTCTTGTGTTCTTCCCAGGGTTGTCTCTAATTCTGGTTTCATCTTCCGCAAATGGTGACCCCTTACCGGATGTGTACACTGCTGTTTCTGCATAGTTTCACCTACAATAACTTGCTCCCAGTCCCTTTCTTTTATTTGACAGAATCCCATCTCTCCAAGGCTAGGTGAGGGAAATCAAAAGGTGGTAGATAAGAGGCATTATGTCAACCAAATTGTCACCCTTTCCCTGCACAAAACCTGGAGAGGCCACCCACATGGCCCTAGAAATCTCCGCCTAGTCTCAGTCCACAGAGAGAAAACTGAAAGGGAGGTAAGTGACTCCCGGGCCTAAGTAGTTGTAGCTGAATAGGCTAGGTTGAGGTCTTGCTCTGATCTGAAAATCTTTCAGTGAAACTTCCAGGAAGAAAGGTATGGTGACCTACTGGTAAAAATCAGCCAATGAAAAACCTGGGAATTGCAATAGTCAAATCTATCACCTGCCATAGAGATGGCACAGGCGCGGGCAGCATTTTATTGTTGTGCACAAGGCCGCTGGTGGCCAGCAGCTGATTTGCAGGCAGCCCGTAATGTACCATTTCAACTCCAGTCTGCCATCTCACTGCTGTGGCCCTACTGCCCCCCCTAAGGTGACCTTGTGTTCCCAACTGCTCAGACCTGACCCTCCTCCCAGCATGACTGGGACCTGGCTGTTGTAGCAAGACATACACCTTGTGGCTAAATGCAGAACTCCTGACCTATCCTGGTTCTGAACAGCCCCGAACCCAGGCAGTGAGCTGGGAGAGAACCAGGTTCAGTGGCCCTTTGGCTGAGAAATTTAGGCTTCACGGTTGTAATGAAGGTTTTCTAGTAGGTGGGAAAATGGTTACGTTCCCAGAATGGTAGTGAAAGAAACTAGGAGGATTGACTTATAAATGTATGACACATGCAGTACCAAGTCTGCAATGTCATAAGAGTGAATGTTGTCATTGCAGGTTATAAAAGGTATTGTTTTGACCCAACCAAAGAATTATCCTTTTATTTTCAATAAAAATTTCAGTGGAAATGGAAGGAATGCTAGCTGATAGTATTTCACTTTAAGGAATAAAAGAAGGTAAATTATGTTTTAAAAAAAAATGAACAATGGAAAGGCTGAAGAAAATCCAGGAAGTATGTTGGATGTTAGAGCTGGTACTGAGAAGTGAAACCCTAGGCCCCCTGTGTTTTATGAGATGGGGAAACCAAGGAATGGGTGTGGCTTGCTCATGGCCCCTCACTGGACCCTTCCTGTCCTGTGTGTGTTGGCTGAGAGCCCAGGATTTTGGGCATCCTATTCTCCGGGAGCGCCTGCTTGCCTTACAGTGAAGCCGCACCAGCAGGCCCCGGGCTTGGGTGGAGGGGAGGTAAGGAATTGGTAGCAGGCTGAGTCTAACTTCGCTAGTAACTTGCCTAGAGAGACTGGAAATAGATTCGGGAGCAGGTTGAATCAAAAATGAAGAAATTATGCTGTTGATTCCAGCTACTTATCATGCTTGTACTAAGCTCTCATTTCTCCATCAGTGAAATGAGACTGGATGAGAGGACATTAATGATGCAACAGTTTAAAAAAGCAACAAACCCTCCCAAACCATTCATTATTAAATATGCAGGAATCAGTGTTTACATATATGCTACATCATCTATAAAGCCCACCCTCTCACTTTCCAGGGACACATCGCACCCTGCAGCAGCAGCCAAACTATGCTGTCCCACGCCCACCATAGGCCAGGAGGTGAGGGCTCTGTCACAGAGGGAGCCATCGTCCCAAGTAGCCTGCTCCCAGGCAGATTTGGAAGTATCGTCAGGAATCTATGCCATCGAGCAGGAAAAGTAGCCCAACATGTGAATTCAAGCAGCCTGCATCCCTGGTGCACATGTGACTTCTCCAAAGTCGCACACATAACTTGGCCCTTCTAAAATATGCCTGTCAGAAAAATTCCTCTCCCCTCAAGTGTATACACAGAGGTCAGCAGTAGCACCCTCTCTTCACTGTCCTTTCCCAGAAACTGGACCTTGTGCCGGGCACTCCTGCACTCTCTGCATGGAGAGCCTTCGTGGTGACTCCTCATTCCTTCAGCACAGAAGACTCACACTAGAAGAAGGGTCCCATCATCCTGCTCTGAAGAAATGTGCCAGCATACAGACTTCATTCAGTGTGACTGTCCACATGTTCTGTCCTCTTTCCACACTGTGTGGTGAGCCCACCAGGGCCATTGACCCTGTGGGTCCAGAGAATTGAGGGACCAGGAGTGTCATTAAGCTGCCCCAGTTAACAAGGCAGATGGCAGCAATGGGACCTGAACTCAAGTATCCTACTTCTACACCTCCCTTACTGCTTTCCCAATAGAGTCTTCTAGGGTGGGAGGAGGTGGTCTTCAGGTTGCTTTATGCTCAAGCTGACCTTGCTGTTCTTCCCAGTGAGGATCTAGCTCTAGTTTGAAAATTCCCACATAATTCACTCCAAGGAAATGCAACTTGGCTGCTGCTCAGCCTTCAGCACCACCCACATCATTAGCATGAAGCTAACCTCCTCCTCCAGACACTTGCAACACCAGGTCACCCAAGGATGCATACCAGGCTGCTGCTGGTATGCCCCAGGTGTTGGGACAGGTGTGGGGATTTCTTGCCCTTATCAGAAGGTGGAGCCTTAAGAATCCTTCCAGAAGCACAGCGCCACACACACAGTAGCAGGGGTTTAAGAAAGGGCAGCAGTTGCTGTTGTGCCCCCAGCGACTATATGAGCCTTAGGGCATATCCTGAGGTAGGCTGTCAACTAGACCACCATGGAGTGATGCCTGCATTTTCCTAGGCACCCTGATGTGTGCTCAAGCAGCTTTTCTCATGAATACTTAACATGCATTGTCTACACTTATCATCTCAAAGGCATTACTAACCCATTTTATAAATTGTTGTTGTTCTTAGGTGCTATTGATGACTCATGGAGACTCTGAACAGTAAGTGTGAACTTTGTCCTAGTCTGTGCCATCGTCATTATTCCTATCACGCTCAAAACCACTGGAGTAGTTATAAGAGTCGATCTATCTCATAGAGTCTTCCTCACCTGCACTGACCTTTCCCAGCAAGACATCTCTTTCCAAGGACTAGTTCTTCTTAACAACATGGCCAAAGTGAAACAAAGCTTCACCATCCTTGTCTCCAAAGATCACTCTGATTCATCCAGGACAAAATTGTTGATTCTGTTGGCATTCCATGAAATGTTCAGTAGTGTTTGCCAAGTCACAATTCAAAGGAATTGACTCCTCTTCTCTCATCCTTTATTCATTGTTCAACTTTCGGATGCATTGTTGTTATGTGCCATCGAGTCAACTAACTATAACTGCAGTGACCCTATGAACAAGAGCTCTGAATCTTGTCCTGAGCCAACCTCACCATCTCTGACAGGTTTGACCTCATTACCACAGTCACTGTGTCAATCCATCTTATTCAGGGTCTCCATATCTTGCATTAACTGTCTATACTTCTAAATATGATGTGTTTCTACAAGGACTGGTCCTTTCTGGCAACATGCTCAAAGTATGTGAAATGCTCACCCATGTTTATTGCTGTGTGATTGGCAGTAGCAAAAAGAAGGAAGCAACACAAATCCGCATCTGCAAATGAATGGATAGAAAAACGATGGTATATTCACACAGTGGAATACTATGGAGCACTGAAAAACAAAACTCATAAAATATTACACAACATGGGTGACCCTGGAGGACATTATGCTGAGTGAAATATCTCAGTCACAAAAAAAGACAAACACTGCATAACACCAGTGTTATAAAATAGGACTGACACAGGGGTTGGGGGGAACGTAGAAAAGAGGGGATAAGTAATAAACACTGCATTGGATTAGATGAGGGAAAGAATTATTTAAAAGGAATATGTGATTGGGCACTATTTTTATGACAACAGTCCAGAATACGAGGTGCATAGCAAAATGAACTGGTGGAAGAGTGGGCAGGGATGGAGGAAATTATGCAAAAATGAGTGAATTTTTTTAAGTGGGGGGTGATATGGAGAAAAAATTGCAACAATGAGTAAATGAAATATCCAAGTTTTTGGTAAACTTTCATTGAAATAACAATTTAAAAAAAAGAAAAATAGTATGAGACGAAGTTTCAAAATCCTTTCCTTCTGGGAGCAACTTGATTTCATCCATTCTGGAACAGACCTGTTTGGTGGGATGTTTATTTGGGGTTTTTGTTTTGTTGGGGTGGTGTGTGTGTGTGTGTGTGTGTGTGTGTTTTGCATATTCAGTTCCCTTTTCCAGCCCATACCTAACCAAAAGGCATCGATTATTCTTCTGTCATCCTTAGTCATTGTCCAGCTCTCAGTTGTATAACTAACAGTTGCGATGATAAGTCCTGAATCAGGTGTGCCTTAGTCTCTGGACTGACATCATTGCTCTTTAGCACTCTGGAGAGGTCCCTGACAGCAGACTTTGCTAAAGCAATTTGTCTTTTAATTTCCTGACTACTGTTGCCAAGGGTGCTGATTGTGGATCTGAGTTAAATGTAATAGTCAACAACTTCAATATTTTCTTGAATTATAATGATACTGTCAATTGGCCTCATTGTGAGGATCTTTTTCTTTTTATCTTTGTTTTCTTGATCTTGAGAAGCAATCCATGTTGAAAGCTGCAGTCCTAGACTTTCTGCAGCAAACTATTTAGCTCCTCTTCATTTTCAACTAGCAAGGTTGTGTCTTCTGCATAACACAGGTTTATGAATCTTTTTCTAATTCTGATGCCATATTCTTCTTCATAAAATCCAACCTTCCAAATGATCTGTTCTGCTTAAAGTTGAAAAGGTATAGAGAAAGGATACATCCCTGATGAACTTCTTTCTTGATTTTGAACAATGTAGTGTTCCCTTGTTCTATTTGGACAACAGTTTCCTGGTCCAAGTATAGGTTTTGCATGAGCATAATCAAGTATTCTGAGATTCCTATTCTTCTTAATATTAGCCACAATTTGTGATCCACACAGTCATATAAATGCCTTTACAGCGTCGATAAAACACAAATGGACATTCTTTGGTACTCTCCATTTTCAACCAAGATTCATCCAACATGAGCAAAGATATCCTTAGTGCGACAAGCCTTTTCTAATCCTTGCTTGTATTCCTGGTAATTCTTTGTCAATGTACTGTCCTAGTCATTTCTTCAGCAAGATTTTGCTTCCATGTATTATTACTAGTATTTTTAAATAATTTCCACATTCTATTGGATCAAAAATGATGATTTTTGAGAATGGGAATAAATATAGATCTCTTCCAGTCAGTTGGTCAAGTAACTGTCCTTCAGATTTCTTGGCACAACCTGGTGAGCATATCGAGGTTGCATTTGTTTGTTGAAATATGTCAATTGGTATTCCATTAACTTCTGAGGCCTTATTTTTTTTTCCAATTCCTTCAGAGCAGATTAAATTTCCTTCTTTATTATTATTGGTTCTTGATCATATACTACTTCCCGAAATGGTTCTGTATCAGCCAATTCTTTGTGGTACAGTGACTCTGTGTATTCCTTTCATCTTCTTTTGATGCTTTCTGGATCATTTAAGATTTTATCTGTAACATCTTTAAGCATTGCAATTCAAGGCTTGAATTTGTTGTTCTTCAGTTCCTTTAGCTTGAGAAATGCCAAGTACTTCCCTTTTGATATTCTGACTCCAGCTTTTTGCACATTTCATTGTAATACTTTGCTTTGTTTTCCCAAGCTACCCTTTGAAATCTTCTGTTGAACTCTTTAATGTCCTAATTTCTTCCCTTTGTTTTGGCTTCTTGACATTCTAGAGCAATATTCAAATGCATAGGAAGCAATTAAAATACCATGGCTTGGCTCAAATGCACCTTAGTCTTTCAGATGGTATCTTTTATCTCTAGTAGTTTGGAAAGGTCCTTGGTAGCAGATTTCCCCAATGAAGCAAGCCTTTTGATTTTGTGACTGCTTCTATCATGGGTATTGCTAGTAGATCCAAGTAAAATTAAATCATTAACAACCATAATCTTTTCTCCATCTATCGTCATGTTGCTTATTGGTCAAATGGGAATGATTTTTGTTTTCTTCATTTTGAGCTGTAAGCCATATGAAAGTCTGATCTTCTGCAGCATGTGTTTCAAGTCACTTTCTGCAAGAAAATTTGCCTCAGTTGTATAAGGCAGGGTGTTGTTGAGTCTTCCTGAAATCCTGATGCCACATTTTTTTCTCATATTATCCAACTTCTTGAGTGATTTGCTCAAGATACAGATCGAGTATTTATGGAAAAGAATACAACCCTGACACTTATTTCTTGATTTTAAACCACGCATTGTTTTCTTGTTCTATTTTGACAACAACTACTTCTTCATCTATGCATAGGTCTCACATAAACACAATTAAGTATTCTGAGATTCCCATTCTTCTTAATGTTAGCCATAGTTTGTTATGATCAACAGATTCAAATAACCTTGCTTAATCAATAAAGCACAAGTAAACATCCTTCCACTTCCAGTCAAGATCTGACATCAGCGCCGATATCCTTTGTGCCATGGCCGCTTCTGAATCCAGTTTAAATTCTAGCAATTCCTTGTCTATGTATTATTCTAGCCATTTTTAAATAATCTTCTGAAAGATATAATATTGGTAATATAATTTCTATATTTCTTTGTTTCCTATTTCTGGACAAATTAGGAAAGGGAAATTGATTGGAGAAGGTGTCTAATACTTCTCTCTCTGTCACTGTCACTGAGTCAGTTCCAACCCAGTTGATGTTCCAGTGGGTTTCTGAGGCTGCATATCCCATGGGAGGAGGTTGCCCACCTTTATCCCTTGAAGTGTCCAGTGGATTAAAACTGCCAATGAAGCACAGCTCTCTGTTGATTATGCAACCAGAGTACAGTGTATGAAGATGAGCAGAAATGAAGAAATTTAGGGGCAACCGTTACTTGAAAAAGATTACTGGAGGCACAGTGATTAGGTGCTCAATTGTGAACCTAAGTTGGCAGTTTGAACCCACCATCTGTTCTATAGGAGAAAACACCTGACTATGCTCACACGAAGATCATAATTTTGGAAACTGTAATGAACAGTTCTACTCTGTCCTATAAAGTCAGCTCAACAGCACACATGAAAAAAGAAGAAAAAACCCCTAAGAGCTTGTTGTTAAAAACAAGCAAACAAAAAAACCCCAATCTAGAGCAGATATTAGTAATTCTTTCTGCAGCTGACACATGCTTGATTCAAAGTCCCTGCAGCCTGTCAATGGCCCCTGTTTTTGAAAGTGGAGCTCTGCAAAAGAGAAGGCCAGTGTGACCATAACCATCAGGTGAAGGAGGAGGACCATGTTCAAATGTTTAGACACATGGTTCCTTAGACACATTTGTTCAATTCTAAGAAGTTTGAGTGCCTCCAGATCTGCAACTCTAGGACCATGTGGGGACAAGATTCAGAAGCCTGAACCTAGCTGTAGCAAGCTCCACCCAGATATTTCACTCTTCCCATGTTTCAAAATTCACTATATGCCCACATCCTACCCACTCTGGATAAACAGGCAGTCCCCACTCCTTGTCCCAGATCCTGGTTGTGGGTATTTTGTCACAAATTCCTTGCCCTTGTTCTTGTGCAACACTGATGAGGCACTGCTGTGTGTGCAATATGGCTAGAAAACCAAGTTAAAGAACTGGTTTTCCCATTCATCGTCTATGTGACCTCAGCCAACTCAGCCCTCAGTTTTCTCACGGGAGAGATGATATGCATTCTTCATCCTTCACCAAGTTGTTGAAAGAATGGGTGCAGCACAGAATACGGTAGGAACCAGAGAAATGGTAGTAGTTAATGTCAGACACCACCCACTATAACTTTGTCAAGCTGTGGTGGCTCATGTGTTGCTATGATGCTGGAAGCTATGACACAAGTATTTCAAACACCACTAAGATCAACCTTGGTGAACAAGTTTTATCAGAATTTTCAGACTAAGAACAAAGAATTAACAGTAAACTTATGAAGATTGTTGTTGTTGTTGTTGTTGTTGTTGTTGTTATGTGCCATCTAGTCATTTGCAACTCACAGCACACCTACCCTCATTGCCCCAGTGACTGAATCAATTAATCTCATCGAGGGTCTTCCTCTCCTGAGCTGTCCTTCCAGCCTTCCAAGTATGATGCCCCTCTCCTTGTAACATGTCTAAAATATAGCAGACGAAGCTTCAGAATACTTGCCTCCAAGGAGTAGCCTGGTTTCACCGTCTCCAGAATGAACCTGTTTGTTCTCCTGGCAGTCTATGGCACACTCTTCTCCAGCACCACAGCTCAAAGTCATCAATTCTTCTATCATCCCTAGTCACTGTCCAGCTCTCTGATGTAAAGAAAGTAATAGCAAAGACTGGATCAGGAGCACCTTAGTCCCCAGACTTCTTTGGAGAAGTCTCTGACTTTGACTTTCCCCAGTGTAATTTGTTTCTTGATTTCCTGACTGCTGGTACCAAAAGAACATGTTGATTGTGGAGCCAAAAAAGAAAACTGTTATTAATCTCAATCTTTTCACCATCCATAATGATGCTGCCAATTAGCCCAATGGTGAGAATCGTTGTTTTCTTGATGTTGAGCTCCAAGCCATATTGAAGGCTTTCCTTGATCTTCTGCAGCAAGCACTTCAGGTCCTTCTCAATTGCAGCATGCAGTGTTGTGTAATTTGCATAACGCAGGTTGTTGATGAATCTTCCTCCAATTCTGATACCATATTCCTCCTCATACAACCCATCTTCCCAGATGATCTGTTCTGCATATAGATTGAAAAGGTCTGGAGATAGGATAGGATACATCCCTGGCATATACCCTTCCCAATTTTGAACGATGCAGTGTCTCCTTGCTCTGTTCTGATGACTGCCTCCTGGTTCAATTATAGGTTTCACATAAGCACAATAAAATGTTCTGGGATTCCCATTTTTCTCAGAGTCAGCCACAGTTGGTTGTGATCCACACAGTCAAATGCCTTTACATAGTCAATAAAACACATAGACATCCCTCTGGTGTGCTCTCCTTTTAGCCAAGATCTATCTAACATTAGTGATAATATCCGTTCTCTTCTAAACCCAGCCTGCACATTTGGCAGTTCTCTGCTGATGTGCTGCTCCAGTCATTTTTGGATCATTTTCAGCAGAATCTTGCTTGCATGTGATATTAATGATATTGTTCTATAATTTCCGCACTCTGTCGGGCCACCTTTCTATGGAATGGGAGCAAATATAGATCTCTTCCAGTCAGTTGGTCAGGTGGTTATTCTCCAAATTTCTTGGCACTGCTTAGTGAGTGTGTCCAGGTCAGTGTCTGGTTGTTGAAATATGTCAATTGGTATGCCATCAATTCCTGGGGCCTTGATTTTTGTCAATTTTGTCAGAGCAGCTTGAACTTCTTCCTTCATTACTACAGGCTTTTGCTTATACATTGTTTCATTAAATTCTTCTGTGTCAGCAAATTCCTTCTGATACAGTGACTTTGTATACTCTTTCCATCATCTTTTACTGTTTCTTGGATTATTTAGTATTCTGCCCAAAGCATCCTAAGTATTGCTACTCATGGCTTGAATTTGTTTTTCAATTCCTTTAGCTTAAGAAATGCTGAGGAAGTTCAGCCCTTTTAATTTTCTAACTCCAGTTCTTTGCACATTTCATTCTTCCCGAGCTGCCCTTTAAAATCTTCTGTTCAGCTTGATTTCTTCCTTTAGCTTTGGCTTCTTAACATTCTAATGAAATATTCAGAGTCTCATCTGACATCCATCTTGGTCTTTTCTTCCTCTTCTGTCTTTGTAATGACCTTTTGCATTCTTCATGGATGATATTCTTGATATCCTCCCGCAGCTCATTTGGTCTTTGCTCATTGGTGGTTCTCTAACCTGTTCCTGAGATGGTTTTGAAATTTGAGTGGGAGAGACGTAAGGCCAGATTTTGGTTCCTATGGATTTGATTTAATTTTCTTCAACTTCTGCTTTAACTTGCATATGAGTAGCTAGTGGTCTGTTCCACAATCAGCAACTGGCCTGCTTTTCACAGCTGATATTGAGCTTCTCCAGCAATTCTTTCCACGGATGTAATTGATTTGATTTCTATGCGTACCATCAGGTGAAATCCATGTGTATAGCTTGCATTTGTGTTTCTTATAAAAGGTATTTGCAATGAATAAATTATTGAATGTACAGAATTCTATCATTCTATTTCCAGCTTCATTTCTGTCACCAAGTCCACATTTTCAAACATCTTATCATTCTTCCCTGTTCCCAACTTTTGAGTTCCAGTCACCCATTATTATCAATGCATCTTGATTAGCCAATGAAAACTCTATGGATCACAACAAAATATTGTCCAATATAGGACAATCTTTTTATTGGGCAATCTTGTCATCATAAATAAAGACCAATAACTAAAGAAGGAAATTATTCTTGATAAAGTGAAGGACAGTGAAAATGAGGAGACCTTTAATGATATGGATTGACACATTAGCCACAATGACGAACACATCAACCATCATGAAGGTGATGGACATAGTAACAACTCATCCTATTGTACAAAGGATCACCTTGAGCGGAAGATCTCAACAGAAACCAATTTCATTAGCAGTTTCTTACTATATTTGCTAGCTAGTCACTTGTTATGTGCCATCAAGTTGCCTGCGACTTATAGTGACCCTATGTACAACAGACCTAAACCCTGCTCTATCCTGTGCCAATCTTATTGTCTCTTATACTCCTACCCCCATTACCCCAGTCACGGAATCAATCCATCTCATCAATGGTCTTCCTCTCCTGTGTTTTCCCTGCGCCCTCTCGAGCATGAAGTCCCTCTCCAAGGACTGGTCCCTCCTTACAACATGTCCAAAGTATGTCAGACAAAGCCTCAGAATCCTTGCCTCCTAAGGAGGAGCCTGGCTTCACCCTCTCCAGGAGAAACCTGTTTGTTCTCTTAGCAGTCCATGGTATATTCAATACTTTTCTCCAACACCACATCTCAAATACATCAATTCTCCTTCTGCCATCCCTAGTCATTGTCCAGCTCTCTGATGCATAACAAGCGATTGCAAAGACCATGGTCTGTATCAGGTGCACCTTAGTCTCCAGACTGACATTGTTGCTCAGTACTTTAAAGAGGTCTTTAACTGCAGACTTGCACAGTCCTATACATCTTTTGATTTCCTGTCTGCTGGTGCCAAGAGTGTTGATTGTGGAGCCAAGCAAACTAAAGCTGTGAACAATCTCAATCTCTTCACCATACATCACGATATGATCCAGTGGTGAGAATCTTTGTTGACTTGATTGTAGCCTCAATCCATACTGAAGGGCGCAGTCCCTGACCCTCAGCAGCAAGTGCTTCAGGGCCTCCTCAGTTTCAGCAAGCAGGATTAGTCATCTGCATAATGCAGATTGTTGATGAGTCTTCCTGCAATCCTGATTCTACATTTTTTCCTCATAGAGCCCAGGTCCTGGATGATCTGTTCTGCATATAGATTGAAAAGGTATGGAGATAGGACACATCCCTGGCATACACCCTTTCCAATTTTGAACCATGCAGTGTCTCCTTGCTCTGTTCTGATGGCTGCCTCTTGGTCCAAGTATAGGTTTCTCATTAGCACAAGCAAGTGTTCTGGGATTCCCATTCTTCTCAGAGTCAGCCACAGTTTATTGTGATCCACACAGTCAAACGCCTTTGCATAGTCAGTGAAACACAGATAGACATTCCTCTGGAACTCCCTGCTTTCAGCCAAGATCCATCTAACATTAGCTACAATATCCCTAGTACCATGACCCCTTCTAAGCCCAGCCTGTGCTTCTGGTAGTTCTCTGTTGATGTGCTGTTCCAGTCATTTTTAGATAATCTTCAGCAAAATCTTGCTTGCATGTGATATTTAAAAAAAAGCACAAAAACCAACCAAACAAATAAAAAACCCATCATAATAGATTGATAAAAGATTTAAATTGTCAATGATTTTATCTTATTTGTATCAACAATCAACACCCTTGGTACTAGTAGTCAAGAGCTCAGGAGATGTATTGCACCAGAAAAGTCTACTATCAGGGACTTCTCCAAATTATTGAGGAACAATGATATCAGTTTAAAGACTAAGGTGAACCTGATTCAGGCCATGCTTTTTCAATCCCTTGATATGCATCTGAGAACTGAACAATGAATAAGGAGGACAGAAGAATTTATGCCTTTGAGTTGTGGTGTTGCGTAACAATACAGAATATCCCACGGAATCCCAAAAGAACAAACAGGTTATGTTATGGGGAAAGTACTGCCAGAATGCTCTTTGGAGGCAAGTATGGTGAAGCTTCATCTCATACACTTTGAGCATGTTGCTAAGAAAGGCTGTTTCTTGGAGAAGGACATCATACTTGGGAAAGTGGAGAGTCTGCAAAAGAGAAGAAGACCCTCAACCAGATGGATTGCCACAGTTACTGAAGTAATGGGCTCAAGTATGTCAGAGAGGATGAGGATGGCCCAGGAAAGGACAAGGTTCAGATTTGTTGTTTCTAGGGTCACTAGACAGAAATGGAGCTAGAGAGAGAGCGATCGAATTTTTCACAATCAATGATTTATTCATAGCAAATACATTTTTTAAGAGACATAAACGCAGGTTATATACCTGTATTTCACCTGATGGTATGCATAGGAATCAGATCGATTACATCTGTGGAAAGAACCACTGGAGAAGCTCAATATCAGCTGTG